>NC_089840.1:184050909-184365717 GCF_035609145.1 Eleutherodactylus coqui | reverse complement strand
AAAAAAAAAAGTTTTTAAATTGACAAAATTGCCAAAAAAATGAAAATTGTATTTTTTTTCTTCTGCTTTGCTGAAATTTATTCAAATACTGTGTGGTCAAAATACGCAGTACACCCCTGGATGAATTCGTTAAGGGGTCTAGTTTTTAAAATGGGGATATTTGTGGGGGTCTTTATAGTTTTGGACGCTCAATGACTCTATAAGTGGGCAATGGGGCCTGGAATTTATTCCGTTGTACCCTAAAATCCAACGGGTGCTCCTTCCATTATAGGCCTAGCCATGCGTCCTTTAAGTAGATTAGGGCCACAAGGGGTATGGTTCTGAACACGGGACAAACAGGGGTATCCATTTTGGGGTGAAAGTCTTCATCCCTATGTGTGCTGTACAAAAAAAACAGTTTTAAATTGATAGAACTGCCAAAAAAATGAAAATTGTAATTTTTTTCCTACTGCTTTGCTTAGATTTATTCAAAAATTGTAGGGTAAAAATGCACAGTACACCCCTAGATAAATTCGTTAGGGGGTCTAGTTTTCAAAATTGGATCATTTGTGGGGGTTCTCTGTCGTTTTGGCCGCTCAAGGGCTCTACAAGTGTGCAATGGGGTCTAAATCACCTTCATGCTAAATTTCTGTTCTGAAAGCCACCGACTACTCCTTTCATTTTGCGCCCCGTTGTGCATCCAGACAAAAGATTAGGGCCACAATGGGTATGTCTCTGAACACGGGACAAACGGGTATCCACTTTGGGGTGCAAGTCTTCATTCATGTGTGTGCTGTACCAAAAAAGCAGTTTTTAAAACGACAGAATTGCCAAAAAAACGAAAATCACAATTTTTTCCTTTTGCTTTGCTTCAATTCATTCAAAAACTGTGGGCTCAAAATGGGCAGTACACCCCTAGATAAATTCATTAAGGGGTCTAGTTTTCAAAATGGGGTCACTTGTGGGGGTTCTCTTTGATTTTGGCTGCTCAAGAGCTCTACAAAAGTGCTATGGGCCTAAAACTCCTTCAAGGAAAATCTGTGTTCTTAAAGCCACCGACTACTCCTTTCGTTTTGGGCCCCATTGTGCATCCAGACATAAGATTAGGGCCACAATGGGTATGTCTCTGAACACGGGAGAAACAGGGGTATCCATTTTGGGATGAAAAGCTTCATTCATGCGTGTGCTGTACAAAAAAAGCTGTTTTTAAAATGACAGAATTGACAAAAAAATGAAAATCACAATTTTTTCCTTTTGCTTGGCTTGAATTCATTCAAAAACTGTGTGGTCAAAATGGTCAGTACACCCCTAGATTAATTCGTTAAGGGGTCTAGTTTTCAAAATGGGGTCACTTGTGGGGGTTCTCTTTGGTTTTGGCCACTCAAGAGCTCTACAAAGGTGCTATGGGGCCTAAAACGCCTTCAAGCAAAATTTATGTTCTGAAAGACACCGACTACTCCTTTCGTTTTGGCTCCCGTTATGCATCCAGACATAAGACTAGGGCCACAATGGGTATGTTTCTGAACACGGGAGAAATGGGGGTATCCATTTTGGTGTGTAAATCCTCATTTTCATGGGCTCTATAGGAAAAAAATATGTCTTTAAAATGACATATTTGCAAAAATATGAAATTTTATTTTTTGTCCCCTAAATTGAACTAATTCCTGAAAAGAACTGGTGGGGTCAAAATACTCATGACACCCCTCAGTGAATACACTAAGGGGTGTAGTTTTTAAAATGGGGTCATTTGTGGGTGTATCTATTATTCTGACACTTATGAGCCTCTGCAAACTTGGCTTGGTGCAGGAAAACAAAGTGCTCCTCAAAATGCTAAAAAGTAATGTTAAATTTGTACATCCTCTAAATGGTTAAAAAAAACACAAAAGTTTTTCAAGTGTGCATTCAGAATAAAGTAAACAGATGGAAATACATATCTTATCAAAAATTTGTACAGTATGTTTGGACATATTTGAGATATTACGGTTGAAAATGTGAAAAAATGACAATTTTTTCAAAATGTTTCCAATATTGGTACTTTTAATAAATATACACAAATTATATCGGTCTCTTTTTACAATCTAAATGAAGTACAACATGTGGTGAAAAAACAATGTCAGAATCACTGGGATATGTAAAGCCTTTACGGAGTTATGCCACGTTGAACGACGCATGTCAGATTTCCAAAATTTGGCTCCGTCACTAAGGCGCAAACAGGCTTCGTCACTAAGGGGTTAAGTCTCCTCTCAGCCTTCTTTTTTGAAAGCTAAACATTTCCAGATCCTTTAACCGTTCCTCATATGACATGATTTGCAGACTGCTCACCGTCTTGGTAACTCTTCTCTGAACTTGCTCCAGTTTGTCTATGTCTTTTTTAAAGTGGGTGCCCAGCACTGGACACAGTATTCCAGATGAGGTCTGACTAAGGAAGAGTAGAGGGGGATAATTACCTCAGGTGATCTAGACTATATGCTTCTCTTAATACATCCCAGAATTGTGTTTGCCTTTTTGGCTGCTGCATCACATTGTTGACTACACTCCAAATATAATGGGAACAAACTGAACACTTGTAAAATAGACAGACACCGAAGTCCATTTCATTAATGACAGGGAATGGTTTCTTTTGTGCAGGCACCCTTTACAGTGCTATTTTGGGCAGCTTTACTGGAACTCCTTGATGTAATTCGACAGCATAGAGATAAACGCTGTGGGAACGCTCCCTAAGAACTTCTGCTAGTACTTTTTATGTCCTGTGGCGGGAAGGGGTTAAAAAAAAAAAAAAAAAAGTACATTTGGCTGAAAACATTACATTTTATCTCTGGATAACTTCACACTGGCGAGCGTGATACGGAGCCATGAATCATTACTCCATATCGCTCTCTCTACCATGTGAATTCTCTGAAGAGCTGAGGCGTTTTAAAATCAAAACAGCCCCACATCACTTCAGGGATGCAGCGATCCTCCGCCGCGGCTGACAGCTGCAGTGGAGGATTGTGGAGTTCGTCCTATTGTTTTCAATGGGAGACATCGCCTCACATGCACCTAGCACAGGGCACAATGCTGCCACCCGCCTCATTGAAAGCAATTGACACTGAGATGCGACATCACGCACAAGCTAGAACATGCCGTGATTTATTTCCTGCATAACATCACATCGTGGTGCCATACAGGAAAACATCACTCGTGTATAATTGTGCGTCTCGCCACGCACAAATCACGCATGATTTTCTCGGCTGTGTGAAGGCAGCCTAAAACACACCTGTGACAGGGATTCCGCTTTCCTGCTCGAGGAGCAGGAAATGAGAATCCCTGCGGCCAAACGATTCCATTCCTGGGTGGAACCAAACAGCATTGGGGGGGTCCCCATTAACTATAATGCGGTTCGCCCGCTTTCCATCCAGATGCCTATCTTTTGGATGGAAGAAAAAGTGCTACATGCAATGTGTTTCTTCGGGTATTTTCAGCTGAAGGTTCCAATGGAGATGTGAAACCGGCCTAAATTAGTTAAAGTGTGTTCTGACTCTGAACATGACCTTAGCCTTGCCTCCGGATTTCACCTCCATCTTGGACGCTAGTACTTGTGGTTAAGCCTCTAGGTACTAACCCCTAGTCCATCTTTTGGTTATGGTTTTGTCTCTTATGGTTTTCTGCATCCTGATTTCTATCTGCTGTTGATGGCTTCACTTCTACTCTGATTCTACACCAGTCATCCTCCACAATTGATGACTACTCTGAGGATCATGGCCTGAGAATACAACAGGCAAATACCTTCTTGTGGGGGCTTATAGTTAAGAACAGGGAGATTCTATAGCCTCTGCACCTCAGTTTGCCAAGCATCAAACCAATTGCAATTAAATGGATGGTTGAGCTCTAATTGATTGACCTATCCTCAGGATACCATTGACTGGTGGAGTTCTATGGCGTAGGACCCCCGCCATTCATCTGTTTGTCAGGCCGCTGTGTCAGAGCTGGAAGTGAATGAGCATATAAGCATACATGCATTTCAGTGCCCAGCATAGTATTGCAGGCAGAGTTGTCATTCAATTCAATGGGAGCTATACCTGCAATATGATGCCAGGCCACTGCAGTATGTACGGCACTTTGTGCATTGGTTTGGCAAATGGTTGATTGACAGGAGTCTGCAACAAAGGACCCCCACCAATCAGCTATTGATGTACTACACAGAAAAACGTTTATCAGTCATTTAGAGCTGGACTACCCGATTACGGTTACACAAGAGACCTGCGGATATAGCAAAGTATCCTTTTGACACAGGTTCCTTTCAGGTCATGAATATTGGCTAGGGGTAAATGATAATCTGTTCCACACATCTACATTTGGTGGTTTTTGCTGGATTTGTATGGATTTTGATAAAACCCATTCAGAGGATCTAACAGCCACAGACTTTTCTTTAACACACCGACCATATATGAATGTGCTGTTCCTCTGGGAAGATGCAGGGGTTGAGCCTTTGTAGGGTTAATTAATTTCTACTGCTATAAATCCACTTATTAACATCATTAGACTCTGTGAATTTTGTGACATTTGATTACGTTTTCTTGAATAAAAGAGCGCCATGAAATCTAGACTATTTTCATGTGTGATGTTTTTGCATTTCACCAGTTAGTGGCAGTCTTGAGCCGTGTTAGAGAACCTTTGGAAAATCTTAAATATAACAGCAACTGTATAAAAAAGCCCAGATGTGGGTTTCGGCACGACTTTTCCCATAAAGACTTATGTGGGTCCCTGTTTGAGAGAAATTCTCTATGGGCACCTTCTGGACTATATTTCCAACCGGAAAGCATGTATTTTGGGCTAAAAATCTTTTTTTAATTGAGTTTCAGAAAACATTTTCAAGCATTTGGTATTTATGTATCACAACATGTAGCAATATGCAGAATGCCATTCACTAGGAAATCCATCAGACTAGTTTGACTGCTTTCCCTCTAGCCCCTCTCTATCCAGAAGCATCCTCTAAGATGATTTAAGATTAAATTAAAGTTCATTGTGGATACTAGATGGACCCGATATTCGCTATGCGAACATAAAATGTTTACAAAAATGGTTGCAAATGTTTTAACCCTTTCCAATCCAATGTCGGGCCTGCTCCAACATCATCATTTCCCTCCACAGCTCTGATGTCGGGGCAGGCCTGACACTGCAATGCAGGAGTGCATCTGCACCCGATCATCAGACTCATCGGGTGCAGATGCACTCCTGCACTGGTCCTCATCAAGCACCCCCGAGGAGAAGGCAGAAAGGGTTTTTAACCCTTTCTGCCTTCTCCTTTACACATTACATAGCGCTCAATTAGCGCTATGTAATGCACAGAGATTCCGGCCCGCGGTCATGTGACCGCCGGTGTTACCTGACCCCCAGTGGTTACATGAACGCCGAGCCGGGAGCCTGCACCTTGGGGGGACCTGCTTACCTGACCGACGTCTTCCGCATTCTCCCTTCTGCCTCCCGGCCCGGCGATCGTGTGACCACTGGGTGCTACCTGACCCCAGCGGTCACATGATCGCCGAGCCGGGAGGCAGAAGGGAGAATGCGGAAGACGCCGGACAGGTAAGCAGGTCCCTCCACGGTGCAGTGAGCACCTGCACCATCCTGAACTCTGTCAGTTCAGGAGGGTGCAGGGAAAATGTACTTTTTCTCATCCATTCTCCCCAGCCCCAATTTATTTGCAGCTGGGGAGAATGGATGAGAAAAAATAAATGGATTGGAAAGGGTTAAGAACTGATTACTTTAATTGGCAAGGACTTCAGGATAAACTACATTTCCCCCAGTCGTCTCCACGACAGCACCAATTGAGATTGCCTCCTCCTGATAGGACAGGAACACACTGAGAGATTAAAAGCTCCCCCACTTTCCCCAGTGTCTTCCTGTCCTGCCAGGAGGCAGGATCTCTGAGAGGAGCTGGTGGAGAAGCCAGCCAGGATTATTTACAGGCTGAAGGTTCCAATGGAGATGTGAAACCGGCCTAAATTAGTTAAAGTGTGTTCTGACTCTGAACATGACCTTAGCCTTGCCTCCAGATTTCACCTCCATCTTGGACGCTAGTAGTTGTGGTTAAGCCTCTAGGTACTAACCCCTAGTCCATCTTTTGGTTATGGTTTTGTCTCTTATGGTTTTCTGCATCCTGATTTCTTTCTGCTGTTGATGGCTTCACTTCTACTCTGATTCTACACCAGTCATCCTCCACAATTAATGACTACTCTGAGGATCATGGCCTGAGAATACAACAGGCAAAGACCTTCTTGTGGGGGCTTATAGTTAAGAACAGGGAGATTCTATAGCCTCTGCACCTCAGTTTGCCAAGCATCAAACCAATTGCAATTAAATGGATGGTTGAGCTCTAATTGATTGACCTATCCTCAGGATACCATTGACTGGTGGAGTTCTATGGCGTAGGACCCAGTTTTTGTTCGGACCGGACCTTGACAAGATTCTAGAGAAGGCGGCTGACAAAAAGAAGGGATTCCCGGAAGAAAAGCCACAGAGAGGGAAGACCTTCTTCCGGGCCCCAAGGCAACAGCCAGAGGCCTACCGAGGCAAGGGCAAGACAGGCCGCTGGAGTTACCCCAAGGGGGGCAGAGGAAGGAACATCCTCTTTAACCCCCACCAGGGGGAGCCAAAGCAGAGACCCTGACGCCATCCCCGTAGGGGCAAGGCTGGGGGGGCTTTGTGGATCAAGGGGCTGCGATTTCCGAAGGCCCATGGATCCCAAAGATCTTACAGCAGGGATACCGGATAGAGCTGGTGTCCCTCCCCAGAAGAAAATTCATTATCACGGGAGGCTCCAAACAACAGTTACACCTACTAAGGCAAAGCGTTGGGGACCTGCAACAACTAAATGCAATATCCCCCGTACCGCAAAACGAGGAAACCCAGGGCCATTATTCCAGGCTCTTCCTAGTAAGGAAACCCTGTGGGAAACAGCGGATGATAGTGAACCTGAAACCTCTGAACACCTGCATCAGATACAGAAAATTCAAGATGGAGTCCATCTCCTCAACGATAAAGTTGATTCCCAAAGGAGCCTACATGGCATCCATCGATTTAAAGGATGCTTATTTCCACGTACCGATCCACGAGGGGTCCCGGAAATACCTAAGGTTCGCAGTGGATATGGGCAAAGGAATAGAGCATCAATTCAGATGCCTGCCCTTCGGGATCTCCTCAGCACCCAGGATCTTCACCAAAATTATGGCAGAGGTAGCCGCCCACCTGAGGAAGTAGTCAGTCCTAATAGTACCCTACCTGGACGATATTTTAATAATAGCAGAGTCCAGAGAACTCCTAACGAAACACCAGAGGATAGTGCTAGAACTTCTCCAATCCTTAGGATAGATCATAAACTGGGAAAAATCCAGCCTAGATCCCGACAAACAGAAAACGTTTCTGGGTATAACGCTCGACTCAGAATCGTAATGCTCCTGCCTACCCGAGGAGAAAATACAAAAAATCCGACGGCTAGTCAAAACCTTTTTACGGAGACGATTATGCACAATTCGGGAAGCCATGTCTCTCCTGGGAAGCTTGACGTCATGCATTCCAGGAGTGGCATGGGCCCAGGCTCACACCAGAGCCCTGCAAGCCTCAGTCCTATCCACGTGGGACAAAAGGCAGTCCTCTCTAGGGACAAGAATGTACATTCCAAGCGCGGTGAAAACATGCCTGCATTGGTGGACATCCCCAGAGAACCTGCGGAGAGGGGTTCATTGGCTACAAAACCCAGCCACTCACATCACAACGGATGCAAGCGCCTGGGGATGGGGAGCGCATGTGGGGAACCAGTTCTTTCAGGGCCCATGGCCTCAAAGGACAAAAGAACAGTCCTCAAATTACAGGGAACTACAGGCCGTATGGCAGGTCCTACAGCAGTTAGGGAACTCGCTACGGGACCAGCATATAAAGATACTGTCAGACAATATCACCGCGGTCGCCCACATATGACACCAAGGGGGCACAAGATCTCCCACTCTGCAAAACATTGCACAGAAAATTTTCCACTGGGCAGAGGGCCGGATCCTCTCGATCACGGCAACCTATTTGAAGGGGACGCTAAACCAAAAAGCGGGCTTTCTCAGCAGGAGGCAAATAGACCCAGGAGAATGGTCTCTCTCCCTGAAAACATTCAGAATCCTGATCAACCAGTGGGGGACCCCACAATTGGACCTGTTTACAACCAGGGAAAATGCCAAAGTAAGCAATTTCTTCTCCCTCCGGCCAGGAGATCGTCCGACAGCAGGAGACGCCCTAGGCCAAGACTGGGGAGAGGGGCTGGTGTACGCCTTTCCTCCTATACCAATGATCCCCAGAGTCTTACAACATTTCAGAACCCAGGTATGCATACTAATCCTGGTGACCCCCTTCTGGCCCAAAAGAAGCTGGTTCGGTTTTGTTGCAACATTGAGCGTCCAGGACCCAGTCATCTTCCCTACCTGGACAGATCTTCTATCGCAGGGGCCACTGAGCCATCCGAGCTTAGACAAGCTCCACTTAACAGCATGGCTCTTGAGGAATCCTCACTAAAAGAGAAGGGATTCTCAGAGAGAGTAGTAGAAACGTTAATGTCCAGCAGAAAAAAGACTACCCACCTTATCTACCAGAAAGTTTGGAGAAGGTTTTCCTCATGGAGACAGGGAAGGGATCGCGGGGATTCTATCCCGGACATCCCTCTAATCTTAGAGTTCTTGCAGGAGGGCCTAGAGATGGGCCTCTCTCCAAGCACCCTGAAGGTCCAGGTCGCAGCCCTTAGCGCCATATGTGACACAAAGTTTGCAGACAACAGATGGGTCAACAGGTTCCTAGCAGCAGCAACTAGATTACGGCCTAGGCCCATAAATCTTTTTCCAGACTGGAACCTTAATTGGGCCCTAAGGGCCATGACAACGGTACCATTCGAGCCGATCGAAGCACTACCCATAAAAATGCTTACTATCGAGACCATTCTCTTAGTAGCCATCACCTCCACAAGACGGGTTAGCGAGCTGCAGGCCTTGTCCATTCGCCACCCGTTCCTGAAAATCTCGGACACCAAATTAGTATTTAAAACGGACCTGGCGTTTATGCCAAAAGTAGTATCACATTTTCATAGGTCCCAAGACATAATAATCCCCTCCTTTTTTAGTAAACCTAAAAACGAGGAAGAAAAAACCCTAAGCTGCCTGGACGTTAGGAGAGCAGTCCTAGGCTACATAGAGGCGACAAGCCACTGGAGGCGGGACGACAACTTGTTCGTCCAGTTCAGTGGCCCAAATAAAGGGAACAAAGCAGCGAAAAGCTCCATAGCCAGGTGGATCTGCCTAGCCATCATAGAGTCCTATAAGGCCCTCGGGAAGGAAATCCCTTTAGCTCTTAAAGCCCATTCTACAAGGGCAGTAGCATCCTCATGGGCCGAACATAGCTCAGCTTCAATTGAGCAGATATGCAAAGCCGCAGTCTGGAAGAAACCCCACACGTTTGTTAAACACTATAGGGTAAAAGTGCAGCAGGACGAGGACATGGCCTTCGGCCGCAAAGTCCTCTCGGCAGCAATCCCACCCTAGGGAAACTTTAGTTGGTACGTCTCAATTGGTGCTGTCGTGGAGACGACTGGGGGAAAAAATGGATTATACCTACCTGATAATCAGGTTTCCAGGAGTCTCCACGACAGCACCCGTACCTCCCCCCCCCCTAAATTGATAGAAAAGAAACTATATAATATAATATAATATAAAAAAACATATATATAATATAATTTTATTAAACAAAAACAAAAAACCCCGCTTAAGGGAAAAAATTTAAGTTGAGCTCCTACCCCGGCAATTCGTTAGAATCCGCTGAGGAAAGTGGGGAAGGGGGGGAGCTTTTAATCTCTGTGTGTTCCTGTCCTATCAGGAGGAGGCAATCTCAATTGGTGCTGTCGTGGAGACTCCTGGAAACCTGATTATCAGGTAGGTATAATCCATTTTTTTCAGTGTACCAACTTCCATCTGAGCCTACCCCTTGAACTGTTCGCCATCCACGGCTTGGTCTTCCACGTTTCGGGACGTGGCAACAGTCAAACTAATAAGCACTTGATATGATTGTACCCAAGCAGTATGTAGGATAAATAATTATATATGTACAGCTGGTATAACGTATACATCTCCGTGTATATAGTGATATAGAGCATGCAGGTATAACCTGGGTACTCCCTGTATATAATTATATATGTACTAATGGTATAAGTTATACATCCTGTATATAGTGATATGGGCCTTGCTGGTATAATCTGGGTATCTCCTGTGTATGATTATATATGCACAGCCGGCATAATTTATACATTTCTCGTATATAGTGATATGGAGCATGCTATTATAACCTGGTACCTCCTGTATGTAATTATATATGCACAGCTGGTATAACTTTTATACATCTTCCTGTATCTAGTGATATGGGCAATGCTGGTATAACCTGGGTATCTCCTGTATTAAATTATATATGTACAGTTGGTATAAGTTATGCATCCTGTATATAGTGGTATGGGCCATGCTGGTATAACCTGGGTGTTAGGTGTGTGCTTCTGGGACCTGTTATGTGTTCAGTGTATATGTGTATGAACAGTGTCGTATTCAGTATCTATGCAGGTGGGTGGACATCAGATGTGAACAGGCATGTTCAGTGTTTACCCTTTCCACTCCACTATCTGACGTTTTCAGAATTCTGGTTGAAGGCTGTACAGCTCTAATGTCGGAAGACGTCTGGCAGGGTATTCTTACTGTATATTACTGGCCGCTCTGTTATCAGGGGCCTCTCCAGCATGTTGCATACCACAGTACTGGCTAATGGCAGAAAGAGAAAATCCCCTAGGAAACCCTGAATCCAAAATTAGATTGCAAAGGGTTAGTGGTGTTCTATTTTGCATGCTAGCCCTAGTATTGTTGGTGTGAACTGTGTCCTGTCTTGCTGGATTATGTATCATCTCTGGTCTAGTGAGGCCCTTAGGTTGCAGTGCAGGGCCGCCCTTATCGGGGCGATCACCCTGCTAGCAGGCAGGGTTCTCGTGGATGTTGTCTCATTAGAGTAGGGACCCGCATGACAACAAGGACCCTTTAAATGGCTTGCGGGCTTGAGTGACTTGGCCAATCCACGAACTAATGCCTCATACATTTATAGCAATTCCATCTGTTATGTGTGCAAGTATGCAAGGTGAGTGCTTTGGATTTTTGTCAGTCCTTATGTTATGTCTGTTTGTGAGTCCAGGTCCCAGTATCACTGTCACTTTGGTGTTCCAGCCAGTGCGTCCTGTTTGAATGCGATACCACTCCTGCATCCATGCTGCGGCGAGGTGTTCTCGGCGGATGTAACATTGGGTATCTCTTGTATATAATTATATGCACAGCTGGTATAACTTATACTAGCTATGAATACATGATTACATGCAGTGCATACCTCGTTGCAGTGTATGGTCTGCTGACTTTGCTCCCTGACATGTCAGTGCACAGTCGGCCAGACCAATCACGTGGCCGACAGTACACTGACAGACTGCAGTTGTGACCAATCACAACTGCACTCTCTCAGAGGAAGGGAGGACTGCATGGCCAGGTGAGTTTGCAGCCTGTAATTGGCTGCCGGTTCCCCAGATAACGTCCCTCACTTTCGCTTGTATTTTTGAACAATATAGTTGCATCCAAAAGCCCTTTTACTCAGACGTTATTTGCTTGAAGACCATCTGTAATTATCCAATATGGTTCCAATGTGTATACTAGGAAGAATTGTCCTTCAACCGAGTCCAAGTAGCCACCATGTACCATTCTTGGACAGCACCTCAGTGACCATTAGGGGAGGAGCTTTTTATTCCAAAAATTGAGACTTCTAAGTGATGATGCGGCAGGGTGTTAAGTGCTTCCAGAGCACCTATGTATTATACTTTATTATATTATATAATGTACACCTTTCACCAATACATAGAATATTTCCAGCACACAACAAACATTGTGTTCATCCACTTACATATACAGATTTTCAGCCTAAATTTTAATTTTCATATAACAAAAATAAAGGAAACAATAAAACATTGCATTCAATATTTCTATTCAGCTGCTATCTACATGCAATAAATAAGTGAGGAGGAAAAGAAACCGGTAAATGACTGACACAAAGGGTAGAGGATAGAGAGCAACTATATGTACAGACATCTAACATGATTAGGGACAATGGAGATTTTACTTGTAACTATCATGCTTAGTTAGTTCCAGAAATTTTTGACCTATATAAGTGTCAGTGGAACTAAATAGATTGCCGTTTGTATTCACTAAAGAGGTTTCCCATACATATATGAATTTCCGCTATTCTTATGCACAGCCAAACAGCTGGACCAATCTGCACCAACTTTGCCACATTGGTAAATCAGGTGCTTCAAAGGGTTCTAGACCGGCTTTCAGCTCTCTACCGCTCTCTACATAGGCTTAAAACATCAGAATACAAACATAAATATTAAAGGGGTTTTCTGGCTACCACAGGCCCCCTGTATTAAAATAATAAAGTGAACTATATTAAGAAAAAGAGAAGACAAAAGACACATTGGCTGGACATCATCAAGAAGGACACGGGAATGGACACCAGCCAATTGAAAGCAGCTGTAGAGAATAGAGAAGCATGGAGAGGACTGGCCTATAGAGCATCCAAGAGTCGGACAAGACTGAACGGATAGAATTGAAATATCTACCCTGCTACGGTCACTGGAATGCAGCTATGAAGCACTGCTGTGGTCCTAGTGATTGCTGTGACGGGTGATGTCACAGTAAATCAGATGACAGCTGCAGCATTACATTCCTGAATTCCTGGCATCATAGTGGTCAGGATGTGAGCACCGATGCCAGGAGACCAAGCAGTGATTCTGCAGTGGTCCACTGATTTGATGTTACATCCTCTGTCACAACAATTACCAGGAATAAAATGTGATAAAGACCGAGAGAGGTCGAAACATAGCTTTTTCTTAAAAATATGGAGGAAAAAAGGTTCTTTCATCTGATTTTCACAGTTTGCTGCCACTTTTTTATGTTTTCTATGAGGATTCACCAGGAACACAGCGGGACTGCAGAGCTGGATCCCAGCAGCCATGGAGGAGTAAATATAGTTCACGTAATCATTTTAATACAGGAGGTCCTCTCAAAGTGGGGGTCTCCCCCTAATTTAAACCCCCCTAACTAAAATGCCTTCGGGACACCACTTGCGAGAGTTCAAATTTTTGCACATAGCAACCAGCCATTTTTCTTTACTTGTGGTGGACGGACTGTACTTTATTTTGGTGGCTTCTTATCAGTAGCAAACTAAAGACCCTTTTACACTCAAAGATGATTGTTCGAAAGATGGCTTTTGAGCGATCATTTTGCATAAACTACTAAATGGTACTAATGCCAATTAGTAGCTTATTAATGTGTGTGAGCCGCAGGGAGCTATATTCAGAGTACAGCAAATGGTCTGTTCTCTGAATACATTCCCTTTGTTATACCGCAGGGCTGACAGTTAAGACAATGTTATCAGCGCTCCCCATAGAGAACACAGCGTGAAGTCCGTGCTATCAGCTCTTCTGCTGAACAATGGATTTTATGCTGAACATAAAATCATCGTTTGGCAGAAAAGTAAAAGATGGGCACATTTACACACAACGATTATCGCTCAAAAGATGGCTTTTGAGCAAATCTGAGCAATAATCGTTGTATGTAAAAGGGCCTTAAATTTTTAACAGCAAAAGGTTAGACCAAATAGACCTGTCCGAACCTGGGTTATTCTGCTAGTCCTAAAAGTTATCCCTTAGCAGTCTGTTGTGATCTACTTCTAATGATTGTCAGTGCCTTAATGTGTGTGCAAAGTATTTTATCATTGATTAAATGTTATTACACTATTAGTTGCTAATATATAAAGTGCAGAGTTCATAAGTGAATGCACTAGTGGAGCCCTGAAGGTTATGTACTCCTTTTACATCCATGTTTTATTGCAAAAAATGCATTTAAAATGAATCAATTTTGTAAATAGTCTTGATTCAAACTATCTTTCCCTATGCAGAACTAGAGTAACATATGACAAACATGCCTGGTGTTTAGAGAGTTACTGCAGTCATGAGCCTCACCTTCCTGCTGATCTACAGACACAAAGAGCTTAAACATATGGGTGTGATTTTGTCCAGTTATATGGCCGTGAATTCTCACCCGTTAATACTACATGCGAGAGGGACAGGACCTATCTTTCTGCTTTTTTTTTTTTTTGTGTAAAATTTTGCGTGCACTAGCGTGAAGTTTGAAGTCTGGAAAAAACCCAACCCTTCATGCATAACCATACGCCATAGCGGTGAGTGTAGTTGCACTTACGCCCAACTGAAGAAGCCCTAAAAAAGGAAGGAGCAGTAACACATAACTGCGAGATCACAATACGAAGACTTTTAGTCTGCAGCCATGAAGACGCACAAGTCTGCATAAGAGCTGTAGCCGGACACAAACGGCGCTGGTCTTTGCATGGCGTTATATATGTAATACACACAATTCTCTTGTTTTTCCAGTGTACAGCTGCCTCTGCTCATTGTCTGTAGAGGGCAGCTGAAACCTTCTCACTTTTTAGCACGTGGTGGAAAATAACAGGCAATATGATAATAAAATATACTCAGTCATGTTTAAGAATGGTTATAGCAAGTGATGAAGATGGCGCCCCTACAGTAACCACAGAAAGTCCACTACGGTAATTTTGTTTCCTGTTGTTAACGAAACAGAATTAATGAATGTTTCCGAGTACAGACAATTTCTTTAATGAAATGATTCCCATTTGGGCGCTTTACACGGGACGGAATTGTCCGCAGGACGCAGCACAGATGCAGATTTTGTCAACTAGAGCGGATTTTGTTGCATTTTTAACTATAGAATACGTTCTGCAGAACATGTTGCAGGATTTTTTGCATTCTTTTCTGCAGACTTTAGTATCTTCTGTATGTTAGGAATCGGCTTGAACAATTCCGCAAGACGTCCATAATTTCGCAGCAGAAAGCTCTAGAATTGAATTTTGTGGTTTTGAAGTAAAGATGTGCAGATTTTAACTTGTGAGTAATTCAAGCCCAATAGGGATAACATTGTGACGCAGAAATGTTCGAGCAGACTAATTCCATTCTTAGTGAAAGGTTCCTTAGACTGGCCTGAACCTAAAGAGGATCTATGGGCTCTGCTGACATGTCTGCTTCATTAAAGGAGTTTTGTCATTAGAAAAAAAAAATTCTATGCTTACCTATTCCTCCCCAGCAGACTTCTTTACAGATCTTCTCCTCACCGATCTTCTCCTGGCTCCTGAAGTCTCCGGGTCACCCTTCCTGTTATGGATCTTCTTCTTCCTGTTATATAGCATCAATTCACTACAGTTCACTTCCTGCAGGTCACTAGTGACATAGCGTTCACTGCCTAGTAGGGCAGCTTGCTTTAGCACCTAAGCACGGATTATTGCCGTAACTGCGCATGCGCGGTGTCTCGATGCGATAATTCATATAGTATATAGCATACGAATAGTATATGAACACTCGTGGAGAGGATTCGGCACTTCCTGCTAGACAGTGTAGCGAATGTACGCTACATCAGAGGAAGAAGAGGATCTGGCTTGCTTGCAGTGAGGTAACCTGGGGGACTGGAGGAGCCAGGAGAAGATCGGTGAGGTGAAGATCTGGTAAGAAGACTGTCTGGGGAGGAATAGGTAAGTATAGATTTTTTTTCTAATGACAGAACCCTGTAAATACTTACGCATCAACATTGTCATTTTCTGCAGAATGGGATCATACAGCATTCTCTTATTCCTTCTGGAAAAGTATGAATAAATTGGTTATTACCACTCCTCATCAATAAGGTGTGTCCATGCACATGCTAACACTGTCCACCCAGTCACTGCTGACTATGTAGACTGTGAAGGGACACACCTTATTGACAAGGGAAATGGTAATGCCCAGTTGTCATTTTAGTTCAAACATTTCCAGGAGGCGTAACAGAGGAGTAGCACAACACAAGATGACCCTAAATTATTTAATCAGGAATACCAGTAGACCAAAATAAATGTGTCGGGAAAACTGAAAGATCCTCATTAAGGAGGAACACATGATGAAAGATTTGGACTGGAAAGCATATGAACTGACAACAGCAGAATGTTTACTGCCATCCTTTGTGGAAGCAGGTTTGGTAAAATAAAGCAAACTGCATTCTGTTTTTCAGATTCGATGATCCTTAGAAGCAACTGTGGAAGATTTCTCACGAATGTCTTCTTGCTCTGAGCTCACGTTTTGAATACAAGATAGCCGGACAAAGTAGTTCCCAGCGTGTTCGTCTTAATTGACCCTTGAAGTAGTTCAAACCAAACCTTCTCCCCTTTTTTCAGCTCCACAACTGCAAATTGGTGCTTAATGCTTTCTGCTGGCTCAGTGCTGCTCTTGTGAAGAGCAATTCTGTACCCTCCATTAAAGACCAGATGTCCAAGCCCTTTACCAATACCAAAATCCACACTTATTGAGAAGACGTAAACTCCACTGTATGGAGCCGTGAAGTGGCCATCTTCTGAGGAAAACACATCTCCGTAATTCAGATCAATGGTATTAAATCTAATAATTTTTGCTCCTTCGGCACCAGCAGAAAAACCTGCACGGAATGCAACAAGAGGATCTAAAAGAAAACACACCATGAACAGTTAACTTGCAGACACCATACAATGCACAGCACATTACATTTTAGACATATTATATATAATATAGCTTTCTTAAAGGGTAAATTAACTCAAAGCACAAAGGCACCAAATAAACTGTCTATGTGGTTGCTATTAAGCCTTGGAGAGAGGGAAGCCCATATCAGGTTGGTCTGGCCTCCACTTTAGTGTGTGCTGAAAACCCGCACAAATATGTGCTCTCCAAAAGTGCTTCAATTCTCAATGCCATAAGTAACGGTCGCTTTGATGGTTTTTAACTCAGCTTCACCAGTAAAAAGGTTTCTAGAGGATTTTGCACTTTTTCTTGTAAAATTTCAACAAAAAAGTTGGGCTGCTGTGTAAAATGTAAATAAATGTGAAGGAAAATAGAATGTAATGATTTTGAAATTTCATCTACCCAAATTTTATTCACACTAAAACATAGAACATATATCAGTGGGGGAAGGGAGACATTTTTCCATTTCATAAAAAAAAAACTAATTTCGAAATTGATGGCAGCAACACATCTCACAAAAGTTGGGCCGGGCCATGTCTACCATTGTGTAGCATATCCCCTCTTCTTATAACAGTCTGTAGACGTCTGAGAAGTTAGGAGACCAATTGCTGGAGTTTTGGGAGAGGAATGTTGTCCCGTTCTTGTCTGATGTAGGATTCTAGTCGCTCCACAGTCCTGCGTTTTCTTTGCTGGATTTTTCTTTTTATAATCTGCCAAATGTTTTCTATTGGTGAAAGGTCTGGACTGCAGATGGCCGGTTCATCCCGGACTCTTCTTCTATGAAGCCATGCTGTTGTGATGAATGCAGTATTGGGTTTAGCATTGTCTTGCTGACATATATAAGCCTTCCCTGAAAGAGACATTGTGTGAATGGAGCATATGTTGTTCCAGGATGTGTAAGCTGCCCATACCATAGCACTAATGCCACCCCATACCATCATAGATGCAGTATTTTGAACTGTGCGTTGATAGCAAGCTAGGTGGTCCATCTCTTCTTGAGTCTTGTCTTGATATATGGTTTCTTCTCTGCTTGATACAGCTTTACCTTCCATTTGTAGATCGCTTGAAGAACTGTGTTCACTGACAATGATTTCTGGAAGTATTCCCGAGTACATGCAGTAATGTATATTATAAAATCAGGCCTGTTTTTAATGCATTGATGCCTGTGGGTCCATAGATCTCGACCATCCAATATTGACTATCAGCCTTGTCTCTTCTACACATGAATTTCTTCAAATTCCCTGAATATTTGCATCATAATATGTGCTGTAGATGGTGGGAATATCAAAACGCTTCTCAATTTTACATTGAAGAACATTTTTTTCTGAAATTGATCCACAATTTTAAGACAAAGTTTTTCACAAATTGGTGAACCCCTGAGACTCTGCCTCTCTAACATGCTCTTTTGATACACAATCATGTGATTAAGTAGAAAATTGACCCTCCAGCTGTTTTTCATTAGTACCATTACTTTTTAACCCTGTCCTAATGTTTTTGAGATGTGTTGCTGCCATCAATTTCTATATGAGTTACTTTTTTTAATGAAATGTCAAGAATATTTTCACCTTCTGATATTTTCTGTGTTCTATTGTGAATAAAATTTGGTTAGATGACATTTCCAAATCATTGTATTCTTTTTTTTCTTTTCATTTCTTTACATTTTACACAGCGTCCCAACTTTTTTTTGCTCACTGTAAATACTGGATGCTGAGACTTTTCAAATGCTGATTGAATTCAATAGCTTTGCATACATAATTTACCTTGCAGGAGTATGTAATTTGAGATAAATATGCACTTCTACAGGAATCAGAGATTGAAAGCAAAGCTCCAGCATTTGAAACACTTTACATAATTTATTAAGGAACCGCATAAATAGCAATTTCCTAATATGTCATTATTGGAAATAAATATGGGAGCATTCCTCTAATCTGGAAGAAATTTGAAATACTGCTTTTTACCAACTAAATTATCAGATGACATGATCTTTAGGGTGCATTAAGATGGGCAATTGCGAGATTCTCAGACGTTACTCGTATCGGACAGCACATGGACACATACCGCAGGTAGGGAACTTTGCAAGTCTGATTCTGGTCCATAAATCTTACCAGAAAAGAACATGCAGAAAATGCTCATGTGAATAGCCTAATTGACTGCTATGGGTCTAAGAGCGGTGTGCAAAACATTTGGACAACAGCAATTGGATAGGAGCATTGGCCATTTGAATGGACCCTTATTCTACAGCTCACTGATGGACCACAGGCTGATGTAATGAATTGGCAGATCTAAACGGCAAAGAAGACATTTCTACAGTTCTGTAAGTTGTCAAAAGTTTAAAAGAAATAAAAAGAATGAATTATTAGAGAATTGTTACTTATGAAAGTCTCAAGTAGATTACAAATAACTCCGTCTAGTCATATAGCTTGAAATTATCATGTTCATAAATAATATATGGCTAATGAAAAAGGGAAGAGTAGTTAATAATATACTACATTATGAGAAAGCTGAGTTGTAGGTATGGGAGGGGCATGTGCCCTGGGTATAAGAGGGCATTAACAAATCATTCTGCCTTGGTCAGGGTATATTGATAGAGGGCTAAGACAGCAAACTGACTCTGCCGAAGGTGAAGGGAAACCTAGCTACAACTTTAAGAAAACTCATCATATTTCATATAAAGATCATTGAACAGTGGCTAGACATATGTGGTGACCCGGATGGTCCACTCAGAATACAAGGCCCACGCGAGAGAGCTGGGAGGGTAAAGCCGTCATGGGTCATGGTGGCACCCACCAGTCTCCTTCCCATTGCCAGCGTTCCCTTTTCACCGGAATATGGCTTCGGCAATAATAAGACAAGTCCACACACTGTATATTAGTTAAATGCCTTAGTCCCTGGGAATGGTCAGGGCCTGGTCAAACTTTACAGTAGGTAACTGGAATACTTTACAAAAGCACAACAATACACCAATGCAGTTAACACAGAGAAAGAGGGTCTGGGAGGAACTCAGGATGGTCCCTGGCATAGCATGGTTCAGGGAACAGATCCTCTTCTTCTATTATTCACCACATGGAAGTTGATGGTACCCCCATGTGCCTGGCACTCCACTCAAAATCAAGACAACACCAGACCAGGTCAGAACGGAACCCCACTCTCTGATGAACTCTCTGACTGACTGACCTCCACACCCAAATCACTTATACTTATAATCTCAAGCATACCATATGACAGGGCATGAATTGTTACATCTGCAGACAAATCCCAGACTCATGCAGACATTAACTCTTCATTTGCTGCAGCTGTGCAATATACATAAATGACTAGACGGTTAGCACAGTGCATCTACACAAGATATTACATGCATGACATTTATGGAGGGGCCAGGAATATAGGTTCTGGGCCACTACACATACATTGTCAAATGAGCAGATGAGACAAACCCTCTGATAATACTTTTATAATTAAGGTATACTATGTGTCCCTAGCCGTACCTCTAATGCATTGTATAAGCTGCAAAATCATATTTCTATTTCTCTAGGATATTTTTTTAGGCCTCATGCCCATGGATGTGACAGACTCTGCGCAGCGGAGTCCGACATGGTGCCCCCAAACACCCCTACTCACCTCTCTGGATCCGCTGCGTGTATCTCATCTGCCGTGTCAATGTGTATGTGCAGTATAGCACATGATGCACCGGCAGTGGGTGATGACGTGGCCAGCCATGGGCGGTAACTAGAGATGAGCGAGTATACTCGCTAAAGGCAATTGCTCGAGCGAGCATTGCCTTTAGCGAGTATCTCCCCCGCTCGAGACTGCAGGTTCGGGTGCCGGCGCGGGGGAGCGGTGAGTAGCGGCTATCAGCAGGAGGGAGCGGGGGAGAGAGAGAGATCTCCCCTCCGTTCCGCCCCGCTCTCCCCCGCAGCTCCGTGCCCGCTGCTGGCACCCGAACCTGCAGTCTCGAGCAGGGGAGATACTCGCTAACGCCAATGCTCGCTCGAGCAATTGCCTTTGGCGAGTATACTCGCTCATCTATAGTGGTAACACATAATCACACAATACTTACGCTGTGCTTACAGCAAAATTATCGTGTGACAGATGGCTTCCATTATCTACAATGGAAGCCGGGCGAGCATTTTTCCGCATCATTTAGAGCATGCCGTGATTTCTTTCACGCTGCGGAATTCTGCGGTAGAATTCCACAGCATAAACATTGAGCTATTAGGTTCAATAGAACCTAATAGCTGCGGGATAGTGCTGCAGATTTCCGCTGCATGAAATGGGGCAGAAATCCAACAGTGGGCATTAGCCCTTAATCAAGCATTAGAAAATGGTCAAGAACATTCCAACATATTTACATAAACATTTGTTATGTCCCTTCCAAGTAAAAAAATAAATAAATTTATATAAAGGAGATATTTGAGTTTAAACATGACATGCCATAATTTTGCACCCCCACCCCAATACCTGCCCGGATTGTTTTGTGCCTAGTGCAAGGCTTGTGTGGCTTTTTTTGGAATCTGTGTCATGTACTGCCTCCTCTGACCCAACAGTTTCTAAGTTTTGTCTGTGGTCTTTCTTTAGCAATATAACGTCCTGCATACTTTTCATTGCCATATAATTGCATTTTGACATTATCAGCAGCTTCCTGCCTTTGTTACTTACAGAGTTCTCAGTTACATCTGAAAATAGCAAATCATTTCTCGGCAGAATATGGCAGAACAGTGTTCACCACTATTATTATATGTGATTTAAATAGTACCACCATATTCTATGGCACTATACACAGGCATTCTTGACTAAATAAGAACTTCTTGAATATCTAAAAAAAAAATCAAAATTTCTCACCTAATTGTATTGCTACAAAAATTTGTTCACCCCCTTAGGGTGGATTCACACGAGCGTGTGCGCATGCGTACATAGGTGCGCACCCATGTAGGCGCAAGAACATGCGTGTATGAAGGTCCGTACATTGCCTACAATGGAGCCACGGCTGCTGCCGGTGGCTCCACAGAAGGCAATGGTCTGCCAGCACCCCTGAAGTGATTTAAAGGGAAGAGCTTTACATATAAGCTCTTCCATGAAAATAATCCCTATTAGTGTAAATAAGTAAATAAAAATATATATGTATACTTACCTGTCCACCACTGCCATGTCCCCAGTGGGGATAAAGAACACATCTGCCACATGCGGCAGATGTTTTCTTCCTCTCCAGGGGAATAAAGAATTCCCTGCTGCACATGTCACAGATGTGACAGATGCGGCAAAGTAGTTTGTCATCACGGTGGGGAATAAAGAATTCCCTAGTGCAGCTGTCACAGATGACAGCAGCGGTAGAGGATCCAGCTGCTGGCACCCCTTAATTGTTTTTCAGTGAAGGGCTTTAAATATTAACCCTTCCCTGAAAAACAACCCAAACTGGTGTAAAAAGTAAAAAAAAAAAATCACACTCACCTTTCTTCAGCTGCCGGGGCTCAGCCGCATCCTGTCCCCACTGTCCCCGGCTCTGCACTGAAGTTCTTTCAGCAGGCGGGGAATAAAAATCCCCACCTGCTGAAAGAGCTGCTTCTGATTTGCTAAAGCATAGATGCGGCAAAGGAGTTTGTCATCCCCGTGGGGAATAAATAATTCCCTACCACAGCTGTCATAGATGACAGCTGTGGTGGAGGATCCAGCTGCCGATACCCTTTAATTGTTTTTCGGGGAAGGGCTTTAAATATAAACCCTTTCCTAATAAAAAAAAAAAACTTGAAAAAAAAACAAAAAACTATCTCCGTCGTCCCCAGCTCTGCACTGAAGTTCTTTCAGCAGGCGGGGAATTAAAATCCCCACCTGCTGAAAGAGCTGCTTCTGATGGCCGAGGCGCTCGGCCAATAACAGGCAGCTCTCGAACATTCAAATGTATTTTCTTAAGTTGTTGCATTCAAAGACCCCAAACAGTTTTGTTTTTTTGTCAACTATGCTGTTTGAGGGTTTTATTTTTGTGGAATGAGTTGTACTTTTTAATGATATCATTTGTTCATCCATACTATGTTTTAGCAGCTTTCTATTCCATTTTTTGTAAGGTACGATGGACCAAATCTGCTATTTTCACCATGTTTTTTGCATTAGTTTTCATGGCGTGCACCATGCAGATTAAATAATGCACTAACTTATTATGAATGTAGCGATATCAGATTTGTGATCTTTTTTTTTACTTAGTGAAGGGGAAAACGTGGATTTGACAGTTTTTTTAAATTAAAAAATATATGTATTTTACATTTTTTTATTTTTGTCCCTCTAGGGGACTTGAATATCACCATCTTTTATTATTCTTCTAATACACTACTATACTTCAGGGTGAAGATCCAGAATGTTGCTTTAAGGCTGAGTGCACATGGGACATATTTACAGCCAAAAATCTATAAAGATTCTTACTGCAAAATATAAATGCGTTCCATGGATTTCTGTGTAGCTTTCCAGTGGATATGCTGTGTACTTTTCACTTCGGATTTGCGTATAGAAAATACACACTACATTAGCATGGTGTAATTCGCTGTGGAATTTTCAGCTGCCAATTCTGCATCTAAAAACCGCATCAAAATCTGAGTCTTTCTGATACAGTATGTGCCACTGATCTGCAAGTGGAATTTGCCCTGTCAATGGGCAAAATCCACATGTGGAATTCTGGAACAGAAATTTGTGTTTCCAAGTCAAGAAGAGAGAAGACACAAATTAGATATTAGAAAAAACTCTGACAGTGAGGCTGATCATTGAGTAGAACAGGTCACCATGGAAGGTGGTGAGTTCTCCTTCAATGGAAGTGTTCAAACAAAGGCTGAACAGACATCTAAAGGGGATAACTTAGAGAATTCTGCACTGAGCAGGGGTTGGACCAGATGACTCGGGAGGTCCCTTCCAACTCTACGATTTTATGATTCTTAAGAATTGATATATCACTTCTTGATACAGAAAATTGTGGAAACACTTGTTTTTGCGTTGGAATTCCACACCTGAATTTTGGCCATTGACAGGGCACATTTCATTTGCGTATTGGTGCCAAAAACTGCAGATTTTGACGCAGCTTTTAGAGGCAGAATTTTCTAATTCACTGCCATTTCCACCGTGGGAACATACCCTAATGCACTCCAAATTTTCTGCATGCAAATCTGCAATGGAAAATGCAGAGCATAACATAAAATAGAAAAGTATAAAACAAGAATGGTAAAGCTGAAACTACAAACCTTGATGGGGTAGTGCTGTTTCATCGGATTGCCAATGTTCTTCATTGTCCTTTGTAGCTTGTTTTTTACTTTGTGTATCTCCTCCTTTTTGTCTTTTTTTTATTTTTTTATCAATGAATGATTTGAGCTTTTCAATGTCCAGAGGCACATCTGAGGAAATAAGAGCTTCATAATTTCCAAATATCTTATGGAATAAGTGAATATGTTTATTATAAAGCTCTCTTAAGTTTTCAATGTCCAATGTCATGGAGATAATTGAGCTGTTAAGCGGTTTTAAAGCATCTACAAAGGTGTCATTCTTGGAATTAGGTAAACTGGAGAAAGAAGACTCTAGATCATTCACCTTCACACGCAGATGATCAAGATCCTTTTTCAAGATCATAATATCATTGTATTCAGATTCATTAGCATCATTGTCTCTAGACGCTTCATGATTGGGCTCCATGTGCTCTAAACTGCCTCTCTGGAAGGGACCATCAAGTGTTTTTCCTTCATTAGGTTGCTCAACGTTGAAAATGGTAGAGGAATCAGGAGAATTTTGGTTTCCATAGTGCATCTCCAAGAACTGCAAACGCTCACTTAAGGAGTCTGCATTAAGCAGCTGCTTCTCGAGCATTTGCAAAGTGCTGTTAAGAACTTCATTCATTTTAATAACAGTCATATACATAGCTTCTGGATTATCTTCGGAGAGAAGTTCAAGAGCTTCTTCACCAAGGAGAGCTTCCAACACTCTTTCATGTCTTGTTGCATCTTCTAGAAGAGAACTGAAAGAATTGTCTAGATGATTAATATGGTTGTGGATTAGACCATTTTCCATCTTAATAAGTTTGACATCATCGGTAAGGTTTCTCATTTGGGTTTGCAGCTGAGACATGATCAGCGTTAACTTCCGTCCTTGTTCTTGTTGTGATGCAAGAGATTCACGGTTAAACTGTAGGGCTTGTGATAGGTCTTCTACAGAATATTGCAGATATGTTTTTGAACTTCCTTCCTTCTGTTTGACATCTTCTAGTCGATATAAAATATCTCTTAATTGATTTGAGAAGTTCCGTTGTATTTCCTCAAGAGCAATTATGTCCAAATTCATTTTTTGGCAGTCACAATGGTTGAATAACTCATCACTACCATTTTGTATACTGATAAGAGTGTCATTAAGTTCCATTATTTGTCTCTGTATTAGATCTTTGATTTCTTCCATAATGAGGCTTTTCTCCATGAACTGCATCTGGACTTTCCCAGAGTTCTCATTAAAATCAGTACGGAGTGTCTTTAACCATTTCTCCAGAATATTAATATTTTCAAAAGCTGCCTCTGACTCTGTCAATAAATCCATAATCTGCTTCTCGTGTGCCATGAGGGTTTCATTTACTTGGTAATTTGCAATGCAAGATGCCTCTCCTTGTCTTGAAGAACAAAGTGATGTGATATTTCGAGTCAAATCTACAATATCATCTTGAATTTGCTCCTGTCCTCTATTGAGCTCTCCAATGCTAAAGTTTAAATAGGAATATTGTGACTGTTGGAACTTCAAATTCCTTTTCAATTTTGCATCTGTATCAGCCTTCATCATGGTCAAATTATGCTGTATCCCAGTTTGTTGAGCGTGAAAGTTGTTATCTATCTGTTGTTTCAATTGTTCAAGTTTGTCAACATTTTCTTGAATTTTTGACTCAAATTTAGTCCCTAGCTCATAAAGGTCTTTCTTTGGTACAGAATTCTCCAGGAATATGTTCAATGTTCTTCTGTTAATCTCAACACTTTCAGAAAGGTTCTTGACCATACCAGTAAGATTTTGCAGACTTCTATTAAAGTTGGTCCATATGGGGATGAAATGAGCTTTGAGGAAATTTTCAACGTGTGGTAGTACTAATTCACGGACAAGCCGGTCATTTATTTCTGTAATATAAATATACACTATTGTAATAAATGCACTGCAATGCTTTAACAATATATATTTTTACACCTAGTTCTTGGAGTATACAGTAATGTTTATGCTGACCGTCACATACAATATGTCTAAGCTGTCCTCCACTCACTTTGTTAAATGTTCTGAATAAAAAGTTGGATTTCAACTTGAGATGATAGAAATAAATGATAATATAATCGGAATGATATAATTACCCATTAACATTTGTTGCTTGGCCCTTGGTTTTAATCCCACACCATTGGAAATGTACATTGCAGGAACAGGAGCTTTAATCCCACAATCTAGCTGTCATGTCCAAACTGGACACGCTGGATCCATGACCAGAAATACTCATATAAATGCACACCAAACAATGGTAACCTAAAAATACAACCGCAAAAAAGGGAAACACTGTCCTACCTACTTAGGGAAAGGACCTGCCTATACGCAGGTAACCTGCCCTGAGAAGGGCGAACCTAACCATGTATTTAGGCCACTAGCTGACCCTATGCGGGATAGGAGGATACCGCTGCAAACAAGATTATCCCTTTCCAATCCCCTGTCCGATGTCTAAAGACATTATGATTTAAGGCTGTACAGTTCCGATGTTGGAAGATGGCCGTCGGGGTTGTCTTACTGTATATTACCAGCGTGTCACCTCATGCAGTTCTGGCTTTAGCCAGCATATAGCGCTGTTGTATAACAGCAGAAAAAGAGTAATCCTCCTAGGAAAACCAGGATACAAATTAGATTGGAAAGGGTTAACAAGATAACAACCGCTATTCTTAGCTTTGTCTTTAGACCCAGGCGATCCAATTCCAAGCTCTGGCTTCCTCCACAGTCAGAGGAAGACTAAAATTAAACAGCACTGAAACCAAGCAGCAGGCTAGGCTAAATAGTCCTGAGAAATTACCCACAGGTAAGGCCAAGCATGTCTCACCTAATACCACTCCCACCAGAGCAAGAAGATAGAGAAACACTTACAAAACCTGTACCAGATTACTTTGAAATAAAGCAATCCCAGAACCGCCGCAATACTAGCAGGTTGTGGGATCAGGTTTCTGACTGTCTGTGACTCTGAGAAGACAGAAGCAGTTTATAAACACTTTTATTTTCTCTTTTGCACTCTACAGAGAGCTAAGTAGAAGCCCATTTAGACAGGACGAATGTTGGGCAAACGATGCCCGACATTTGTCCCCGCACATACTCCTTTCATGCTGCTGCACATGAGCTAGTATCACTGTCTCACAGCGGGGAGGCTGAAGGAGATTTCTCTCCTCGGTCTCTCCTGCCCTCTCTACTGACTTAACATAGTGGGCGTTCAATACTGAATGGCTGCTATTTACACTGAACAACATTGTTTAACTCATCGTCCATCGTTTATGCAGTATAAACGATAAACAATGAGCTGACGATAATCGTTAAGTGTAAATAGCAGCTGTTCAGTATTGAACAGCTGCTATGCTAAGTCAATGGAGAGGGGTGGGGTAGAACAAGGAGTGAAATGTCCTGCAGCCTCCTGGCCCCCCTGCTGGCCACTCTGTGAGCGAAACGACGATAGCACGGGAGAGAGTGTATGCGGAGATGGGTGTCGGGCTTTGCTTGCCTGACATTCGTCCCATCTAAATGGGCCTTTAGCTTTAAAAAAAGCCAGCTACCTATATTGGACCCAGAAATCATTTGATCGCTAGGTGCACCTGGCATGGCAGAGTTGCTTCGTCTTAACACACACATATGAACTCTAGAATTAGCTATTGTTATGACAGAGGGTTGTTTGCTCCTGTAAATGGGACTCCTATGGAAGCATCAGTTACAGTAGAAAACTGCAGAATAGAGTGAATGTCCCCAAGAGGTCTGTTAAAACATATGTTAGAAAAATATTTACAAAGATAGGTACAAAAAATTATAAAACGAAATACAAACAAACTGACTGAGACAATATGGGAAACCTATTTTAATACTTTATTTAAGATTGAAAATTAGCAAATTTAAATTACAATTAAAAGAAATAAAGCAAAAAACACAATTCATATTAAGAACCAACTTCTTAAAAAATAGAACTATGAGCCATGAAAGAGTGCTGCCAAAATTATTTTGGTGGCCTAAGAAATAAAATGGTTATGACTAGAAAACCATCACTTGCGCAAAATCTCTAAAATATCTCTGGTCATTTAGGATCAAAGCACTCTTGTTATAAAGGGTTCATTTACCTTAGGGTGGATTCACATGAGTGTATGTGTACATACGTGCGCACAAAACTGTGTGTCCACGTACGTGCAAAAACACGCGTGAATGCAGGTCTGTGCAGCACTGCTTTCAATGGCCCCATTAAACGCAATAGGATGCTGGCAATCCCTGCAATGATTTTCAGGGAAGGGCTTGAAATATAAGTCCTTCCTGAAAATCATCCCTGGTTTGTGTAAAAAACCCCAAAAAAACAAACATATATATATATATATACTCACCTCTCCGCCGCTGCCATGTAAATATTCCCCGTGGGGAGTTCCCTTGTTCAGTGACAAGGGGACTCCCTGCAGGGAGTAAAGAAGTCCCTGCCACAGCTGTGGCAGCTGTGGCAGAGGATCGCGATGCCAGGAGCCCTGCAGCGATTTCAAGGAAGGGCTTTAAATATAAGTCCTTCCCTGAAAATCCTTACTATCTGGTGTTAAAAGAAATAAAATACTTACCTCTCCTCAGCTGTCGGGGTCTGGCGTGTCCAGCCTGTCTTCTCCTGCACTGCTCTGAATCTGTTTCAGCAGACGGGGATTTAAAATCTCCGTCTGCTGAAAGGACTGTATCTGATTGCCTGAGTGCTCAGCCAATCACAGGCAGCACTCAACCATTCATTGAATGACAGGCAGCGCTTGGCCATTCATTGAATTCAAACACATCACAAGAAACCAATGGTTCAATGGTTTGTGCACACATAAGCAAGCTCATCTAAATCAACCTTTAGGGCTCATGTCCACGGGCAAAAGAAGAATTAAAATCCGCAGCAGATTTTAACTCTTCTCCTGCCCGCGGATCCGCACCCCATAGGGATGCATTGACCACCCGCGGGGTAGATAAATACCCGCGGATGGTCAATAAAAGTGATTTTTAAAAAAATGGAGCATGAAAAAATCTGGACCATGCTCCATTTTCGTGCGGGTCTCCCGTGGGGACGGCTCCCGCGGGCTTCTATTGAAGCCTGTGGAAGCCGTCCGGATCCGCGGGAGACCTAAAATAGGAATTTAAAAGAATTTACTCATCCGGAGCGGGCGGGGAAGGTCTTCTCTTCCTCACGGCCGGATCTTTCTTGCTTCAGCTCGGCGGATGTGCCCGGCGCATGCGCGCGGCACGTCGGCGACGTGCCGGCGACGTGCCGCCGGCGTGATGAGTTCATCCGCCGGCCGAAAAAGAAGATCCGGCCGTGAGGAAAAGAAGACCTTCCCCGCCCGCTCCGGATGAGTAAATTCTTTTAAATTCCTATTTTAAGCGCTCATGTCCGCGGGGCAGGAGGGACCCGCTGCAGATTCTACATGTAGAATCCGTAGCGGGCCCGATTTTCCCCGTGGACATGAGGCCTTAGGGTGGCTTCACATGAGCGTGTTTATGTATGAGCACATAAATGCGTGCCATTGTTTTTCTGTGATGTGCTCACATGTCCATGTTTTTGCAGTGTGCAAATGCGCGCACCACAAGAAAAAGGATATACGCAGCTGTAAGGTCCGTACTGTGCAGATCTTTATATTGGCTCCTATGGGACACGCAGCATGCCCCTCCGGCCGTGTGAACGAGCCAATATACTACAATGGGCGTAAATGTTTCCAAGGACCGTGTTTTTTTTTTTTGCTTTCCCTTCGCATTAAACACTTTATACTGTGGGTGCTTGCCCGTAGCAATGAGTACGCAGTTTTTTGGGGTGGGGGGTGGTGGAATGTATGTTCGTGCATGCCTTTTTTTTTTCTTTTACATATAGCAGGTGCATCCGCGGACCTTTCTCTGCCTGTGTTTTTTTTTTTCCAAAACGGTGCCGTGTGCGTGCGGGTGATCACTGTAGAGTTCTCTCTTTTGCTCACAACCAAACACACTGAATGACACAATGTGTTTGGTTTAGTTAACCCAAACAACACTGCGTCGGCCCAATAGGCACAAACATTGCGGTAGCTGGTTTTCAAATGTTTAAAAAAAAGGTCCATGGGGGAGCCTATGTGTATGTGTTCACAACTGGCAATACGCTATGTATTGGTAAATTAATCAAAATGTCACGAGTGCCAAAAACATGCAACAAACATATAAACATGCATTGCTGCAAATAAAGGCGTTTAAGGGTGAAAAACAAAAAAAAATAAGCCACATGCTTATACAAATGGCGTTTTAGAAGTGCCTTAAATTGCATGCTTAAACGCAACAAAGGGACTTAACCCCTTCCAATCCACTGTCTGACGTCTGAAGACATTATGATTTGAGGCTGTACAGCTCCGATGTTGGAAGACGTCCGTCGGGGTTCTCTTACTGTATATTGCCAGCCTTTCTGCTGTCGGAGCCTATCCAATGTGTCACCTCATGCAGTACTGGCTTTAGCCAGCATATAGCGCCATTGTATAACAGCAGAAAAAGAGTAAGCCCCCTAGAAAAACCAAGATACAAATTGGATCGGAAAGGGTTAAAGGCTGGAACATTCATTCACACAGACTGAGGAGGTGGAGAATAGAAAAGAAACCAGATAGGGCATTGGCTCAAATGGTTGTGGTAAAAGGAAAAAATGGAGGATAAAAAGATTCGCTGTCCCGGGAATAAAATCCAGCCGCTCAGAGCATAATGTGCAGCTACTTCCGCCGTCCATATTTGCAGGTGTGCTGATAGACTCGCAAGGTATTGAGCGCATCTATGTGTGCTCGCCTCAACTAAAAATACACGTTCTTACATGCACGGATATAAAAAGCACGGAGCTTCGTTCACGCGTGTTTTTGCACGTATGTGAACGCGCGCTTTTGTGCGCACATGTACGCATGCGCTCGTGTGGAGCCACCTTTAAGCTGTACTTTCTTAAGAAGACAGCATCAGCAGACTGGAAAAAAACTATCCCATATAATTGTTGCCCCACACCGTGAAAAAATGGCCATAAACCAGCATACCTGACTGATTCTGACTGTTCCCTAGTGTGGTGGTTGCATTATTGTCCAGTGCATTCCGAAGATCGTGAAGATGACTAGCAGCCTGATGAATATCATTTTGTATATTTTCCAATAGATTTTCTTGACTTTCAACAGCTTTAATTATTTCAGTCACCTCTGCAGAAAAAAAATTGGAAGTTAACATAGCCAAAAATCCAAAAATAATTGTGATGGTTTAGAAATTGTTATAAATTAAAGGGGTTTTACCAAAATAACAAGTTATTTCCTATCCACAGGTTAGGGGATTCCTTGCTGATTGATGGGGGTCTCACCATTAAGACCCCCACCGATCTCCTGAACGGGACTCCTGTGTCCCGCACTTCTGTCACTGCGGGCATTGCTTCTTCTCCAGCAGTGATGCCACTCTGAATGGAGCAATGGCTGAGCATGCACAGTCACCGCTCCATTCATTTCAGTGAAAGTGATGGAAATACTGGAGCAGAAAAACCGTACAGCTGCATGCAGACATTAGAAGATGGAGTCGCACCGGAGACACCTACACCTATTAGTGAGCTAAATATGTGCATATGTGTTTGTTGAATATTATTGGTTAGGAGATTGTGTGTTAGTATATTTAAATGTAGAAGGTATGTCATGGAGGGAAGCTTGAGAAAGATCACATTGCGTGATCGAAACGTCGTTCACATGGAGGAATAAAGATTTTTTCATTACATCTCTCTGGCACCTGTGTATACTGCTGCAGGACTTTCTTTGATTATATCTCATCTTGGGAGTGAGGGACCGGACTCCCTATCTTTGCGGCTCGTGCATTTTGTTTGTCTTTTCTTATTGTCCTACCCAGTTTGTGTTATATAGTGTGCTGTTGGTTGCCACATTTGTTTGGGATAGAATGCTGTAACAGGTTTTGAATACAACAGAGCCCTTTAAAAATATTAATAAAGTCTTCTAAACAGAAGTTAACTCTTCCCAATCCACTGTCTGACGTCTGAAGACATTATGATTTAAGGCTGTATAGCTCCGATGTTGGAAGACGTCCGTCGGGGTTCTGTTACTGTATATTGCCAGCCTCTCTGCTGTAGGAGCCTATCCAACGTGTCACCTCATGCAGTACTGGCTTTGACCAGCATATAGCGCCGTTGTATAACGGTAGAAAAAGAGTAAGCCCCCTAAGAAAACAAGGATACAAATTGGACTGGAAAGGGTTAAGAAAATCTTTATAGTTTGATCACTGTATGTAGTAACGTCACTACAAAATCTCAGCAACTTCTGATGAGTCAACAGGCTTTCAAATAATGTTAGGATTAGAGATGAGCGAGCATATTCGCTAAGGGCAATTACTCGATCGAGCATTGCCCTTAGCGAGTACCTGCCCGCTCGAGAGAAAAGGTTCGGCTGCCGGCAGCGGGCAGGGAGCGGCAGGGGAGAGCGGGGAGGAACGGAGGGGAGATCTCTCTCTCCCTCTCTCCCCCCCCCGCTCCCCCCTGCTCACTGCCTCAACTCACCTGTCACCCACGCCGGCAGCCGAACCTTTTCTCTCGAGCAGGCAGGTACTCGCTAAGGGCAATGCTCGATCGAGTAATTGCCCTTAGCGAGTATGCTCGCTCATCTCTAGTTAGGATATATTCACATCCTGCCTTGTGTGAAAGTTTGGTATACGCACCTGGAAATACTCAAACTATACAGTTGGCTACCATTAAAATGTATAGTTCGTGGCATACATTGGTTCCTATGGATGATATATGCAACTGCATGCTAACAACATCATTATTTTAAATAGCAGCAAATATATTTTTAAACTAGATTGAAATGTCAACTTCACAAATATTTTGCTACATTCATATTTTCCATTTTTTCCTATTATCCACATATTATAGTATTATTGTAACTCTGCAGCATGTACTATAAAGCCTCTATCAATCATTTGAAGGGAAAAATAATCTTACCTGCATTCCGTGGAGATTCTTCAGCTTTCTCAGAAGTGGACATATGGTCCAGCGGAATGTGAATAGCATTAGGATCTGTAAGTGTGAAGTATAAGTTAATTTTAATATGGTGATGAGTTAGTAAAATTATGTTTTTCATTTTTATTACATTTTGTTTCCAAGGACCAACCTCAGAGGAATGCTCTTATCCATCATGGTAGCCTTGAAAATGTACAACCAGTTTGCATCAGCAGAATTCTGCTTTTATTGTATTATAGTTGCACAGGTTTAACCATAACATTAAAATCAATAAAGTGTAAGGCCACTGTCATACATAGCGTCGGCAAAACACAGCGTTTGATCGCGGCGTTTTGTCGCCATTTTATCACTGCTTTTGGACGCACGTTACTGCCTCCAAGAGCTGGTTTTAACGCACCCCATCAATCTAAGGGGTAATGAGGTGCATTAATTGTGGCAAAATTGAGCAGACAGTGCTCGAAAATTGCCGCATTAGAAAACATTGCGATCGGGCGAAGGTCTGTAAGGCTCTTTGAATTCAATGGAAACTTTGTACCACAATTACCATATCATTAAAAGCGCTGCAGTATTTGCTGCAAAAAGCGGGTGTGTGAGAGTAGCCTTAGTCCTCCCTGTGCCACCTAAACAACTCTGACCTACATGGGCATCCAAAGATCTCTGAAGAGGGTATCTGGAAATAGGACATTAGCAGCAAATCATTTAAAGGGAACCTGCCACGTCCCCACAGAAACAAAGTTACCGTATGCATGGTCTTCCATAGACTTGAAAAGGAGAGCATGCACATGGCATTGTGAAAATAATCAAATTTTGAGTGCAGTTTGTGATCTCCAGTGGTGGGTACTTCAAGAACCAAGGAGTGGGTGAGTGCAAAAAATACCTTACTTGGCTCTCTTTCATGTCCCCTAACAGCACCATAACTTAGTTTATGTGAGAGCGTGACAGGTTCCCTTTAAAGCTTTTTTGTGGGGTCGGACTGACAGACTAGCCTTCAACCCCCTACTTACATCAATAACAATGTTGTTGGACCACTGGTTGACCTTACTTGAACCACTGTTGGCACTGTTACCACTGTATACTAGATACACTGTCAATGCCTGCTTAGAGATGTTCTCACTCAATCGTGTGGTCATTACAATTTGGCTCTTATTAAATTTCATCTGATCCAGCTTCCATTTTTCCAGCTTCCAATATAACTGACTGTTCACTTGCTGCTTAATATATCTCAACCCTTGACACATGCCATTGTAATGAGATAATCTATGTTATTCACTTCATCACTCAGTGGTGTTAATTTAATAGTTGATTAATGGATATTAAAAAATATTTGCATTCAGGCATTAGTCTAAAAGACCTGAACGTACACAGTGAGTAGGGGACACAATAGTAAAGGTTAAAGTAAAACCTCTGTCTGGTAGTGCTTGAAACCAACACAACCCGAACCATGATCAACAAGAGGAATTAGTGCTTCTTTGCTGCTAAAAACCTTTCTATGACTCTTGGGTTGATTCCCCCACCTTGCTTTAGAATGTTGTATACCCCCTGTACAGATTTTAAACCTCATTTCTAATGTTATATTCAATCAAGACTAGACCCTCTGTCTCTGGAGACCCACAGTAGCCTATTAGCTGCCTCTCTTACATGTGAGGGCCCTAATATATGTAATGGTTATCGTTCAAATAGTCACGGAATTGTGCGAAAATTAAGGATAACTGTTCAGTGTAAACACAGCAAACGTCTGAACGATGAACGATAATTTGTTTTCTTATCGTTCATTTTATGAAGGCATAAAAATCATTGTTTATTGTTTGCCAGTCATTGGGATTAACCCATTTAGGACCAAGCACTGTAAATATACAGTGCTTGGTCCCGGGCTTAAAGCCCAACCGTATGTAAAATTATGGCGGGGATTAAAGCCCCTGCTTCTGTAATCAATCAGAAGCAGGACAGGTTGTCAACTGTTAGTCACAGCTGATGACCCGGAGGGGGAGACAGAAGTGGGTTTTATCCCTTTCTGCCTCCTCCTTTCTTCAGAGTGATATGTACTAAAGTGAAAGTGGAAGTGTTTCTTCCACTACGCGAGCCCAGGGGTCACGGGACTGCTGGGATTCCCTGCTACAGGGAGCCCCTGATCAGCTCTGCCAGTGACTAGCAGACCCTGATCAACTTGGCCAGTGACTATTGTCACTACAGGGAATATTTTCTCCTGTGACTGTGGCTCGTATGGATGCCTCAGCTACAGTGGAAAAGTATCAAACTAAAAAAAAAACAAAAACATGTGAATGTCCCCCCCAGAGGTCTTGTATGACGTGATGGGGAACATAGATAGTAAAAAACATAGTTACATACATAGGTAAAAAAAATTACAGAATAATACAACAACTATATATACATAAGAAAGAAAATAACTCAAAGCCAACGCCAACCAAAACCATCACTATATGCGCCCTGTAATCCAAAACCATACATATTACATACCAAATGTCCAAAGCAAAATGAGGAATCTGTTCCCACACTTTATTTTAGCTTAAATATACGAATTAAAAAAAAATAACTAGAAATGTTAAAAAAAATGTTTTTTTTAGTTTTATACCCCCAATAAAACAAAAAAAATGAAAAAAAAAGTTAGTGAAAGAAAAAAACCCAAAAAACCATATATGTCACGAAAAAAAAATGCAGCAAAAATAATTTTGATAGCTAAAGGAGGAAAAATAGAGCAGTAAAAGTACCACATGGCTAAAATCCCTAAAAAGTATCTGGTCCTTAAGGGGTTAAAAGATATTCATTCAGTCGATTGAAAACCATTTCCAGGCATTTCCAGACTCCTCTGATAGACCATTTATGGACCGAATGAGCTGAATGAGAAAATGATGAAAAAATGTAAACGATTATTTAAAAATGAGAGAAAACGACTCGCTAAAAGGGCCCTAAGCATTTGCTGAGAGACCTTCTTTTTTCCTAGAGTTTGCCATAGCAACCAGACACCTTCAGTTTTAATTGAAGAAGCTCAATGACCTCCCAGTCTACTTGCACAATGATGTAATCTTATCTGACGGAACTATTTCTGTTCCAGCGTAAATAGATGATATACTGTGTGAGATCATTGGTGGTTAGCTCAGCCTAAGTATAGTGCACTCTAGGGACCAGAATCCTCAGTCTATTTTGTTCTTACCAGCATATTCACAAGTGGAGCCAGTATATCCCGGACAACATTTCCATTCCAAACTTGTTACGAATTTCCTCTTAAGTTCATATATTGGTTTTTGTGCTAGTCGGTACCTGAAGGGAAAGAAGAATATCTTATCTTGCATGCTTATTGTCTACGATATTTCTCTAATAATAATTCTAATTACTGCAACATTTTACTTGTGATACTAGCAGTACTGTCATTAGCAGGAAAACATTCAGGGTTGGTGATTTATTCTGATTGCCAGACTTGGTGTCAGAAAGGAATTCTTTTCTCTTAAATTAGGAAAAATGGCTTCTACCTCATTATTCAGTTTTTTTTTTACTTTCTCTGGATCAACATTGTTGCGGGTTGGAGGGGAAAATAGGCTGAACTGGATAGACATGTCTTTTTTCGGCTTAACATACTATGTTACTATTAGTAGTGGTATAATCAAACTACTAACGACCACTTGTCTGTATGTTTGTGTGTGAGTGCTTCTCATGCTCCACCTCTGGTAACGTCATCGCTCCGCCCCCTGGTGACGTGATCGAAGGTCCTACAACATATATAAAACACAGATTCTGACCGACAGAAGAACAACACAGTTAGGGCTCTTGGAAGGGGAGGACAAAAATAACAAAATGAGAATACAACTAAGCCGTTATTATCTCAGAAGATGCAACTCAGCAGTCCCGACAGAAGACAATAATCTACCTCCACCACAGAGATCCAGTGGGCTAAAGGACCTGTGGTGATGTCACTGCTGTGGGAGGAACCAGGCTGTGTGTGATGTGTGGGGTGTAGTAGAGCTGTGTGTGTGCATGTACTATGTAGCAGAGCTACCAGAAACACTGGAACTATAATTTCCTACACAACTCAGCAGTCCTGACAGAACACATTGACCTACCACCACCACAGAGATCCGGTGGGCTGAAGGACTTGTGGTGATGTTACTGCTGTGGGAGGAGCCAAGCTGTGTTTGTCTTGTGTGGTAATCAAGCTGTTGTGTGTGTGATGTGCCACCAGAAACACTGCTACTATAATGCCCTAATAATTACTAGTAGTATATCATAAGCAAAATAGAGTGCATGCTTTGGGCACTAAAGCCAAAGTGTGTATTTACAACTTTTAACATTTTCCTTCTGTTAATTTAAAATGGTTCCATTGAATATATGACTAGTTGCATATGTCTGCCAAAAACAGTTGTAGTGAAATGCAGTCAACCTTTTAATAAAGTTGGGGTAACAGGATCTCAGCATAGCCCAGTCAAACATAGGACGAAAGGAAACTATCTTTAGCCATTAAAGACCTGTGTGTGCATCAGTGTAAAATTGATTAAGTGGTAGCCAGAAATCATTGAATGGGGGTCACCGGATCCAGAGGTGAGACCCGCACCTATTCGGCATTTCTGCCATAACCTGTGAGTATGCCATAAATGCTTAGGATGGGAGTACACTTTTAACAGACTGTTAGAAGGGCACAATTGACCAAGTCTTAAAAAAATGCCAAATTCACTTTATGGATATCTTAATACATAAGAAAAGACCTTATTTATATATATTGCTTTAATAGGATTTAAAAACCCCCAGTAAAAGTTCTACCAATAATACAAATTGGACAATGTACAAGAACATTTATATACGGTTATAGGATTTATTTTTGTATAGACATAGGAAGAAAATAATATTCTGCATACTTACATAGTTTTCTGACAATTAGGTGTTCCATGGGGACATGGCTGCTCGGACCTTACCACGTACTTCTCAGTTTTACAAACATCCACATAAGTCACAATTTGTTTGCGCACAAAAGAACACCATTTCCTAAAGATACAAAAGAGATGTGGATGTAGGGAATCTCTTGTATTTGCTTTATGCCACCTTGTTCATTTATTATTATTTGGATACTTATTGTCATTTTATCTATGCCAGTTTAGTTGATTAGTCAGCAAATACCAGGGCCCAGTTACGGAAATGACAGAAAACAGAAAAGGCTAACGTTTCTCCTTAGAGAGAGCATCTATAAGGTGTGTAAAAAGACTTATACGGCCATGCATGCTCCTCTGGGAAATATGCAAATGGAAGATGGAACAATACCTCTTCAGCACCACCTATTGGAAGGCAGTATTCCTGCAAGTCAATGTCAGACTTTTCTTTTTTACTTTTTCTCTCTCTTTTTTTTTTTGTAAATACTTTCTTTATTGAGAATTTAAGAATATATGTCATACATGAAATAAACAGTTAAAGGTAGTCAAAGGGGTTATTAATCATGTACATTTCCAAGAGGTATTAACATTGTCACTGTTTTATCTGTTTAACAATTGAAAAACATTGAAATGATAGAGTTTTATATTGTAAAGGTAGGTAAGGGGGGGGAGGAGGCGGTGGGTGAGGGGGTGAGTGGAGTGGAGCATGTAAAGCTCAGCTCTTCTCTCCGAAAGGGGGAGACGCACAAGTACGGGTGTCAGTATCAGAGAATGTTAACTTCTCTTTTTTTGTTACAAGAAAAAAAAAAAAATATATATATATATATATATCCAGCTAGGGGATAAACGCAGTTAACAAGATTTCCGAATATAACAAAATAACAATTGCACAATAAAATATAAGTCGTAACAATTGAACAATAAAATAGAAGTCGTGGCGGACAAAGAAATATGAAATGGTTCAAATTCCCAGGACTTAAGAGTCTACTTTCAATGGTTATAAAATCCAGGTTTACAATGGGACTTTAAATGTGCCGAAAGGAAAAACTTGATTACTTAATGCGAGAGTTACAATTGTCAGAGAACACATCTAAACCCATAACCCAGACCAAAGGGAAATAGAGGGGGATTCTGTCATAAATCAGAGAAGGTATTATAAAGCGAAACAGAGAGAGAAAGCAAAAGAAAAGGAGAAGAAAGAAACACAATTTTAACAAAAGGGAGGGGGGGGGGGGGGGAGAAGGACTGGAATCCTGACAGGAACATATGGAAGTAGGGCTGACTAGTCAGGCACATACTGAGGGCTCATGAGAGAGTAGCTGGAGAGGTTGCCAATACATGTGTAGTAAACTGTTAGGTCAAAAAATATTGCCTCTGTAGCAGAGAGGTTCCCCTTGGGACTAGATCAGAGACTGGTCAGTGCCGCAGCTGGTTGACCATGGTGGGCGCTAGGACCACATTGTATTGTTTGGGACTGTGTATGTTATGCAAATTTATATCTTCCTATGGAGTGATGACACATGTGAATGGCACAGTTGTGACTTTTGCTGTACTTCTATAGCCTTCATCTGCTTACTGCTGCACCATCCTAATATTCACATCATTCACCTGCTTTCCATACTCCTTACACTATTTTCTTGTAAAATATAGATCTCGGTGGGATTGCCTTGAGGGTCCGTGTCTGCTCATTTACGAACACTCTACACACATCCTATCAGCAGCACGGTGGTACATTATAGTCTATGGATTATTCAGTCTTTCCTTAGGATACATGCAGGTCACTTTCAACACAATCCCTACTAAAAAGCTTGGAGAAGAAGGTTCATGTAATAAATCATTGGACTTCACCAAGTACTAACAGCTATTAAGGAATTGCAGATGCCTGGTCAAAGAACAATGTGAGGAAATGGGGACCTTTTAGAGGTCATTGTATGTTTATGATTGCATTCATGTCTTCGCAGTTCCCAGCAGCCCACCAGAATACGGTGCGGACACAGTGACATAAGAACTTTATTTAAAGTGGATTGTGGGCCAACTCCCACATAAAAAGAACTCACGTCACAACCACATTTCTGGGTTAAATTATTTTCTTTATGTAAGGTGGTACAGGAAGACAGCGACAGTGATTACTCTGGGAAGAGCTAAACAGATATGTTCTTAACTGAAGGAAGAAAGAGTGGACTGACTCTTAATAGGGATATGGTCCAAGTAGAAAGTAATTTTTGTAAGATATTTAATAGGGCGCTGCCAGTCCAAGTACCATCACCGTAGGTGATGGGGCATCAAAATGCTAACCATAGAAAGGAAAATATAATATATCATAGAAGAAACCCTTAGGCAGCCCGTTCACGCAATCTTTTTCAGCATGTCAGCAGTGTAGTTAACACGTTGCTTAGAAAAACAACGTTCATCTGAGTAAGGCCTGAGGCCTTAGTTAGACGGGCGTTTTTTTGCGCGATTTGCGCATGCGTATGCGTCTGGCGATTTTTTAAAACCATTGCTTTGCAATGGTATCGGACACATGAGCGCTTTTTATGCGCTCGTCCGATAAATTATAGAACAGAAATCGCAGATCGCACCTATCTGCGATCTGCGATTCCTGTTCTCTTCTCTATATGCGCTCAATGGGCCAATCAGCTAATCAGGGGGCAGGTCTGACTCTCACCCCCTTCACACCCACTGCAGGCCGGCTGCGCGGAACTCTGGCTGCCGGGAGCAGGTGAGTATGTATATATTTTTTATTTTAACACTTTTCTGGATGAATTGCAGGGAAGGGCTTATATATTTAAGCCCTTCCCGACAATTCATCCCACACTCGCCCGCAGCGCATTGCTTTCAATGGAGTCGGCTGTATTGCCGGCTCCATTGAATGCAATGCGCTGGACAGCTCCAGCCCGTTTCTAATGAAACGCGGCTAGGAGCAGATTTTCGGGCGATTTTCGGGCACCGGTCACGTGATTTGCGGATGCGCATCCGTCATGCGATCTGCAAATCGCGCGAAAAAACGCCCGTCTGACTAAGGCCTTATAGTGTAAAACACATTCAGATAAGTGGATTGACTTGATTCTTCTTTATTGATTAAATGAATTGATTAACAGCCAACACACATAATTTCGGGGACGCAGCCCCTTCCTCAGAAATGGCTGGATAGAGTACTAATGGTACAATATATAAAGAAAGATAAGGAAAATAGCAAATTAAAAAAGAGAAACAAAATTAAAAACAAAGACAAATTAAGCAAAATAATAAACAACGTACATTTTGACTCTTAAGGGCTCAGTCACACGGGCGTTTTTATGTGCGTATGTTACCTGCGTTCTCGATCCGCATTTATATAGAACCAATGCTTTTCAATAGCAGCAGTCAGATGCCCAATATTTACCTGCACACAAAAATGCACAGTGGTAAATATAGGGCAGCGGATTTTAAAACGCAGGTAACAGCAGCATCTGTCTTTTTTGGACGTGAAATCCCTGGATGCTGTCACATCCAGGGGTCTCACCTCGTGCTCAATGGGGCCGGCAGCAGCACCGACCCCATTGGGAACATAAATCGAAGATCACGATCCTCTGGCACAGCTGTGACAGCTGTGGCAGAGGAGTGCGATGTTCTCCCATTGAATTCAATGGAGCTGGTTCTACAGCTGGCTCTATTGAAAGCAATGGGCTGCTGGCAAGCCTTGCAGTGATTTTCAGGGAAGGACTTTAAATATAAGCTCTTCCCTGAATATCATCCCTAAAACATGCAAAAAATAAAATATATATATATACTCACCTCTCTGCAGCTCCAGGGGCTCTTCTCCTGCACTGCTCTGAAGTGCTTTCAGCAGGTGGGGATTTAAAATCGGCGGTCAAGGGGTTAATAAGCAATGTGGAGATCATTTAAATAGTAGAGGCGAAATACGAATGTGTGCATGAGCCCTAAAGGATGGAATTAAAACTGAATTGTGATGTTGGATATTTTCTTTAATTACCTGTCATCGCGAAGATGTTGGTTGACATTTGTATAAAGTCATGTGAGCATATCCGTAGATAGGTAAGAGCTGGGAATGGTGCATCATGGGACATAATTAATATAAAAATAAAGGGATTTATGTATTTTAAAGTCTAGTCATGATCACTACTAGCGTCCTACATGGTATAATCAATGTAAAATCATGCCAGGACTGTGAACTATTATATATACAACTTCCTGTGTATTATAAGGGGTTTGTGGTTTGCTTTGTCTAAGCAATTAAAATACATTTCTGGTTACATACATTCCAATAGCAGCCATTTATTTTACCAGCTTTTTAGATCTTAATGACAGGATATAAGGATACAGAGGGCACGGTTGTTCTGGCATACAAAGAATACAAGTATTTCATTCGATTTTATGCTTAGAGAACGTCATCTGGAAAAATGCATTTATAGATGATGGTGGCAATGAGAGAAAATTAAAACATGACTATTGCTTTCATTCAGTTTAGTTATGTACGGGCTTCAAGTCCTACAAGATAAGTATGACTACTAAGGCCTTAGTCAGACGGGCGTTTTTTCACGCGATTTGCGCATCGCATGACGGATGCGCATGCGCAAATCGCATGACCGGAGGCGAAAAATTGCCGGAAAAATTGCTCCTAGCCGCGTTTCAATAGAAACGGGCCGGAGCTGTTCAGCGCATTGAATTCAATGGAGCCGGCAATACAGCCGGCTCCATTGAAAGCAATGCGCTGCGGGCGATCGCGGGATGAATTGTCGGGAAGGGCTTAAATATATAAGCCCTTCCCTGCAATTCATCCAGAAATGTGTAAAAAAAAATAAATATATATATACTCAACTTGTCCCGGCAGACGGAGTTCAGCGCGGCCGGCCTGCAGTGGGTGTGAGTGAGAGGTGCCCCTGATTGGCTCAGCGCTGAGCCAATCAGAGGCACCTCTCACTCACACCCATTCATGAATTCATGAATTCATGAATGGGTGTGAGTGAGAGGTACCTCTGATTGTACTTTATGGTACACACTGCAAAATATATGGATCACCAGTTAACTGGAAGCTAGTGTGACCTACAGGAAAATCATTCAGATATGCGTAAGACTTTTGCTAAGAAAGAGTAATTACACTACTCCACTCCTGTCCATGGGCTTCATTTGGTAATGTAGCTCAATATGATCTGCTCACATATACTGTACAATATATATCATTTATCAGGTGAGTTAAACTGTTTTTCCTCTTATTACCTTTTTTATATATATAGATCCAACATTTTTGGTATATAGATCCCACATATTCTTAATATATCTTCTAATAAGTATCCTACATAGACAAAAATAAAGCTCTGTCTGTTTTCAGCTGCCACTAAAATCATAGAATGGTAGAGTTGGAAGGGACCTTTCAGGGTCATTGGGTCATTTTTTTGGGTCATTGTCCAGCCTCTGTTGAAGACTTCCATTGAAGGAGAACTCACCACCTCCCGTGGCAATCTGTTCCACTCATTGGTCACCCTCACTGTCTAATATCTAATCTGCCTCCTCCCTTTCAATTTCATCCGATTGATTCTAGTCTTTCCTTGTGCAAATGAGAATAAGGCTGATCCCTCTGCACTATGACAGTCCTTCAGATATTTGTAGACCGCTATTAGGTCTCCTCTCAGCCTTCTTTTTTGCAAGGTAAACATTCCCAGATCCTTTAACTGTTCCTCAGACCACTGGCCATCTTGGTCTCTCTTCTGTGAACTTGCTCAAGTTTGTCTATGTCTTTTTTAAATTGAGGTGCCCAGAACTGAACACATTATTCCAGATGAGGTCTGACTAAGGAAACATAGAGGGGGATAATTACCTCAGGTGATCTAGACTCTATGTTTCTCTTAATACATCCCAGAATTGACTTTTTGCCTTTTTTGCTACTGCATCAGGCCTTAGTCAGACGGGCGTTTTTGCGCGCGATTTGCGCATGCCATTCGCGCATATATAGAACCAATGGTTCGCTATGGTATCGGTCACATGTCCGCTTTTTATGCGGATATGCGATAAATTATAGGACACGACGATTCGCAGATCGCGCCTATCTGCGTTCGGCGTTTTATGTGCGCACCAAAATCATTTACTGCAGCTAGCTGCGTTTTTTCACTGGCGAGCACACCGCACTGTACTACCATCATCTGGCGAGTGCATAGTCTTGTAGGATGTGAGAACTTGAATGAAATGGCAAAGGCTGACAAGGTGGTCGTAATATGGAGGCTAAGTTTCATGCGCATTTTGATGTGCACGGCGAAAAAGGTGCGAAAAAGTCCCGCAAAACAAAGTTCCGGCCAGTCTAAGTTTCATGCGCATTTTGATGCGCACGCCGATTTTACTCCGGTCAGGCGGGCGTTTTGCTGCGACCATAAACGCGGCTAGGTGCTGATTTTCCCGTGATTTTTCGCCCCCGGTCACGTGATTTGCGCATGCGCCTCCGTCATGTGATCCGCAAATCGCGGGAAAAAACGCCCGTCTGACTAAGGCCTCACATTGTTGACAATGTTCAGTCTATGATCTATTAATATACCTAAGTGTTTTTTTAACATGTGCTGCTGCTCAATTCCTCCCATTCTGTATGTACTTTTTTCATTTGTCTTGCACAGATGTAGGACATCATGAGCTCCTTCTGTGATGTCATTGGCCCACTGCTATGTAATCGTGGAGGGCTGATGGGTTGCCATGGCAATCGGCCACCAGACCATGGCGTCCCGATCTGCCATGGTCTGTCATCCCTATTGTAAGTGTTGCAATGCATTACCATAGTGATCATAGTTTTTCTGGTTCATGTTCCCTACAGGAACATAAAAAATGCAAAAAATAAAAACATATAGTAAAAATAGTTTAAAAAAAAATTAATTAAAAAAAGTTTTTAAAAACACCCCTTTTTGTGCACTTTTTGTATAATATTTTTTTTTATTGTAAACCCCCCCCCCCCCGACATAGTAGGTATCAACATATCCATAATGACCTGTACAATAAATTGAACACACTATTAATCCTGCACAGCAGCAAAAACAGCTTGCTCAGGGGAGCGATTTTTTTTTTAGTGCATGAACCAATGCTTTCCAATGCGTTCACATGGCCGATTTTTATAAGTGCTAAATAATTGCACCTGCAAGAGATAGGACAGCATTTAAAAAAGCTGAGCCTTTCTCTCTGTTGCATCACATCGCATGAAAACGTGCATTCCGTGCGATGCAACTTTGACAGTAAAAAATCCTACTGTAAAAGCCCCTAAATAAGCCCTAGCTGCAGAAAAAAAAAAAAAAATGCGACACCTAGAAGAGCTGTCCGACACTGTTCCTCATTTCTTCTGGCCACGGATTGAAAAGTCTCAACCGCCTGGAAGCGCTGCCTCTGATTAACTGAGTGCTGTGACGCTTAGCAAATCACAATCGGCCAATGAACCAATCACAGCCATTCATTGGTTAGGGCTTATTCATTCATCACAGCTAGGGCTTATTTCGGGGGTAGAGCTTATATTTCAAGATCCCCCTTGAAAATCCTTGCAAGTGGTGAGCCTCGCAGCGCTGATCCCATTGAAAACAATGAGGGAAGATTGCGCTCATCTGCCACTGCTGTGACAGCTGTGGCAAGGGATTCCTTCATCCCTGCCAGGAGTCCCCTCATCACTGAATGCTGTGACAGGAGGGAACTCCCCGCGGGGATGAGGGAATTTCCTGCAACAGCTGTCACAGCAGAGGAGAGGGATCTTCTCCCTATGTTTTCAAGGCTGCCACCAACCGCATTGTCGACAGGGTGATACTCCTGGTTGAGACAGCATCCAGGGGTTGCACATCCAAGAAATCCCCTGCTGTATCTGTCACAGCTGCAGCAGGGGATAGCGATCCTTTCCCATTGCTTTCAATGGGGCCGCACTATTTATGTGCGATTTTAGCTTTAGTCGCGCGTTTTATACACATATGTCCAGCGATTTTTTTAGCACGCCTATTCAGGCACTAAAAAAATTGCTCATCTGACCAAGGCCTCAAAGTGATCAAAAAAGTCATATGTACCCCCAATATGATACAAATAAAAACTGCAGCTCATCACGTAAAAAAGAAGCCCTTAGGGCTCAGTCAGATGGGCGTTTTAACGTGCAAATTTTTTGTGTGCAGAATGCAAACACACAAAGATTCGCATAACCGAAGTGGGCAGCACGCAGAAAAAACTGCACTTGTCCACTGTGAAGGCTTGCTGACAGCCCATTGTTTTCAATAAATCTGGCTGTAGTATCAGCTCCATTGAATTCAATGGGAGAACATCGCGATCCTGTGCCACAGCTGTCACAGCTGTGCCAGAGAATCGCAATCTTCACTATATGTTCTCAATAGGGTCGGCGCTGCTGGTGCCGGCCCCATTGAGCACAAGGGGAAACCCCTGGATGCAACGGCATCCAGGGGTTCCACATCCAAAAAAGACGGATGCCGCAGTTACTTGCGTTTTAAAATCCACTGCCCAATATTTACCACTGCGTATTTTTGTGCGCAGGTAAATTTCGGGCATGTGACAGCTGCCATTGAAAAGCAATGGTTCTATATAGATGCGGATCGCAAACGCAGGTAACATGCGCACATAAAAATGCCAGTCTGACTGAGGCCTTACGGAGCTCCGTCCATGGAAAAATAAAAAGGTCATGGGACTTTAAATGCAGCGATAAATAAAAGAAATCCAAACAAAAGGGTATTTATTCTGCAAAAGTGGTAAAATCTAAAAAGTATTATTTTGGTATCGTTATAATTGCACCAACTTGCAGAAAAAAATTATGATGTCATTTATGCTGCATGTTTAATGCTGTAAAAAAACCAATGGCATAATTAATGTGTTTTCTCTCCCTGCCATCCGAAATAGATTAATAAAAATTATACAATACATTATATGTACCCCAAAAAGGTAAAAATTAAAAATACAGTTTGCCACACAAAAAACAATCCCTCATTTGGCCATGTGGATGGAAAAATAAAAAAATTATGTTTTTTGAAAAATGGAGATGAAAATCCCCTCGAAATTGTTTTGTACTTATGGTAAAATAGGCCAGGTCCTTAAGTGGTTAATAATTCTGCTAAACAGAATTATGTAAATTCTTTAAAAATTTGCCTAAAATAGTCTACAGTGTTTAAATTCTTTTCTATTGGTATATGGCCCAACAACTTGGTAGCAGTTGGCTGATCTTTCCATTACTTACCGGCTGATAATACTTTCCAGATTGTGAAAAGTGAAGTAATTAGCTGATCTCATGGAAGGCCAAAGTGCAACCAAAAATACACTGAAGGAAAATCTTCATCATATCTTGAAGCCTTTTCCGGCTAAAGCAATATATTGCAAGCATGTAGAAAATCCTTCATTGTTCTCACTTCCTGTGACTTTTCTGACAAGGGCACGAACACTACATGTTTGATCATCTTCCAGATTTAGCATAGGAAATAACCAACCCGCAATATCAATATATAGTCCAACCAAATAAAACAAACACACGCACACACACATAATGACTTAAACACTTAAAACGTGAGAAAGTGTAAGCATTCACATCACTAGCCGACTTGATTGGGCCAAGGCTATTGCATGTATAGCCTAACATAAGTAATAATTCAGTTGGCCATTTTGGAGTCTGTATCATAGCTGGAAGGAACTTCTAGAGATCTGCATTGAGAAGTTTGGTTCAGTTGAACTGTAGGAGGTTTGGGTCCTGTGACCATATTATAGTCATGTCATACTGCCCAAAATCAGTTTTTTTAGGTTATTGCAATACGGTTCTTCACTTTACACTATAGGGGTCACAGAAGTAGCCATCACACCTGGTGCCATAGGAGCCCCAGTAACTAGAGATGAGCGAGTATACTTGCTTAGGCACTTTACTTGAGCGAGTAGTGCCTTAGCCGAGTATCTCCCTGCTCGTCTCTAAAGATTCAGGGACCGCCGCGGGTGACAGGTGAGTTGCGGCGGGGAGCAGGGGGTGGCGGGGGGGAGAGAGGGAGAGAGAGATCCCCCCTCCGTTCCTCCTCGTTCTCCCCCACCGGCCCCCGAATCTTTAGAGGCGAGCAGGGAGATACTCGGCTAAGGCACTACTCGTTTGAGTAATGTGCCTTAGCGAGTATACTCGCTCATCTCTACCAGTAACCATTCTGCTATGTAAGACAACAACAGTTTTATAAATGACACATGCATAGAGGGGGTCAGTAACAGAGTTTACATTTGAGCCCAGAGTCTCTAAGTTATACCTTACATCCTTAGTGCTGGATATATTTTTTTCACACTACCATTCATAGTTTCTTATTTTTGCGTCCAGCAATACCTTAAATTCCATAGCTACAGGAGATGCCATAGATTGATCGGTTGGGAGCCCTTTCTTTTTTATTTAATTCTTTGTTTATTGAATTTTTTATAAAGAAACAAGTAAATATTAAAGTTTACAGATAGATCTTTTGTTACTAAATATCTACAAAATAAGTGTATATAAGGCATACATTAAAGGGGTTGTCCCGTGAAAGCAAGTGGGGTTATATACTTCTGTATGACCATATTAATGCACTTTGTAATATACATCGTGCATTAATTATGAGCCATACAGAAGTTATTCACTTACCTGCTCCGTTGCTGGCGTCCCCGTCTCCATGGTGCCGTCTAATTTCAGTGTCTAATCTCCTGATTAGACGCGCTTGCGCAGAAGGGTCTTCTGCCATCTCTTCGCTCCGGCACGAGCCGGCATTCTGGCTCCGCCCCCTTGTACGCGTCATCACGTAGCTCCGCCCCCGTCACATGTGCCGATTCCAGCCTCCTGATTGGCTGGACCGCATGAAGGCCTCCTGGAAGCGCGATGCACCGTGGGACGGGACAACACAGGCGCCATCTTAGCTGCTCAACTTTATAAGTTATTATTTCATCTCAACAGTAAGTAGGAAGCGGTTTTTAAACGGTTTAAAGGGCTGCTTTATTCCGGGGGGTGACTGGGGGAATGTGCAGATTTAAAATTTTGCGGGTTTGGCTCGGGACAACCCCTTTAAGGACACATTCACACACAGCAGAAACACTACGAATGCCATGCTGTAGAAAGCCAATGGCAAACATTCAGCAGCCCCACAATAGAAACCTGAAAACAGCTGTGCACCTGCACCCCAGTCTGGTAGACACATCCATCCCACCACCCCCCAGCTCCCTGTGCTATGAGCGCAGCCCTCCCAGCACCCGGCAGGGAGCCTCCAGCTAGTGCTGTGCCGCTACCCAGATGATAAACAGATAGCATCACCTGACTAGATAAGCGACACACTTATCGAAAGGAGCAACAGTGAGACAAATGAGAATAGATAGGTCTCTCCACTCAATCTTTACTGAGATGTATCTGACTCGTCAAGTGGATCTGGAGGATCAGCAACCCTCATTCTCTTGATAGATGAGGGTCTTAGAGGTGGGACTCTTGCCTATCAAACATTTAGGGCACATTTACAGAAATATCTTTTCCTGGAGAAACCCTTTTAATACATAACCCTGAATGTGTGTACTCATAAGTAATGAGCACTCAAAAGTCAAATATTCTGAGAAATTAAACATTATGGACCATAAAATGCAATTACTTATTATTTCATGTATGTTTTGTCTTAGAACTTAAGAAAGATTCGGGGGAACAGATATTCATACCGCAGTCTGTGCACTTCTTCTGCATTCCCTTCTATCTTAAATTGACACTTGAGAAATGAATTGATTTGTAGTTTTACTGAATTGGCCACTATTCTCCTTTGTTAATTGAAATACAGACTGGGCACTACTAATAAAAGAGGAGCTTATTATGGCTGCTAGTGGGGGTCCAACTCCAATAGAGGTGTCAAGCCACCATGGCAACAGAAATACTTCCATGTATCCACAGCAATTTGTGGAGAGTAGAAATAAATAGAAATGGTTTATCGTGGATGGAAAAAAGTTCCAAAATCAAATTTGGGTATCCAAAATATTTATGGATTATCTGTAATTCCCTTTGTTCTAGATCTTTTGTAACACTGACATTAATATAAGACTGAATATGTTTTACAACAACCGGCAATTCACCAAAACTTCGGTGACACATAGTCATTTTTAATAATTTTGAAGTCTTCAATTCTGCTATTTACAATTGTAAGCCATGCATATCTCATAGCAGATGGATGCATATAAGATGTAAATATAGCGAGTGCACCCACTAGCAAGTTAGTAACGGCAAATATCAGTTGACAAATCCATAAATAAGACTGGAAAATAATTATGAGCTAAAGCCGTAGTTTAAACATTAAACATTTCTGATATATCCACAGAATATGGGACTTACAGAAATAAGTGAGCCCAGCAGTCTCTGGAATCTTTCCATTCAGCAGCAGACTGAATGCGGTGGCCAGAGACTGGCAGGATGTGGTCAGATGTCCCCAGTTCTAGGGGTGAGACCCTCATTTGTCAGTTATTTATAGCATATCCTGTAGATATGTCATAAATGTCTAAGATGGGAATATACTTTTAAAGGGATTGTTCCATGAAAAATATTGTTTATAGCTAAAGTCCATAATTATAAACATTTGTCGTACAAAGGGTGGACAAAAATATGGAAACAACATATGAAATGCATGGGATTTTAATAATTAGCACTGAGCTGCCCTTTTGAGCCCTGCTTGGCTAAGAGCTTTCCCGCCAAATTTGTATTTACTTTACCTCTTGCCCTGCTCTGGCTGGTTTTGGAAGCTAACTGGTAACAGCAGCTGAGTGACTCAAACCCCTGACCGATGAAACCTTGTCGCTGGGGCAGATGTTCACTTCTATCTGGTAACATCTGTAATATTACCTCCACTTAAAATTGGTCTCTATATGTTTTATTGAAATATGATTTATAATCCTGTGTACTGTAAGGCATGCATTTCATACAGTGTTTCCATATTTTTGTTCAACCCCCGTATATGCTTTTATTGAAAAATTTTTATATGCTCAGATATTCCAGGACTGATGTTAGCATGGTATAGTGCCACCTGCTGCTTCTGTTGTGTCTCACACAAATATGAACCCCATTCTTTTGAATGGGGTCATACATATGAGCGATGATTTCCTGCATGGCATTGCAATGCGATGTGATACTATGCAGGTAACGGTCCTTTGACAGTCGCATCGGAGGATCGCTGCATCTCCGAAGTGATGTGAGGCTGTTTTGCCATAAAAATGCCTTGCATCCATTGGTATTTCTCATGGATGGTGAGCACGATATGGGGGGCGGAATTCACAGCCCCATGTCGCGCTTGCCCATGTGAAGTTAGCCTGATTGTTCCAAGGCAATTACACATGCTCATTTTTTGCTTCTATCTCTGCTCCACTTGGTACGTAAAGGGATCCATGGTGTGGTAAGCGGCATACACCAATAAAGAACCGTTTTTGCATGCACTGCTTGCAGAGATGAGTCCAACAAATGGACTACCTGCTGAATTCCAGGAGTGATGGTGAGGGTAGGGGAGTCAGTAAGTATAAAAAGTATACTCTGGATTGTTAGTTTATATCCTATAAGCCCATAAACTTAGTTTATGATGCTTATAAGTGATGACTGGTTCCTTTAAAAAATAATGCAGTAGAATCTTCTTAAAAATTCAATCAGTTCCCCCATCATTGTATATTAATTCTACAGTTATCCAATTTTTTTTTAAATGTGACAAATATAGAACTGTAACATAGAGCTCCACCATTAAATTGGCCCCTCTAATTTATTGCACGCACATATCATGGTGGCAGCTATAGTATTAATAAAACACTGTGAGCTTCAGTTATCTGAGAATCATAGAACAATATAGTTGGAAGGGACCTCCAGGGTCATCTGGTCCAACCCCCTGCACAATGCAGGATTCACTAAATCATTCCAGACTGATGTCTGTCCAGGTATTTATTATAGCGCCTGCACCAAAACGTTTGTGCAAATTGCGACTTGACAAAAATTAAAAATGTTGCCAAAAACTGGGCAGATGCATGGTCTTCTGTGGCCTGAGAGATTTACTATAGCTTCTAGAATTCATTTATGATTGACTGAGATGGAAATACCCCTAATGTCCAGTTGATTTCCTTGTCAGCCAATGTAGCACTCATTACATTTCCCACAGTAATTATTCAGCTTCTCTTGCTCTGAAATGGCAGATTTACATAGATTTGGAATATAGGGTAGAGCGATGTGTCATTGCATAAGTTGGCAGCCTTGCTATTTAGCAGATGGGAGCCATTTCCTCTTGGCACTGTAGTACAACTAAACAAATATAACGTATTAATATCAGTATAGAATTACAGTCAACATTTATATGCGCTTTTTTATTTCACTGGACTTGACATTTTATGATATATATATAAAATATAGCATGAAAGTGGAGCACTGGTTATCAACTAATGCAGCAATAATATATACAGCTCTACTCACATGTGTGTCAGAGGCTCAATTCAGAGTGTTAGGCGCAGACTCGGCATGAAATGCCAGATGAAAAAGTCATGGATGCAGGACTTTTTCATCCGATAAAAATGCTGGACAGGTGCAAGAACCAAATTAATCCTATTATAGTCAATGGGGGGCGGTTTGGCACAGTTTTGTTCTGTTATGAGACACATCCATTCATCCAGGGGATTCTATTAGTCTGCTCGCAGAATCCCTAGCACAGATATGAATAAAGCCTAATACTGACCAGACTACACATCATCATTTTTTGGAATTTTACTTACCCTGCTCTTGGTTTTGGGTGCTCTATCTCTGGGGACTGTGTTCCCTCAGTGTCAGATGAAGTAGGCTTTGGTTTCTGTACATGTTTGTGATGTACAGCATTTCCCTTTTCAACTGATTCTTCTTGACCAGGCAATCCATGAGTAAAGGTTGACATCCCATGAACCTCAAAAATAGAGCCTATAGGAGAAGATCCAGCAGAGTAGATATGTGTCCTTACCAAAGTACAAGAGGCCAGAATCATTAGTCCAAGACAGCATATTGTAACATGCAGTTTATCTGCCATAGCTTTCTGCCCTCAACTCACAAACCGACTTGAGCTTCTAAGTGCTAGAACTGAATGACTTTGAAAAACCCCTTTGAACTGCCTTGAAGTTTAAAAGTAGGGGTGGGGGAACTTTTTTAACAAAGAACGGAAAAAACTCACAATCCCTCCCAGCTACTGTGGAAATGTGAAAGGTCAGCAGACAATGTGAAGGCCTGTTCCTGTGTGGTGAGCACAAATCCTCGAGGAGAGCCTGGAGAAGGGAAAAAAGGACTATTTTTTCACGGAAGCTGTGCTGCTAGTTGGCAGCCTCCAATGAGCTACTGCTCTCGGGAACACAGTCTTATCAGAGCCCCTACGCCTGCTCCGTGCAAAACTGGGTTGTTAGTGGGAGGAAAAGGATGTTAGTTCAAGACAGAGTAAATTCTTGTAGTTTACATTAGGTTTCCTCAAACATAGAACATATATATTACCATTCATACTTCACATTAAACTACTTCAGAGAGATACATAAAACTGTTATGTTCTTGATTCATGTCCAGTCATTAGCACTAAATGTATATATGATGAGACGACAAATCAACCAAATCTAAGAACATTTTTGGTATTATGCTTGTATTTTTTATGCTTGTAGTGTGCAGTGAACAGAACCCATTGGTGTCTATGAGTTTATTCACATGTGCAGCATATTTTGTTTCCATAAAAAAACACAGCATGTTCTATCTTTCTACATCTTTCCGCACCAAAATTGCCTCCTGAAGTCAAAAGGTGAAGGTAAAGTCCCCTGGTGCAAGCACTGAGTCGTGACCAACTCCTAGGGTGACGTCACATCGTGACATTTTCTTGGCAGACTGTTTTTGCGGGGTGGTTTGCCATTGCCTTCCCCAGTCATCTTTACCCCCAGCAAGCTGGGTACTCATTTTACCAACCTCAGAAGGATGGAAGGCTGAATCAACCTTGATCCGGCTACCGGAGACATGTGGGGCTTGAACCCTGCAAGCTTCAGGTCGTGAGTGAGAACTGCCTTAACACTCTGCACCACACAAGGCTCTCAGTCTGAAGTTAATGGAGCACCTAAATATGCAGCATATACGCTGCGTATTTACACAGATTGCTAGGCAATTTATAAAGAGTATTAGACAGGAAGTAGTAAGTTTGGCATTTTCTATTGCATGAGCACAGTACAGTATTGCAGAACATCACAGTACAGTATTGCAGCATATCAACATGCCAAAAAATGTGGACATGTAGAGATTAATTTCTACCTCCTGAACTTTGGGAACTAAGTTCTGAAGATTACAAAGATAAGTGTCTAAAAGACCGTTTGTGGGAAGAAGCAGCAAGCGAAGTTTTCAAACAGCTGTGGGAGAATGGTACACCAACTCAAAAGTTTAGCTGACTACACTGTATTTTATGTAGTTTTTTTTAAATAGAAGCATTGCACATAGAGATGAGCGAACGTACTCGTCCGAGCTTGATACTCGTTCGAGTATTAGCGTGTTCGAGATGCTCGTTATTCGAAACGAGCACCACGCGATGTTCGAGTTACTTTCACTTTGATCTCTGAGACGTTAGCGCGCTTTTCTGGCCAATAAAAAGACAGGGAAGGCATTACAACTTCCCCCCTGCGACGTTCAAGCCCTATACCACCCCCCTGCAGTGAGTGGCTGGCGAGATCAGGTGTCACCCGAGTATATAAATCGGCCCCTCCCGCGGCTCGCCAAAGATGCATTCTGACATAGTTCAGGGAAAGTGCTGCTGGTGCTGGAGCTGCTATAGGGAGAGCATTAGGAGTTATTTTAGGCTTCAAGAACCCCAGCGGTCCTTCTTAGGGCCACATCTAACCGTGTGCAGTAGTGTGGAGGCTGCTTTTTGCAGTGTTGCACATTTTGTTTTTTTTGTATATCGGCCGTGCAGAGCATTGCGTCCTGCAGTAATTTTACATTGTCCAGGGCCAGTAGTGGTGAGGCAGGGACAGAAGACATATTTAGAGTATATAGGCAGTGGGCCTTTCCAAAAACATTTGGGAAAAAAAATCTATTTGGGCTGCCTGTGACCGTCCTCAGTGTACTGGGTCTCTGCTGGGGGTAGTTGTCCTAATTCATACGCAGCCAGCTAAGTGTTACAGCAGGCTTGCGCAAAATTCTTTCCTGCCTCTGTGTTGCCTGTTACATCACCGCTGTATTCCTGTCCACAGTAAAACAGTCTGCAGTAATTTTACATTGTCCAGGGCCAGTAGTGGTGAGGCAGGGACAGAAGACATATTTAGTGTATATAGGCAGTGGGCCTTTCCAAAAACATTTGGGAAAAAAAATCTATTTGGGCTGCCTGTGACCGTCCTCAGTGTACTGGGTCTCTGCTGGGGGTAGTTGTCCTAATTCATACGCAGCCAGCTAAGTGTTACAGCAGGCTTGCGCAAAATTCTTTCCTGCCTCTGCTGTGCGTTCCGTAAGCGAAGTCAGCCTCCAACCACAGGCCAATAAGCGGCACATTTAATTACAGCGTTCTGTTTCTGCACTACTGGTAATACACCATGCTGAGGGGTAGGGGTAGGCCTAGAGGACGTGGACGCGGCCGAGGACGCGGAGGCCCAAGTCAGGGTGTGGGCACAGGCCGAGCTCCTGATCCAGGTGTATCGCAGCCGACTGCTGCGGGATTAGGAGAGAGGCACGTTTCTGCCGTCCCCACATTCATCTCACAATTAATGGGTCCACGCGGTAGACCTTTATTAGAAAATGAGCAGTGTGAGCAGGTCCTGTCGTGGATGGCAGAAAGTGCATCCAACAATCTATCGACCACCCAGAGTTCTGCGCCGTCCACTGCTGCAACTCTGTATCCTCTGGCTGCTGCTCCTCCTTCCTCCCAGCCTCCTCACTCCATTACAATGACACATTCTGAGGAGCAGGCAGACTCCCAGTAACTGTTCCCGGGCCCCTGCCCAGAATGGCCAGCAATGGTTCCTCTCCCACCGGAGGAGTTTGTCGTGACCGATGCCCAACCTTTGGAAAGTTCCCGGGGTCCGGGGGATGAGGCTGGGGACTTCCGGCAACTGTCTCAAGAGCTTTCAGTGGGTGAGGAGGACGATGACGATGAGACACAGTTGTCTATCACTCAGGTAGTAGTAATTGGAGTAAGTCCGAGGGAGGAGCGCACAGAGGATTCGGAGGAAGAGCAGCAGGACGATGAGGTGACTGACCCCACCTGGTTTGCTACGCCTCCTGAGGACAGGTCTTCAGAGGGGGAGGCAATTGCAGCAGCAGGGCAGGTTGGAAGAGGCAGTGCGGTGGCCAGGGGTAGAGGCAGGGCCAGACCGAATAATCCACCAACTGTTTCCAAAAGCGCCCCCTCGCGCCATGCCACCCTACAGAGGCCGAGGTGCTCAAAGGTCTGGCAGTTTTTCACTGAGAGTGCAGACGACCGACGAACAGTGGTGTGCAATCTTTGTCGCGCCAAGATCAGCCGGAGAGCCACCACCACCAGCCTCACCACCACCAGCATGCGCAGACATATGATGGCCAAGCACCCCACAAGGTGGGACGAAGGCCGTTCACCGCCTCCGGTTTGCACCGCTGCCTCTCCCCCTGTGCCCCAACCTGCCACTGAGATCCAACCCCCCTCTCAGGACACAGGCACTACCGTCTCCTGGCCTGCACCCACACCCTCACCTCCGCTGTGCTCGGCCCGATCCACCAATGTCTCTCAGCGCACCGTCCAGCCGTCGCTAGCGCAAGTGTTGGAGCGCAAACGTTAAACGTGCACATAGCCAAATTTATCAGCCTGGAGATGCTGCCGTATAGGGTTGTGGAAACGGAGGCTTTCAAAGGTATGATGGCGGCGGCGGCCCCGCGCTACTCAGTTCCCAGTCGCCACTACTTTTCCCGATGTGCCGTCCCAGCCCTGCACGACCATGTCTCCCGCAACATTGTACGCGCCCTCACCAACGCGGTTACTGCCAAGGTCCACTTAACAACAGACACATGGACAAGCACAGGTGGGCAGGGCCACTATATCTCCCTGACGGCACATTGGGTGAATTTAGTGGAGGCTGGGACAGAGTCAGAGCCTGGGACCGCTCACATCCTACCCACCCCCAGAATTGCGGGCCCCAGCTCGGTGGTGGTATCTGCAGCGGTGTATGCTTCCTCCACTAAACCACCCTTCTCCTCCTCCTCCTACGCAACCTCTGTCTCGCAATCAAGATGTGTCAGCAGCAGCAGTCGGTGTCGTGCGGCGTGGCAGCACAGCGGTGGGCAAGCGTCAGCAGGCCGTGCTGAAACTACTCAGCTTAGGAGAGAAGAGGCACACGGCCCATGAACTGCTGCAAGGTTTGTCAGAGCAGACCGACCGCTGGCTTGCGCCGCTGAGCCTCCAACCGGGCATGGTCGTGTGTGACAACAGCCATAACCTGGTGGCGGCTCTGCAGCTCGGCAGCCTCACGCACGTGCCATGCCTGGCCCACGTCTTTAATTTGGTGGTTCAGTGCTTTCTAAAAAGCTACCCACGCTTGTCAGACCTGCTCGGAAAGGTGCGCTCGGAAAGGTGCGCCGATGCTGCCACCCTGCGCACCCTGCAACATCGGTTTCATCTGCCAGTGCACCGACTGCTGTGCGACGTGCCCACACGGTGGAACTCTACGCTCCACATGTTGGCCAGGCTCTATGAGCAGCGTAGAGCTATAGTGGAATACCAACTCCAACATGGGTGGCGCAGTGGGAGTCAGCCTCCTCAATTCTTTACAGAAGAGTGGGCCTGGTTGGCAGACATCTGCCAGGTCCTTGGAAACTTTGAGGAGTCTACCCAGATTGTGAGCGGCGATGCTGCAATCATTAGCGTCACCATTCCTCTGCTATGCCTCTTGAGAAGTTCCCTGCAAAGCATAAAGGCAGACGCTTTGCGCTCAGAAACAGAGGCGGGGGAAGACAGTATGTCGCTGGATAGTCAGAGCACCCTCCTGTCTATATCTCAGCACGTTGAGGAGGAGGAGCATGAGGAGGATGAGGAGGAGGGGGAAGAGACAGCTTGGCCCAATGCTGAGGATACCCATGCTGCTTGCCTGTCATCCTTTCAGCGTGTATGGCCTGAGGAGGAGGAGGAGGATCCTGAAAGTGATCTTCCTAGTGCGGACAGCCATGTGTTGCGTACCTGTACCCTGGCACACATGGCTGACTTCATGTTAGGATGCCTTTCTCGTGACCCTCGCGTTACACGCATTCTGGCCACTACGGATTACTAGGTGTACACACTGCTCAACCCGCGGTATAAGGAGAACCTTTCCACTCTCATACCTGAAGAGGAAAGGGGTTCGAGAGTGATGCTATACCACAGGACCCTGACGGACAAGCTGATGGTAAAATTCCCATCCGACAGCGCTAGGGGCCGAAGGCGCAGTTCCGAGGGCCAGGTAGCAGGGGAGGCGCAGAGATCAGGCAGCATGTACAGCACAGGCAGGGGAACACTCTCTAAGGCCTTTGACAGCTTTCTGGCTCCCCAGCAAGACTGTGTCACCACTCCCCAGTCAAGGCTGAGTCGGCGGGAGCACTGTAAAAGGATGGTGAGGGAGTACGTAGCCGATCGCACGACCGTCCTCCGTGACGCCTCTGCCCCCTACAACTACTGGGTGTCGAAGCTGGACACGTGGCCTGAACTCGCGCTGTATGCCCTGGAGGTGCTTGCTTGTCCTGCGGCTAGCGTCTTGTCAGAGAGGGTGTTTAGTGCGGCTGGGGGAATCATCACGGATAAGCGTACCCACCTGTCAACCGACAGTGCCGACAGGCTTACACTCATCAAGATGAACAAAGCCTGGATTTCCCCAGACTTCTCTTCTCCACCAGCGGACAGCAGCAATACCTAAACAATACGTAGGCTGCACCCGCGGATGGAAGCATTGTTCTCTATCACCATCAAAAACGTGGACCTTTTAGCTTCATCAATCTGTGTATAATATTCATCCTCCTCCTCCTGCTCCTCCTCCTGAAACCTGACGTAATCACGCCGAACGGGCAATTTTTCTTCGGCCCACAAGGCTCAGTCATATAATTTTTGTAAACAATTTTTATACGTTTCAATGCTCATTAAAGCGTTGAAACTTGCACCTGAACCAATTTTTATTTTAACTGGGCTGCCTCCAGGCCTAGTTACAAATTAAGCCACATTAACCAAAGCGATTAATGGGTTTCACCTGCCCTCTTGGTTGGGCATGGGCAATTTTTCTGAGGTACATTAGTACTGTTGGTACACCAATTTTTTGGGGCCCTCGCCTACAGTGTAATCCAATTAATTTTTTGCCCACCTGCATTAAAGCTGACGTTACATCAGCTGTGCTGGGCACTGCAATGGGATATATTTATGTACCGCCGGTGGGTTCCAGGGAGCCACCCATGCTGTGGGTCCCCAGGGAGTTGTAACTGCATGTGTCTACTTCTAAAGAACCCCAGTCTGACTGGGGCATGCAGTGTGGGCCGAAACCCACCTGCATTTAACATGACATTACCTCAGCTGTGATGGGCACTGCAATGGGATATATTTATGTACCGCCAGTGGCTTCCTGGCACCCACCCATGCTGTGGGTCCACAGGGAGTTGTAACTGCATGTGTCCACTTCTAAAGAACCCCAGTCTGACAGGGGCATGCAGTTTGGGCCGAAGCCCACCTGCATTTAATCGAACGTTACCTCAGCTGTGATGGGCACTGCAATGGGATACATTTATGTACAGCCGGTGGGTTCCAGGGAGCCACCCATGCTGTGGGTGCACACGGAATTCCCATTGCGGAGTTGTACCTGCCTGTGACTATTTATTAAAAAACGCGGTCTGACTGGGGCATGCAGACACCTTGACAGAAGAATAGTGTGTGGCACATTGGTTCCCCATTGCTGTGCCCACGTGTGCAGCTCCTGATGGCGGTGGCACAGGATTATATTTCTCTTTGCTTCTGTACAGCATTGTGGGCTATCGCCCCGCCCCTTTTAAAGAGGGTCGCTGCCTAGCCGTGCCAACCCTCTGCAGTGTGTGCCTGCGGTTCCTCCTCATGGCAGATGCACTTATAAATAGACATGACGGTGGTGTGGCATGAGTGCAGCTGAAGGCTGCGCAGGGACACTTTGGTGTGCGCTGTGGACACTGGGTCGTGTGGGGGGGGTTGGGCAGCATGTAACCCAGGAGAAGTGGCAGCGGAGTGTCATGCAGGCAGTGATTGTGCTTTGTTGGAGGTAGTGTGGTGCTTAGCTAAGGTATGCATTGCTAATGAGGGCTTTTCAGAAGTAAAAGTTGTTGGGAGGGGGGGGGGGCACTCTTGCCGCTATTGTGGCTTAATAGTGGGACCTGGGAACTTGAGATGCAGCCCAACATGTAGCCTCTTGCCTGCCCTATCCGTTGCTGTGTCGTTCCCATCACTTTCTTGAATTGCCCAGATTTTCACAAATGAAAACCTTAGCGAGCATCGGCGATATACAAAAATGCTCGGGTCACCCATTGACTTCAATGGGGTTCGTTACTCGAAACGAACCCTCGAGCATCGCGATAATTTTGTCCCGAGTAACGAGCACCCGAGCATTTTGGTGCTCGCTCATCTCTAATTGCACATTAATTAACAGTATAGTAGTATCCGTTGTGTAATTTTGTATAGTACGTATTGGTGTGTGCTTTATTTAAGTAAAACTAAGAAAACGTTTGGTACCGTGAGGAAGAGCCCTGCGTAGGTTCCAAAGCTCGAATAACATCATGTATTTTTGTAAGCCATTAAAAAGTATCATATCTACAAGATTACTTGGTTATTATAGATTATATATGTATATGTGACCTAATGTTATTTTACTTAGTTATTCCTTTCTGTCTGGGGACTTATTTTCATCAGATAGTCATGTGATCTCAGTTCTGACTAGCTCACATTGATTTGACCATGGGCGAGTTCCATATTAGCAATTCTTTTCCTCTCCTCCATGCTATGTTACTCATTTCCTGTTATGTAACACACTCTGCATGAGCTAGTGATAAGAGCAGTGCCGCCAGTGACACTGGGGTCTCAGATTGTCTACACAGTCTCCATAGTTTGGCCGAAACACAACCACAGGCAGTACTTCCCCAAGGGCAGCTGCTTCTGAACATCAAGTGGATGAGCAAGGTGCTGCAGTAACAGAAGTAGAACCACAGGTACCCAGAGCCAGCTTAGCAGTATCCTAACATCGCCCCTCAAGAAGAACGACTCTCGGTAGAGCTTTTGGATTAAAATGTCCTGGATTCTTTGAATACCCATTGTACAATACAGCGTACCCCAAGCACACTTAAGAGGACAAACAAAAGTGGGGTCCGTGCTCATAGATCTATCGGGTTTAAAAGAAGGCAATGGCAAATGATCCTGCAAAAATAGTCTGCCAAGAAAACGTCATGGCTCGATGCTTGCATCAGGAAATTTACCTTACCTATCCTCCAATACACTGGGCAAGTAAACTGCTGTAGACGACCAACCGGTCCATTTAAAAACCCTCTTTCACCGCCCACACAACACCCATCCTATGACTAGCACAGATATCTGGGCGTTGACAGTGGGCAGTCTGCTCCATGTTGCGAGCGTTTATTTCTGTGGTCTTGACTCGAGTGCTTGACCTAATATCCCACCTTTTATTTTAGGCTCTTTTTTTGTATAAGGCTGTGTATTTATTTTTTCACTTTGTACAATGTCTGGATCCAAAAATGTAACTGTGGGTTCTTTCCAACACTTGGTAAATTTCAAACCTTTTTGGTGTAAAAACATTTTAACTGAAAAAAAATGTATGTCAGGTAAGTCAAATACTCACTGAATGCTTTCAAACAATTTTAGTTCGCACCTATCTCAAGCTCATATTGGAGAGCTACCCGATACCTTCTGTAATCCCCATTTCAGAGATCTCACTCATGAACCATTGGATGCCCCATTAGAGGGGCAAATTATAATATGTACGGTATCTTAGCAAACATTCCTATTTTATGAAATCTCCATACATTTAGCATATCTCTTTATGATTTGGCATTTTATGGTCTTGTGAGCAGTTTGATTTCAGAGAAAGTATCATAATGGAAATGAGATGTTCCTTTTAATACATTTAAATGAAATTGTCCACTAACTTTCCCCCCCATAAACAAACCCCAGCTATAGGTGGAGACATAACGAGAACTCTAATCATACCTTCTCTTCACAGTGCTGCTAAGATCCTGAAATTACCATTTTTGTGCAATATGCAAATTAACCACAAATAGTCCAATACCTGGAACCAGTCAGACCTCTGTCCCCATCATTCAACCAAATTGTTGCTGCTTGCTTAACCCATTGACCACTGCCCATACACCTTTGGATGGTGGCCATTAAGGGGCTTTATTCTGATGCAATCGCTTTTTAATGGCTTTGTATCAGACGCCTGGCATGCGTTTTCTCTGCCAGAGAAGATGGGTGCTCAGCTGTTGGATAACTGCCTGGAGCTTGCTCAAACATCAGGGACTGGAGCAACCTCTGATCCTTACTGTTTAACCCTTTTCGTGCTGTGGTCAATGCGACTGCGGCATATAAAAGGGTGCGATTACAGGGTTCCAATGGGTTTCTATGACACCTGGAGGCTTAAAGATGGCCTCCGGGTCTGCCACCTATGGTGGACTATGAGACTCAGCTTCTGACTGAGCTTCGTAAGCATTATAATACACAGATATACTAATGTATAGTATTATAAGAATGATAAAGATGGGGATATTCAAGTCCTCGAATGGGGCAAAAATAAAAAGTTTAACAAGTATAAATAAAAATTATAAAAAAAACCTTAAAACAAAAATGTCAAACGCCACCTTATCCTTTATTATGTAAAAATAAATCACAAATCTGGTATAGTTGCATTTGTAATAACCCATAGAAAAGAGTAAAACATTATTTAACCTGCTTGATGCAAAATAATGCAAAAACACAGACGCCACGTTTTTCCATGGCCCCAGTGCCACAATTTTCAAGCGATCTCTGCTCTATGTTTGGCCATTTAGCGCACCTCATCACTCATCCCAATAATGGTGTGTGCTAAAACACGCTGTCGTGTTCATGTGTGAGGGGACCCTAACTGTTAGGTATGACTGTGTTTTCTACATGAGGGCTTCTTCAAAAGAGGAAACGTAAAAAAGTTGTTCACTGCTAGAGAGCACTTTTGGGCATGAACCTGTTAAAAGTCTTTTTTTCCCCATTTAGGCCTCCTGTCCATGAGCGATATGTCACAGCGTTATCCGTGGTGATAATCCGTCCGCGGGTAATGCAATGAACACTTCCCATAGACTTAACTATGGAAAGCGCAGCCCGACATCTACGAATGGAGAATCATAGCGATTCTCCGCTCGCAGAATTCAAATTGCAGCATGCTGCAATTTGCCGCGATTCTCTGCGCTGAGCCTATCTATCAGATAGGCTCATCGTGGAGACCTGTCAGTTCTCTTCCCTGCTCCCCCGTGCAAAGTATCGCTAGCGATATTCCGTCATGGCTGTGGACAGGAAGCCTTAAACATTGTGCTATTGCGCGCAGAAAAAAACAAAACGGGAAGATAGGTCCTGGTGTATCTTTTCTTGCACCTATAAAAACTATGTACAAGAAAGATAGGTCAATGCCTATCTTTTCTCGCATGAAGTAATATCGCGTGAGAATCACGCTAGTGAAAACAAAACCATTGAAATCAATGGCTTTGTCACATTTTGCGAACGTGATTTTCACGCCTGCAGAACATTCAGAAAACATGGCCATCTGCTTAAAGGGGTTGTCCCGCGCTGAAGCGGGTTTTTTTTTTATTCAATAGGCCCCCCGTTCGGCGTGAGACAAACCCAATGCATGGGTTAAAAAAACAAACCGTTTAGTACTTATCCGAATCCCCGCTCTGCGGCGACTTCTTACTTACCTTACCAAGATGGCCACTGGGATCTTCACCCACGATGCACCGCGGGTCTTCTCCCATGGTGCACCATGGGCTCTGTGCGGTCCATTGCCGATTCCAGCCTCCTGATTGGCTGGAATCGGCACACGTGATGGGGCGGAGCTACGAGGACCAGCTCTCCGGCACGAGCGGCCCCATTCACCAGGGAGAAGACCGGACTGCGCAAGCGCGTCTAATCGGGCGATTAGACGCTGAAATTAGACAGCACCATGGAGACGAGGACGCTAGCAACGGAACAGATAAGTGAATAACTTCTGTATGGCTCATAATTAATGCACAATGTATATTACAAAGTGCATTAATATGGCCATACAGAAGTGTATAACCCCACTTGCTTTCGCGGGACAACCCCTTTAAGCCCTGAGTCTGCCTGGAATTTGCAAGCATCAACCTTTTCTGGACTATTTACATGCAGACCCAGGCTGCCCTATCAAATGTATTCAAATGTCTATTTAGTTTACCTGTAGCACAAAGTGGGGACGCCCCTGATGTATATATTAAAAAAAACAACTTAATTGATTGCATGACTACCCTAGTGGAGAAAACCTCTATATTATTGTGCTTTTTTTTATAGTAACAAAACGTATAGCCATATAAACCGCTTCGCAGAAACAAGAGGAGGGAAACTCCATCACAATACAAATAACAGGTTGATGTTTATGTACATGCACTTCCTCCCGCACATGGTTAGTTAGACCTAATGAACATAGCTGCATTAAGGATTCATCTTGGTATAACATCAATGGCAAGTAGAGCATCACAAGGCATAAAGAGGTTTTTATGAAATGCCTACAAATCTGCAATATTGGTCTATAGACACTCTGCGTACCAGCATACAGGGGATGTGCGCTTGGCTATACTATGGTGTTTGTAAAAGTAACCAATCAGAACACAAATAAGCATTCAACACTTAATAATGTTAAAAAAAATTCAAAAAAATCTGATTTTGAAGGACAGTGGTGAAGTAATAAGGGTATGCTTTTGTTCATATAGAGGGCATACAGAGGAATCCGCCAAAAAAAATGTGTCTTGCTCCACTGGGTGTCATATGTACGGTGGTATGGAGCTTGTATGGCAGTACACAGAGGTTTTGTTACTTATGGTAAAGAGCTATAGGGCCTCTGTACAAACATTCATAATGGTCTGGACTGGCCCACAGGGGAACAGGTGAATCCTCCGATGGGCCCTAAGCCTGGGTACACCCCGACAGGATCTGTATGTATTGGCTAAATGGGAGTCTACCAATTCCTGTCCCCTGCATTCCCCATATACTTCAGTGGAAACAGGGCCACACGCAAACACAAGCACCTTTCCCTTGAAGTATATGGAAAATGCAGTGATGAGGAATTTAAGAATGGGAATCAGGTAATATTTACATGTAGCTGTACAAGGAGCCTCCAGAATGAATATTACTGGTGGTCCCAGGCACCCCAATCCAACACTGGGTACGCAGGCCACATGCATATGGCCTACTTCTTAAAAGCATTCTTTGGGGATTATTTCTACACCAGATGGATCTGAACACTTGTCTAATCACTAGGAAACCATTTTGAGAGGGTCACATTACCATCTCAGAAGGTAAAGTACAAAGCAGTGACATTTACTTGACATGTACACAATCCTTATGAAGGTTTCTAGCCTTTGGTTTTGTATTACTAGGGGTTCATCTTCAGGCTTGAAAAAGTTTTTCTTGGTTATTGTTGCTGGTTAAGAGGCCATTAAGCATATTAATGTCTTCTACTGACCCTTCACTCCTTTGATGTTATCTCATTAAATCGCATTAAAAGACACCTGATCTCTGTGTTACCTTCCCGGATTGTTGGTAGTAGGTGCCTTATGCATCAAATCAAATGATCAATGGAGCCACAAAGCCACAAGCAAGGGTGCTTTTACACGTAGTGAGAAATTGTTCACTAGAGCTAACAAATAAATGATGTCACAGTTTGCTCGTTCGCTCGGGCGTTCAGTGTAAACACACAAATAAATATTTCATCATTTTTATACAGGACCGTTCAGTTCTCTGTATAAGTGAATAAGAACGACTGAATGAGCGGTGCTTTAAACTGAAAGATCAGCAATGGAGCCAACGATGATTTTTATACTTTCATGAAATGAATGATCAACGAACAATTCATCATTCATCGTTCAATCATTTGCTCATGTTTACACTGAACGATTCAAAATCAAAGGAACCAGCAATTTCTTTGGTTTGAATCGTTTAGTGTAAAAGCATTTTAAGACAAAGACAAACCTATAAAGCACACAAGTATTAGTCAGCTTAGTCATCGTAATCTACATCTTGGAATCCTATCTCTGTCAATAAATTTCAAAATATTTTCAGAGAAACCTTGTCCTAGGAGGGTTCAAATCCGTACTTTACCACAACTGAACGCTCAAAAAAGTCTTTGACTAGTCAAACACTATAATAAAAATTTTTCGGAATGCTAACTTTAATGAGTAAATATAATATATACTATATAGGGAATATAGTTAAGATGGCTAAAGGGCAAATTAATAACTATGAATGGATCTGTCAAGAGTCAATACGGAGATCTCTCCCATCATCTATTTATACCCAGGACTGTAACAAGGGGGCGCTCTAATAACTATGTATAGCTATATCAGGGAACAATACAAAGATCTCTCCCATCATCTATTACATTCAGGACTGTAACAAGGGGGCGGGCGCTCTAATAACTATCTCTATATACTATTATGTATATATTATGTAGGGTGTTCTCCAGAGGGACTGAAGACGAGACATATTTGCCTCAAAACTTTATGCATTTTGTGCTTGATTTTATCTAATTTCAATAAAGGAACAAACATTTTTCTAAAAAAGGTTGCGCCAATGTATCAGTTTTTGTCCTCTTTCCTTCATTCTATGTATAAATATATCAGAGGACAATACAGAGATCTCTTTCACCATCTATTATACCCAGGACTGTAACAAGGGGGCGTTATAATAACTATGTACAAATATATCATAGGTCAGTACAGACATCTCTTCCAGTATCTATTTATACCCAGGACTGTAACAAGGGGGCGCTCTAATTACTATGTATAGATAAATCAGGGTTCAGTACAGAGATCTCTCCCATGATCTATTTATACCCAGGACTGTAACAAGTGGGCGCTCTAATAACTATGTATAAATATATCAGAGGTAAGTACAGAGATCTCTTCCATCATCTATTCTACCCAGGACTGCAACAAGGGGGCTGGAGTAGGTTGGGTGTAGGTGGAGCCTTGCAGTCTGAGCAGAGCTGAGCTACTGAGCAGACATGTCTGGAGCCCTTTCCCTCTCCCTGGAGAGGTAAGAGGGCCTCCATGAGTGTGCAGTCTAGCACATCTTCCACCGTTCCCTGGATGAGACCAGCGATGAATGATGGTGTGTTACTGGTCTCAGGAGGAGAGAGACTTAGAAGATCCCAGATTTAAAGAAAAAGCAACCAAGAGAGATTCAACAGCATGACGAACCTCTCTGGGAAGGAGTTAGCAATAACCTCGGTGTCTGACAGTGAGGAGGATGAGGCAGGTGTAATGGAATCTCCAAGAGTGATGTCCTCCAGGGTGTCTCCAGATCTATCACTTGGGGAGATTTCCCAGCCCACCCCCCCCCCCTCCCCGGCAGCCCAGCCCAAGGCTGAGTGCTTCTTACTCCTCAGATGAGGAGGAAAGGGAGGGAGAAGGTGGTTATTTAATGGCAGAAATTAAAAAAATGGAATCCTCTACTAATATGTCTAATCTTTCTTTTGGGGACGACCTACCTGAGGAGTGCAAAGAAAGATCAGGAAAATACAAGCAGAAGAAGAACAACAAGAAGAAGCAATTACAGGTCGTATGCACCCATTTTGTACCATTTCCTAGCCCCTCTGGTCAAACAGACTTGGTATCTGAGGTGGTTCTGGGAATGGATCAGAGGGAGAGAATCTTTCCCAGCGGCACCCAGGGGGAGGATGGGAAAGACCCCCCTGCTCAGCCAACCCCGGTACCAGAAATGGTGTTAGATGCTGAGCAGGGAGGGAAAGGTATGACATCCGTTTTTAGTCAGGCACCTGCGGTGGGTGTTGAAACTTCCATGGACTAGTGTCAACAGGGATGCAGGTGGTGGGACGTGGAAGTGTAAAGGAGGTCCAGGGGAAGGGGCTACATGAGGGTGGGTGTAGCATATCTACTGTGGTTGCAGAGGAGGAGGGTGGTAGTAGGAATGCTGGTAGGAGCACTGGGGATGGTAATGGATCCGGAGTCACAGGAGGGGAGGAGAGGATGTCTGGGATGGTAGTGGCAGATGCAGTGGGAAGGGAAACCGTGAGTGATGTAAAAAGTGTGAGTGATTTAAAGAGTGTTTCTTCTGGATTAGGAAAGTCAGGAGGGTGTCCGGCTGTGCAGGCTAGCCCGGCCATTATAATGGTGACCAAGGGATCCATGCAGGGTCCTAGATTGTGGGGGGAGGCTTAAAACCTGGTCACCTCCTCTGCCGAGGTACAAAGGCAGGAGTCTAGGGATGGGAGGGCGATTTGTCCAGAAAGGGATGCTGTGGGGATGATTGCCCACCCATCTGGTGCTATGGTTAGTGGTGCTGCGTCTTCAGATGGTTTTGGTGGAGATGCTGCATTATCTACAGATAATAGGACTGGTGCCCAGGAACAGGCCAGGGCTGATGTTGTAGTGGTGGGGGGTGCGGTGGGGGCTGTGTCTGACCCATCTCCCCTCTCGGTGGTGCCTGGCCCCAAAAGTTATGCTGGAGTGGTTACCGGGGGGGCAGAGAGGCCTTTTTCCCATGGGGCTGGGCAGGGAAATTTACAGCGGCATCTCTTGGAGGCCCTGAGGCAGGGAGAAAAGATGGCCAATATAGAGGGTGAGCAGGTTAACCTCGAGTTCTGGATCCAGCAGCATGGACTTGGGGCTTTCCGAGAGAATAGAGGGAACTGGTTGCTCCCAACAAGCGGGCCACCGGGGCCAGAAGGAATGTAGTCCGTCTTCGGCATATAGGTAGCAGAGATACATGCCCAAAACGGGGGAAGGTGGTTGAGCTCCTGCTGAATATGGGCTTCAGGGCATATGACATCTTTACCCTGATCCATCCATTTGGCACCTCGGAGTTTGATATCAGCTTTGTTCGGTCAGAAGGTCTTGAACTTTTCTGGTCGAATTATGAGCTGGTTCAGACTAGGCCCGACTGGCGGGATTTCGAGGTGATTCCCGTTTCCCGCCAGGACATGGTGAAGTCAGTGACTGTTTTAACCCGTAATGAGTCACTGCCGTTCATTGACATCATGACCTGGATATCTCGTTATGGGGAGGTGCAGGGCAACCCCACAAAGAACCGTGACGAGTACGGCATCTGGTCTGGAGCCTGGACTTTCCTGGTGAAATTGAGGCGGTCCGGAAACTCTGTCACATTCCCTCCTCTGCTTTCTTGGGAAAAGATAGGATCCTGGCCTTTTACCAGGGGCAGCCGAAGGTCTGTCACAAGTGCGGTGACCCCACACATTTCAGTGCGGCATGTACCAAACTGATGTGTACATTGTGTGGGGGAGAGGGTCACTATGCCGCCTCATGTACAGACATTTGCCGCAACCTGTGTGGTGTCCTCGGACACCCCTTCAGTCGCTGTCCTCAGCGTGCCCGTGCTGATGTTGCTCCTGATCCGACTGGGGTACCCTGGGCCTCAGCTGGAGAGGGGGTGGGCGGAAGTAGGGGGTCTGGAGGTCCGGTGATGGAAAAAGGTGGAAGAGTGAGTAAGACCAGACAGCAGATGTCCCAAAAGGAGGCAGGGAAAGGGGGAGAATCCAGTAGGATGACCCTGGTGCCTGTTTCCCAAGGGCAAGTGACTACCTCTGAGGACATAAGGGGCAGCGATTTGGAGGAAGAGGTCAGGAGACTGGCGAGAGAGGAGGAGGAAAGGTCTAGTTCCCTATCAAGTTCCCATCCAGAAGACAGTGTGGATGAGGAGAGTAGGGAATGGCAAAAAGAAAAACGTAAGAAGGGTAAACAGAATAAAAAGAAGAGGAAAAAGAAATCTTCTCCCCCTCCAGGTCAGATGTTAAAGGAGGGCCAAACCAGCTCCCCTCTGGTCATCTTAACAAACCGCTTTCAGACTCTGGAAGGAGGCGACCCTGAATCCTCCTCATTAGAGGAGGAGGGGGAGCCAAGGAATAGAGTAGTGCCAGTGGGGGTCGTCGCTCCCCTCCCCCCTGGGGGGCCACAAGTTCCTCCGGGGGTTAGGGGAGACTCAGTGCCACGGGACAAAGGTGAGGGCTCCTCTCCGAATCTGGAGGGGGGTTCGCAAAAAGAAATAAACAATCATGTAAAAAATATAAATATTGTAGAAATGGACATGTCGGAGTGTTTAAAAAGGGGTGGTAGGGATTCTGGTGGGGAATCGGGTAATGTAAAGAAGAGAGCTGTCCAACTCGATCACCCTTGATGGCGGCCCTCACCCCATTGACGTTGGCTACCATTAATGTCGCTAGCATTAAGTCTGATATGGCTCGCTTTATGGCCTTTGATTTTTTCAGCCGGAATGAAGCTGATATTTTGTTTTTGCAAGAGACCAGGCTAACAGATCTGGCCAGTATCCATAAAGCAAAGAGGGAGTGGACGCATGGGCCCTCCTATTGGTCTCTTGTGGCCGAGCCATATAGCGGGGTGGCGGTTCTTTTTAAAACCGCAGCGGTTGAATGCAGACGGGTAATCGAGGTGGAAATGGGGAGGTGCTTGGTCTTGGACGTCCTTACGAGAGGTCAAGAGCTTCGGCTCATAAATATTTATGGTCCTTAGAGCAAGAATGAGAGGAAGGATCTCTTCATAAGGATCAAGCCCTTTCTTTTTACGAGCCGACTGGTGATCTTTGGCAGAGACTTCAATAATGTCTCGAGGCTCTGTGATAGGGGAGGTGCCAGAGACAAGTTGGCTTACGACAGCGTCGCTTTGAATAATATAGTGAGTGAGGCTCGCCTGGTGGATGTCCACGTTCGGCACACCACAGGCGACACAGGGTTCACCTTTTATCGAGGTAGTTGTAGATCCAGAATAGATAGGTTTTATTTAAAGGAGGAGGCTGTCTCCTCACCAATTCTGATGGTGGAGGTGGAATTCTCCGATCACTGTTTAATTATGTTTCCTCTGAATGTTTCAGATACCCCTCGGATGGGAAGAGGTTTTTGGAAGTTAAATTCGGCACTCTTGGAGGAGGTGGAAATAAGACAGTCCTTTGAGGATTTTCTGCAGAGCCAGCTTCCACTGATGGGCCTTTGTAACAGTAAGTCAGAGTGGTGAGAGATCTTCAAGAAACGGGTTGCAAAATATTTCCGTAAGCTCTCAAACCTCAGAAGTTTGACCCAGTACCGTTTATATCAAGCTTTGAGAAGGAAACCCGAGCAAATTGTCTCGACTGGGGGCAGCCGTGAGGAGACCTCCAGGGTGAAAGCCTTGCTGAAGGGATGTCAGTATGATAGGCACACATCTTTAGTTTTTGAGAGGGATTTCGGGAAATTCCGATCGCCCGACCCCTACAGAAACTGTAACTTGTCTGTGAATAGTAGGTTGGTAACGGGTCTGGTTGATAGTACAGGATCTCTGAAAAGGTCCAGTTCAGGGATCCTGGAGGTTGTCAGATCTTTCTACTCACACCTTTTGGCAAGGAAGGATCTAGATCGAGTTAAAATGTCGGCTTTCCTGGCTGATACCATCCCTGAGCAGGGGGTGGCGTCGTTGCTTGACATTTTGACAGAACCGATCAGGGAAGAGGAAGTGAGACTGGCCTTTGATGGGCTTGCGCTCAAGAAAATGCCAGGTCCAGATGGCCTAACATCCGAGTTTTATAAGACCTTTAAGGAGCTGTTGGCTCCCCTGTTGACCGAGATATTTAATAATTGTCTATCCTCGGGCATTCTGACAGAGTCAATGAGGAGGTCGGCCCTGATCATTTTGTCAAAGGGTAAAGATCCATCCCAGGTTGAGAATTGGTGTCCCATAGCGCTTCTCAATACGGACTGGAAGATCATTTTTAACAGGCTGGTGCATTTTGCACCCGAACTACTTTTGGGGGACCAGCACTGCTCTGTTCCTGGCAGAAGTACTTTTAGTGCTGTACTGGGCGTCCAGGAGGCTGTGGAACAGGGTAGGGCCGGTAATTGGAAAGGGTTCTTGCTGTCCTTGGATCAGGCCAAGGCCTTTGATAGGGTTAACCATGAGTAATTCTGGTCAGTCCTTCTGAGATACGGTTTACCGATAGGGTTTATTGATTGGCTTAAAGTTTTGTATGCAGGGGCTGAGAGTTTCCCGCTGGTGAACGGTTGGGCCAGGCGTCCCTTCGGGGTGGGGTCCGGTGTCCGCCAGGGTTGTCCTTTGAGCCCATTGCTATATGTGTTCGCAATTGACCCCTTTTTAAGGCGGTTGAGAGGCGGACCATTGGCGGGGGTCAGGATGGGCCTGGAGGGGCCGGAGTCTGCACTTAGGGCGGTGGCCTACGCTGACGATGTCACTGTCTTTGTCTCATCCAAGGAGGAGGCTAGATGGGTGATGTCGGAGGTGGTTAGGTATTCGGAGGCTTCCGGATCCCGAGTCACTTGGGACAAGTGTGAAAGTCTCTGGCTGGGGGGAGGAGATACTGATTTAAATCTCCCGGACACTCTCCCGGAGCCTCAAGAATTTGCAAAAGTTTTAGGCATCCAATTTGGCCAGGGTGATTACCCAGGGAGAAATTGGGATGGTAAACTGAAAAATGCCAGTCAGAAGGTTGACCAGTGGAAGGGATGGTCTTTGTCCCTGAGAGAAAGGGTTAGCCTTATCAAGACTTTCCTGCTCCCGTTGTTAATCTATTTGGGCAGTGTATGTATCTTGCCGGATCCTCTCTGGACACAGGTCTATAGTCTGTTCTTCCAGCTGTTGTGGGGGAACCGACTGAACCTAGTAAAGCGGGAGGTCACATACCGCACAAGGAGACTAGGGGGGTTGTGTATGGTCAACCCCGTGGTATTCCTAGTGAATACTTTTCTTAAAACCAATATAGCAAACTTCTGGAATACAGGAAGGGCTCCTTTGTGGTAGTCTCCTCTAAGGCATGGTTTCAGCCTTTCTTCCAGGAATGGGAGACAGGAGGGCGTGTGAAAGATTTTCGTTCAATCCATGGACAACTCCCGGCTTACGTTGCACCTGTTCTGAAGGTCATCCGTCGCTGGGGCTTGGGGGCTGAGGAGATTAGGACTCTGTCAAGGAGGTTCCTTGACAATAGGGTTCTGGTCACCCGCTTCCAAAATCCACTGGCCCTCAGGGACTGCCCAGGTCAGAACCTAGAGGTAGGGTTAGTTTTGTTAAATTGAGTAAGGGTCCCATTGAAGTTTTGGGATTTGGCCTGGCGCTCCTTCCATGGTAAGTTGTATGTGAGGGATAATTTGAAGTACAGAAAGGTGGAAGAGAGGTACCTTCCCCGGGAGGAGTGTGGCTCTGTAGTGGAGACTATGGAGCATTTCTTACTTCAGTGTCCCTTTAATACAGAGGTCTACAGAAGGGTAGGGGCTTCCATCGGATGGCCTAGGCTGGCTGTCCTCACCTATCCTGAGTGGGCCTATGGGGCATTTAGAGATTTGGGTGGACGGGACAGGTGCACATTATATCTAGTTAGTCTAGTGGTTAGGTACTACACGTGGCACGCGTGGTGTTTAGTTTCGACGCGTCAAAAAATCCTCCCTATGGATGTGGTGTGAAGGGACATCCTGGTGAAGGTGCGTTCTTTGGAGTTCAACAGGTTCGGTGCACTCAGGGCCTCTCGCCTATGGAGGGGTATTTCTTTTGAAGTGCCCTAGTCCGGGGTCTCCTTTCCCAGGGATGGGCTAATTTTATTCTATTCACTTGATAGCTTTTTGTTTTATTTAATAGAGGAAGAAAAGAGGGCTTCTAAGCGCTGAACTTGAGCTTCTTAATGGTATAAGGTGTATGGTATGTAGGGTATAAGGTGTGGTATTAGTATAAACTAAGAAGAAAGTTAAAAAAATAAATAAATGTGTGTGTATATATCTATATATATATAAAATTGAATGTATGTGTGTGTGTCTGTATGCGTGTGTGTCTGTCTGTGTGTCTGTCTGTCTGTTTGTGCTTTATGCGCTACTACACCATTCACTCGATCGCCATAAAACTTTGGGAAATTGTTGAGTACACTCCTGGGAAGATTACTGTCATAGTACAACTATGCTATGATAAATGGCGCATGTGTGAGCGTCGTTGACAGTTACGCCTCCCTCGTAGATCGTTTGATTTCCATCAATGATACTAATTCTCTCACTTCCCGATGTCGTAGAAACATGAAATTTGGCAAGAAGCATTGATTATGTCATAAATGGGAAAAGCTAATGGGTCCCAACTCGATTATTCAATTCTAAGCGCCAAAGAATTAGCGTCCAAATTTTCCGTGCGGAATCTAATTCTCTCACTTCCCGATGTCATTTGGCACGAGCATTCATTATATCATAAATAGGAATAGTTAATGGGTCCCAACTCGCTTATTCAAATCTAAGCACAAAAGAATTAGCGTCCAAATTTTACGTACAGAATCTAATTCTCTCACTTCCCAATGTCATAGAAACTTGAAATTTGGCACAAGAATTGATTATCTCAAAAATAGGAAAAGTTAATGTGTCCCAACTCGATTATTTAATTCTAAGCGCCAAAGAATTAGCGTCCAAATTGTATGTACGGAATCTAATTTTCTCACTTCCCAATGTCATAGAAACTTGAAATTTGGCCCCAGCATCGATTATGTCATAATTAGGAAAAGCTAATGGGTCCCAAATCGATTATTCAATTCTAAGCGCAAGAGAATTAGCGTCCAAATTTTACGTACGTAATCTAATTATCTCACTTCCTGATGTCATAGAAACTTGAAATTTGGCCTGAGCATTGATTATGTGATAAATAGGAAAAGCTAATGGGTCCCAACTCGATTATTCAATTCTAAGCGCAAAAGAATTAGCGTCCAAATTTTATGTACGGAATCTAATTCTCTCACTTCCCAATGTCATAGAAACTTGAAATTTGGCACGAGCATTGATTATGTCATAAATAGGAAAAGCTAAAGGGTCCAAACTCGATTATTCAAATCTAAGCGCCAAAGAATTAGCTTTCAAATTTTACTTACGGAATCTAATTCTCTCACTTCCCGATGTAATTTGGCACGAGCATTGATTATATCATAAATAGGAAAAGTTAATGGGTCCCAACTCGATTATTCACTTCTAAGCGCAAAAGAATTAGAGTCCAAATTTTACGTATGGAATGTAATTCTCTCACTTCCTGATGTCATCTATATATGTAAAAATGAATGTATGTCTGTCTGTCTGTCTGTTTGTCCTTTATGCATTATTACACCATTCATATAATCGCCATGAAACTTTGGGAAGTTGTCGAGTACACTCTTGGGAAGATTACTGGTATAGTACATCTATCCTATGATAGGTGGTGCGCATGCGAGCATCGTCGACAGTTATGCCCCCAGACAAAGATCGTTTGATTTCCATCTCAAGCACGAAAGTAAAAGGTATTACGAGCAAGCGTGTTCAACTACAAAATGATGCATCCGCCGAACGTTTCACAAGACAATTGCTGGATATGGAGAATGCTGAGGTAAAATGAAAGCTGTGCTGTGATTGGTTGCTATTTCTGATACTGCTGAGGTAACATGAAAGCTGTGCTGTGATTGGTTGCTATATAATCTACTGCTGAGGCAACATGAAAGCTGTGCTGTGATTGGTTGCTACTTCTTATACTACTGAGGCTATATGAAAGCTGTGCTGTGATTGGTTGCTATATATTATACCGCTGAGGTAAAATGAATGCTGCGCTGTGATTGGTTGCTATTTTTTATTTTGCTGAGGCAGAATAAAAGTTGCGCTGTGATTGGTTGTTATTTCTCTTACTGCTGAGATAACATGAAAGCTGCGCTGTGATTGGGTGTTATATATTATACTGCTGAGGTAACATGTAAGCTGCGCTGCGATTGATTGTTATATATTATACCACTGAGGTAACATGAAACCTGTGCTGTGATTGGTTGTTATCTAGATATATAAAAACGAATGTATGTATGTATGTCTGTCTGTCTTCGCAGCAACGCGCGACGGGTAAGCTAGTCTATATATATAAAATTGAATGTATGCATGTCTGTATGTATGCGTGTCTGTCTGTTTGTCCTTTATGCGCTACTACACCATTAATCCGATCGCCATGAAACTTTGGGAAGTTGTTGAGTACACTCTTGGGAAGATTATAGGCATAGTACAACTATCCTATGATAAGTGGCGCGCGTGCGAGCGTCATCGACAGTTACGCCCCCCCCCCCACGTAGATCATTCGATTTCCATCATTGCCACTAATTCTCTCACTTCCCGATGTCGTAGAAACATGAAATATCGCACGAGCTTTGATTATGTCATAAATAGGAAAAGCTAATGGGTCCCAACTTGATTATTCAATTCTAAGCGCCAAAGAATTAGCGTCCAAATTTTACGTACGGAATCTAATTTTCTCACTTCCCAATGTCATAGAAACTTGAAATTTGGCACGAGCATTGATTATGTCAAAAATAGGAAAAGCTAATGGGTCCCAACTCGATTATTCAATTCTAAGCGCCAGAGGATTCACCTTTCCTGCTTCCCGAATGGAGCAGTAAAACAGAACCCCCAATGCAGTTGTGATAGCAGCCTAATACATATAGCACCATGCAAATAATAACCTGTACTGGGTGGACACAAGTCTTCTTTCAGGCTTACATACTATGTTACTATCTAGGTGGGCCTAATGAAACAAAGATCATCTATCTGACTGAAGTATTGGTACTTTATTTAATGTGATTCTTGTTTCATCTTTTTTCCTGCTGGGTAGTTATAAACACTGCAATAAGACAGATTTACAAATATTCTTTCTACAGTCTATGGATGATAATAAATTTGGTGAATTCTTAGACATTTTTTATACTATAGTTGACTTTGCAGCATAGATTCACGATGATTTTGACACATAGTTTTGCATTTCAACCATACCACTTTTTAATCATAGACAGACCTATTTTCCACTAAACCATGTCTTAAGGTGCTGAAAGTGTATAAAACCCTTAGTAAGGGCATGCACAGTAAGTGAGTGTTTTGGCAAAAGTTTAGACAAAATGCTGGAGCAATTCAGCTTAATAAATCTCCTCCAATACATTTAGTCTACGATCTCCTGATAAATGTATAGAGGTAGTAGATATGAGTGATAGCTTTCATGACATGAACCATCATTTAATGTAAATTATATTTTCCCTTCTGCTCCCTTCCTGACAAATGTTTTAATTTATGAAGCATAACAAAATTGTAACATTTGTTCGGTTGTTGCTGAATCTGTAAACCAGCCTTTGCAGCCAATGATGCTCACCGAGTGCTGTCATTGGCTACAGCAGCTTGTTTGGAGAAGGGCTAGGCTGACTGTGGCCTGCAAAGATGACAGCAGCAAGGAGACCGGAGCTGCCGGCAGCAGACAAGCAAGGAGAGGTGAGTATGAGCTCTATTAACTCTTTATTATGTTTTTTGATGGCAAGACCCCTTTCTAAGAAAAAAAACTTTTTTTATGCCTTGGGCAATCCCTTTAAAGAGACTGTTAGCTCCTATAAGCCGTGCAAAGCAAAGTTAGGGTCTCAAAAGAGGGGGGCTGCATCCAGGAGTGTCAATCTCATACTTACTCTACTGTATTTTTCCTCAATGTCTGCCCACAAAGCTGTCAGTCCTTGTATGCAGAGGACTACTTACTACATACCCTGTTTTCCTGAAAATAAGACATAACCTGAAAATAAGCCCAAGCATGATTCTCCAGGATTTTTGAGGATGCAAAATCATTTTTCGTGATTTTTGAGGATGCTTGAAATATATGCCCTACTCCAAAATTAAGCCTTGCCTACAGTTAATAAAAAAATCAATTTAAATAGTGTCTAGGCAGCTATACATGTAAAAAAGTGAAATCTTTTTAAGCAAACATTAATAAAAACACTGTCTTATTTTCGGGGAAATGGGGTAACAACAGATCTAGTCCTCTTCCTTATAAGTGTGTACATAAGTACTCCACTATAACCAAGGAATGGCAGTTTTGTGGGCGTACGGTGGAGGAACATTGAGGAGGGTAAGTATGAGAGTGACACCCCCGGACTCGGTACCCCAGCTACTTTGAGCCCATAACTTTAGTTTAAGGGGCTCATATAATCTGACAGAATTGCTTTAAGTTCCAAGTGTGTGTGCGTACTTGGTAGTGGTGGTGGAGGTGTTAGAAGGGAGTCCAGGTTTCAGTTTGTGCTGTAATGAGTCCTGTTATTGTTCCTATAGTTATGTAATTGGGATGACATAAACATGACTTCTACTGGTCGTCCTACATTGCTGCAATTTGTGTATTTCTCTATGGAGTGTTGTATATGACTTCTCATTAGCTACAGACATCAGTTGGGAGATCTTGACAACTACAGATCATAGCAAGCTGCAACCTAAAGAGCAATTCCAGCGGTACTGAGCTGTAAGAGAGACTGCATTACTTGGAGAGAGAGTGGTCAAAGGAGTGAGGAGTCAGCTTGGGGAGTTGTGTGAGACGTGTCCTGGAGAATCTGTGCCCGTTAGAGAAGGACAGTGGCACATAAAAGAAGGCAGCTATTGTTTGAGAATCGGGGTACCGCCAACAGACATCCAAAGACACGTCACCTACATTACTATACAGACACTCTGGAGATATGTAAGTGAGGTAGGCCCTCGGGAAAAGGCCAACGTGTGCATGGGTAGTGACTTAAAAGTAGACCTGCCAGTTAAATACACAAGCTCGAGTGGACACCAAAGGAACACACATCAATATGTCAGTTGTGAACAAGTTATTGGACAATACTTGCATTACTGTTGGACTGTGTACAGGTGACCGCCATTCCTGGGTTGAAAGGTTCGGTGCTACTACCAGGTATGTTGCTGATCTTTGTGATTTATAATAGATTGTTACCGTCCCCCATGGTAAAGCAAATTCTTAGAGTCAGTTACATTGTCTAACGTTCCTGAATAACTGCATATTGCTTATCCATTAACAGAAGCTTCTATGGCAACTTCATCTACAATTTTATTTGTTAAAATAAAAAAGACTATAAATTTTTGTAAGCTTGGTATCCCCATTATACCCCGATTCCTGTGTCACCTGCCCCTACCATGAAAGAGGCAAACTAAAACTTTGTAAATCTTTGCTCCAGGTGAAGGAAGCTACTGCTCTGGTAGTCAGATCTTTGCTTTTCTGATGTAGAGTTGGATATAACTTCTGATTTGCTACTATATGGCCATTTGAAGATTTAGGTGGAAATCTCCTTCAAAATAATTTTAAACTGGATGAGAAGAAGGAATATAATATATTCAGTATGCTATGGTATAAAATGACAACATATAGTAAAACAGTTGGAGGTATGACTTCATAATGTAAAGAAAATATATGAGTCACAGGAAGAGGAACTTATTATTATGTACTTAAAAGGAAATCTACAGCATTGGATTGCGCCAATAAAAACTCACAGGGGGCTGACTGGAGACAAAACCTACAACTCTCGCAGGAAAACGCTGCTCAATATCCTAGTTTTTGAGAGACACTCAGGAAAGGATGTGGAAGTCTGAAGTTGAAAATTGGAGGAGATCAGAAGAAAAGCATGAGGATTTAAAAAAAGAAAAATAAGAATCCACTATGAATGTGTGCATCCGGACAAAAGTTAATCCTAACGGCTTCTTCACATGGGCATGTTTTAGTCCCGTTATGTGGCCGTGATAATCATGGCCTCATAAGGCCATGATTTCAATGATTTCATTATCATTAGCACTATTCTTGCCCGTTAATAGTACGGACAACAAAAGATAGGACTTGCTTTATCTTTCCCACATGTAGTTAATACTATGTAGCCGTTCAGGAACTAGGGTCGAGCCTCAGGTGTAGCAGCCGTAAGTCTGGCGAGTAGTCAGAGGGAAAGCCAGGAGCCAGCAACGGGAAGTCTTAGTATGCAGTACAACGGATAAGGCAGGTAACGTAGTCAGGAGGGAAGCCAGAAGTTGGTAACGGATAATCACGGTTTGCAGGAGAGGAGCAGACTTAGGAGAAGATGCTTGCTCAAGTCAATAGAGCAGAATAATCTCGCAAGGAAGGAGGGATCAGGGCCAGGTTTATATAGCAAGCCTAATCAAGGACAGGGAGAAGCCAGAACAAAGACTGGATAGCAGGATCTGGGAACAAGATTAAGTTATACAGGGATACTGTCCAAAGGCTGGATAGCTCAACAGGGAGTGCTGACGGCTGTAGTATATGAGGTCCTCGGTTCAATTCCACATACTATGTGTGACAAACATATGGCAGGACCTGTCTTCCAACTATTCCCTTTTCAAACTCTCACACACTAGCGCGGAGATTGAGAAGCCCAAAAAGGGGGAAAAAACCCTTTCATATGCAACTACGCTTTACATTGGCGAGCGTATTAGCGCATATGGCTGGGTATTTTTGCCCTAACATAGGACCAAATCTCTCTTGCATAAAGTCTATATGATTCTGTAGCAATTCAATGGGGTTGGTTCACCATTGAAAATCCTCTCACGTAAAAGCCCCTACAGCCACCAGCTCTGAGAGCCCAACAAACAGCTGATTTTTCTGTTAAAGATGTGGCAAGCTATACACTACACGGCAGCTCTCTGCTTTGGCGGTGGAAACCCTTTCTATATTGGTTATATGCCCTAATAAGGTATATAGACATAGGTTCTCCTCTTGGGACAGCCCCCTTAAGGAAAACTTCAAAGCACACATGAGAACTTGTTATATTTGTTCAACATCTGGTACAATGTCCTGTCATTTGGGACAGGCCAACTTAGGAAGTCAACATATTCATTAGTATGTTTATGGATTGTGGAAGGAAGCCAGATTTTCTGAGAGTAATGAATTCATACTCAAAGAGGATTTACACATTCTAAGTGCCTTCTAATAAATGGGATTCAGATGTTATGAAATAAAACGTCATAGCACTTACTAATATTATCTTTGCCGAAATTTTTCCTTATCCATCTATCTGTCTATCCTAAGAGAAATAAAAAGGAAATATACTATAAGGGCAGCCTGGATGGAGCATAAAATCTTTTTCTATGTTTTAACAATGTACACTTGGAGGTTTTTGATTTAGACATATGTAAAAAAGTCACAGCTGCACTAAATGGCACGCATTTTGTATTATAGAAGTAGTGGTCACATGATATACTCACATGAATGCCTTTTTTATAGCTTTCACTGCTTATACAAGCATTCACTGTATAAACCATGCCTAACCGGATTATGCGGGACAGTCCCATATTTGGGACACTGTGTTGCAGTCCCGGGTAGCAGGAGGCATGGGGGCATGTCCTCCCTCCACCCTAGGACAGGCATTTAACTAATATATTGTTTTGGCCCAGCAGCGGAGGGTGCTGTTGCTATAATCCGTGCAACCCCTGACCTCTCCCTCAGGGTCTGAGTTCCCGCATACAGATGCCAGCTGAGAGGTCGCACTGGTTACAGCAGTGGCATCGCTGCTGCCAGATTGGAACTATAAATGAGTTAAATGCTTGTTGGGTGGATGGAAGTTCACTATGGGAGTCACTATTAACACTACTGCCACTAATGGGGGTCACTTACTACTGGGGCTACTAATGGGGGTCATTATTACTACTGGGGCTACTATGGGATCATTATTAGTACTGGGGCCATTATGAGAGTCACTATTATTACTGGGGTCACTATGGCGATCATTATTACTACTGGGGCCATTTTGGGGGCACTATTACTACTGGGGATATTTTGGGGGGCACTATTACTACTAGAGACACTATAGGGGTCATCATTACTACTAAGATCACTATGGGGGTCACTATTGCTACTGGGACCACTATGGCAGTCACTATTATTACTGTGGTCACTATGTGGATCATTATTACTACTGGGGCTATTTTGGGAAAACAATTACTACTGGGGCTATTATGGGGGGCACTATTACTACTAGGGATACTATAAGTGTCATCATTGCTAGTAAGACTACTATTGGGTCACTATTGCTACTGGAACCACCATGAGGAGCACTATTATTACTAGGGCTACTAAAGGGGTCACTGTTACTACTGGGGCCACTAAAGGGGGCACTGTTACTACTGTGGTCACTATAGGGATGACTATTACTACTGGGCCACTATGGGGATTATTATTACTACTGAGGCCATTAACGGGTTCACTATTGCTGTGTTGGGGTCACTGAGGAACACTACTACTGTGAGGGGATCACTGAAAGGCACTGTTATCAGATATAGAGGATGTGGCTCAGCGTAATGCTATGGCAGTGGTGGCGAATCTATGGCACGCTTGCTAGAGGCGGCACACAGAGCCCTCCCTGCTGCCACACGTCACCATCGGCCGCTCACCACGTTAGTGAATACCGGCAGGGGCCGCGGCTCTTCTGCTGGTATTCATTCAGCTGTGCTGCTAGCTGCACTGATCCCACATTGTGACTTCAGTGTGTAGCCGGGATCCTCCCCCCCCCCCCTCACCTGACATCTCCTACTTGGTTCCACGAGAGCAGGGGAAGAAGTGTCCGGCAGCACACTGACGTCACAGTGTGCACCCGTGATCAGCGCCAAGCAGCATCGCTGAGCAGAGGAGCAACGGAGCTTCCACGAGGAAGAGTGGGTAAGTATGTGGGGGTCAGGGAAAAGGGGATGGGGGCCACTGTGGAATGTCACTATGATACTGGGGGCCACTGTGGGGTGTCACTATTACTACTGGGGGTCGCTGTGGGATGTCACTATGATACTGGGGGCTGCTGTGGGGTGTCTCTATGATACCAGGGGCCGCTGTGGGTTGTCACTACTACTACTGGGGCTGCTGTGGGATGTCACTATTATACTGGGGGCGGCTGTGGGGTGTCACTATGATACTGGGGACAGTTGTGGGTTTTCAGTATTACCACTGGGGCCGCTGTGGGGGGATCACTATAACTGCTAGGGAAGGTCACTATTACCGCTAGGGAAGGGGGGTCACTATTATACTGGGGGCTGCTGTGGGGTGTCACTATTACCGCTGGGGCTGCTGTGGGGGTCACTATTACTGCTAGGGGGGGTCACTATTACTGCTGGGGGCACTGGAGGGGTTCACTATTATCACTGGGGCTGCTGGGGGAGACACATTTATCACTGGGGCCGCTGGGGAGGTCACTATTACCGCTGGGGTAAATTTACATGTGGCGGAAATGGGCAGGGCTGTTTCAAAATAGCCAGCGTACAGATTTTGACTGCTTTTGGATGCGGAAATGCTGCGGAATTTTACAAAGAAATTTCCGCTGAGGACATTGTGCAGTATTTCCGCATCCAAAAAGCAATCAAAATCTGCATTCTGTCTGTTTTGAAATGGCCCTGTCCTTTTTAGAGCAACGGGGGTAAAATCATATGTTGTGATAAGCCCCGCCCCCTGACGTGTTGGCACTTTGCGATACATAAGTGAGTTTTGGCTGGCAGTTTCTAAAAGATTCGCCATCATTGTGCTTGGCATTACATCATACTGCAAGAGCGATCAAATTATCGCAAGTTGTCGTCCCCTCTGGGGACTAAAAAATAAAGTAAAAATAAGATTGTTAAGGTTTACCATTTATTTAAAAAAAGTAATAAAGGTTAAAAAAATAGTTATAATAAAATAATCTAAATAGTAAAACAAAAAATACATATTTGGTATCGCTGCATCCATAAAAGTTCGATCTATCAAACTAATGCATTATTTACCCCGCATGATAAATAGCAAATATTTCTTCATCTGAACATTTTCATAGGAAACCATTGGTTCTAATAGTCACTTTTTTGGGCATGTAAGTTATCTGCGTGAATTCCCCCATGTGAAAGGTCCCTAAAGATGGCTTCACACGAGCATGTTTTTGTGCGTACATAGGTGTGTACTAGAGATGAGCGAGCACCAAAATGCTCGGGTGCTCGTTACTCGGGACGAAATTATCGCGATGCTCGAGGGTTCGTTTCCAGTAACGAACCCCATTGAAGTCAATGGGCGACCGGAGCATTTTTGTATTTCGCCGATGCTCGCTAAGGTTTTCATGTGTGAAAATCTGGGCAATTCAAGAAAGTGATGGGAACGACACAGCAACGGATAGGGCAGGCGAGGGGCTACATGTTGGGCTGCATCTCAAGTTCACAGGTCCCACTATTAAGCCACAATACCGGCAAGAGTGGGCCCCCCCCCCTCCCAACAACTTTTACTTCTGAAAAGCCCTCATTAGCAATGCATACCTTAGCTAAGCACCACACTACCTCCAACAAAGCACAATCACTGCCTGCATGACACTCCGCTGCCACTTCTCCAGGGTTACATGCTGACCAACCCCCCCCCCCCCACAGCGCACACCAAAGTGTCCCTGCGCAGCCTTCAGCTGCCCTCATGCCACACCACCCTCATGTCTATTTATAAGTGCGTCTGCCATGACGAGGAACCGCAGGCACACACTGCAGAGGGTTGGCACGGCTAGGCAGCGACCCTCTTTAAAAGGGGGGGGGGGGCGATAGCCCACAATGCTGTACAGAAGCAATGAGAAATATAATCCTGTGCCACCGCCATCAGGAGCTGCACACGTGGGCATAGCAATGGGGAACCTATGTGCCACACACTATTCATTCTGTCAAGGTGTCTGCATGCCCCAGTCAGACCGCGGTTTTTAATTCATAGACACAGGCAGGTACAACTCCGTATTGTGAAGTCCCTGTGGACCGACAGCATGGGTGGCTCCCTGGAACCCACCGGCGGTACATAAATATATCCCATTGCAGTGCCCAACACAGCTGAGGTAGTAATGTCGTGCTTAATGCAGGTGGGCTTCGGCCCACACTGCATGCCCCAGTCAGACTGGGGTTCTTTAGAAGTGGAAACAGATGCATTTAGAATTCCCTGTGGACCCACAGCATGGGTGGGTGCCAGGAAGCCACCGGCGGTACATAAAAATATCCCATTGCATAGCCCAACACAGCGGATGTAACGTCAGCTGTAATGCAGGTGGGCTAAAAATTAATTTGATTACACTGTAGGCGAGGGCCCACAAAAATTGCTGTATCAACAGTACTAATGTACATCAGAAAAATTGGCCATGGCCAACCAAGAGGGCAGGTGAAACCCATTAATCGCTTTGGTTAATGTGGCTTAAGTGGTAACTAGGCCTGGAGGCAGCCCAGTTTAACGAAAAATTGGTTCAAGTTAAAGTTTCAACGCTTTTAAGAGCATTGAAACGTATAAAAATTTTTAAGAAAAATTATATGAGTGAGCCTTGTGGCCCTAAGAAAAATTGCCCGTTCGGCGTCATTACGTGAGGTTTCAGGAGGAGGAGCAGGAGGAGGAGGAATATTATACACAGATTGATGAAGCAGAAATGTCCCCGTTTTGGATGGTGAGAGAGAACGATGCTTCCATCTGCGGGTGCAGCCTACGTATTGCTTACGTATCGCTGCTGTCCGCTGGTGGAGAAGAGAAGTCTGGGGAAATCCAGGCTTTGTTCATCTTGATGAGTGTAAGCCTGTCGGCACTGTCGGTTGACAGGTGGGTACGCTTATCCGTGATGATTCCCCCAGCCACACTAAACACACTCTCTGACAAGACGCTAGCCGCAGGACAAGCAAGCACCTCCAGGGCATACAGCGCGAGTTCAGGCCACGTGTCCAGCTTCAACACCCAGTAGTTGTAGGGGGCAGAGGCGTCACCGAGGACGGTGCTGCAATCGGCTACGTACTCCCTCACCATCCTTTTACAGTGCTCCCGCCAACTCAGCCTTGACTGGGGAGCGGTGACACAGTCTTGCTGGGGAGCCATAAAGCTGGCAAAGGCCTTGGAGAATGTTCCCCTGCCTGCGCTGTACATGCTGCCTGATCTCTGCGCCTCCCCTGCTACCTGGCCCTCGGAACTGCGCCTTCTGCCACTAGCGCTGTCGGATGGGAAGTTTACCATCAGTTTGTCCACCAGCGCCCTGTGGTATAGCATCATTCTGGAACCCCTTTCCTCTTCGGGAATGAGAGTGCAAAGGCTCTCCTTATACCGTGGATCGAGCAGTGTGTACACCCAGTAATCCGTAGTGGCCAGAATGCGTGTAACGCGAGGGTCACGAGAAAGGCATCCTAACATGAAGTCAGCCATGTGTGCCAGGGTACCTGTACGCAACACATGGCTGTCTTCACTAGGAAGATCACTTTCAGGATCCTCCTCCTCCTCCTCAGGCCATACACGCTGAAAGGATGACAGGCAAGCAGCATGGGTACCGTCAGCAGTGGGCCAAGCTGTCTCTTCCCCCTCATCCTCCTCATGCTCCTACTCCTCCTCCTGAACGCGCTGAGATATAGACAGGAGGGTGCTCTGACTATCCAGCGACATACTGTCTTCCCCCGCCTCTGTTTCCGAGCGCAAAGCGTCTGCCTTTATGCTTTGCAGGGAACTTCTCAAGATGCATAGCAGAGGAATGGTGACGCTAATGATTGCAGCATCGCCGCTCGCCATCTGGGTAGACTCCTCAAATTTTCCAAGGACCTGGCAGATGGCTGCCAACCAGGCCCACTCTTCTGTAAATAATTGAGGAGGCTGACTCCCACTGCGCCGCGCAAGTTGGAGTTGGTATTCCACTATAGCTCTACGCTGCTCATAGAGTCTGGCCAACATGTGGAGCGTAGAGTTCCACTGTGTGGGCACGTCGCACAGCAGTCGGTGCACTGGTAGATTAAACCGATGTTGCAGGGTCCGCAGGGTGGCAGCGTGCGTGTGTGATTTGCGGAAATGTGCGCAGAGCTGGCGCACCTTTCCGAGCAGGTATGACAAGTGGGGGTAGCTTTTCAGAAAGCGCTGAACCACCAAATTAAACACATGGGCCAGGCATGGCACGTGCGTGAGGCTGCCGAGCTGCAGAGCTGCCACCAGCTTACGGCCGTTGTCACACATGACCATGCCCGGTTGGAGGCTCAGCGGCGCAAGCCAGCGGTCGGTCTGCTCTGTCAGACCCTGCAGCAGTTCGTGGGCCGTGTGCCTCTTATCTCCTAAGCTGAGTAGTTTCAGCACGGCCTGCTGACGCTTGCCCACCGCTGTGCTGCCACGCCGCGTGACACCGACTGCTGGCGACGTGCTGCTGCTGACACATCTTGATTGCGAGACAGAGGTTGCGTAGGAGGAGGAGGAGGGTGGTTAATGGAGGAAGCATACACCCCCGCAGATACCACCACCGAGCTGGGGCACGCAATTCGGGGGGTGGGTAGGACGTGAGCGGTCCCAGGCTCTGACTCTGTCCCAGCCTCCACTAAATTCACCCAATGTGCCGTCAGGGAGATATAGTGGCCCTGCCCGCCTGTGCTTGTCCACGTGTCTGTTGTTAAGTGGACCTTGGCAGTAACCGCGTTGGTGAGGGCGCGTACAATGTTGCGGGAGACGTGGTCGTGCAGGCCTGGGACGGCACATCGGGAAAAGTAGTGGCGACTGGGAACCGAGTAGCGCGGGGCCGCCGCCGCCATCATGCTTTTGAAAGCCTCCGTTTCCACAAGCCTATACGGCAGCATCTCTAGGCTGATCAATTTTGCAATGTGCACGTTTAACGCTTGAGCGTGCGGGTGCGTGGCGTCGTACTTGCGCTTGAGCTCAAACTGTGGCGCTAGCGACGTCTGGACGCTACGCTGAGAGACATTGCTGGATGGGGCCGAGGACAGCGGAGGTGAGGGTGTGGGTGCAGGCCAGGAGACGGTAGTGCCTGTGTCCTCAGAGGGGGGTTGGATCTCAGTGGCAGGTTGGGGCACAGGGGGAGAGGCAGTGGTGCAAACCGGAGGTGGTGAACGGGCATCGTCCCACCTTGTGGGGTGCTTGGCCATCATATGCCTGCGCATGCTGTTGGTGGTGCCTCCCCAGCTGATCTTGGCGCGACAAAGGTTGCACAGCACTGTTCGTCGGTCGTCAGGCGTCTCTGTGAAAAACTGCCACACCGTAGAGCACCTTGACCTCTGCAGGGTGGCATGGCGCGAGGGGGCGCTTTGGGAAACAGTTGGTGGTTTTTTCGGTCTGGCCCTGCCTCTACCCCTGGCCACCGCACTGGCTCGGCCTGTGCCCACACCCTGACTTGGGCCTCCGCGTCCTCGCCCGCGTCCACATCCTATAGGCCTACCCCTACCCCTCAGCATGGTGTATTACCAGTGATTTGATTTCCCAGGCAGGAAAGAAATATGCGCAAGCCTGCTGTTAAACGTAGCTGGCTGCGTATGATTTCTGTTTACGTTCTGCACCCACCACACACGTACCCAGAACGCTGAGGACTGTCAGAGGCAGGCCAAATAGAATGTTTCCCTTTTTTTGGTAAAGAAAAGGCCCACTGCGTATATTCAATCAATAATATATGTCTTCTGGCCCTGCAAATGTGTCACAGAACTGCAGGGTTGCAGAGTTATTAACTACAGCAGAGCGGTGATTTTTCCCAGGCAGGAAAGAAATATGCGCAAGCCTGCTGTTAAACGTAGCTGGCTGCGTATGATTTCTGTTTACGTTCTGCACCCACCACACACGTACCCAGAACGCTGAGGACTGTCAGAGGCAGGCCAAATAGAATGTTTCCCTTTTTTTGGTAAAGAAAAGGCCCACTGCGTATATTCAATCAATAATATATGTCTTCTGGCCCTGCAAATGTGTCACAGAACTGCAGGGTTGCAGAGTTATTAACTACAGCAGAGCGGTGATTTTTCCCAGGCAGGAAAGAAATATGCGCAAGCCTGCTGTTAAACGTAGCTGGCTGCGTATGATTTCTGTTTACGTTCTGCACCCACCACACACGTACCCAGAACGCTGAGGACTGTCAGAGGCAGGCCAAATAGAATGTTTCCCTTTTTTTGGTAAAGAAAAGGCCCACTGCGTATATTCAATCAATAATATATGTCTTCTGGCCCTGCAAATGTGTCACAGAACTGCAGGGTTGCAGAGTTATTAACTACAGCAGAGCGGTGATTTTTCCCAGGCAGGAAAGAAATATGCGCAAGCCTGCTGTTAAACGTAGATGGCTGCGTATGATTTCTGTTTACGTTCTGCACCCACCACACACGTACCCAGAACGCTGAGGACTGTCAGAGGCAGGCCAAATAGAATGTTTCCCTTTTTTTGGTAAAGAAAAGGCCCACTGCGTATATTCAATCAATAATATATGTCTTCTGGCCCTGCAAATGTGTCACAGAACTGCAGGGTTGCAGAGTTATTAACTACAGCAGAGCGGTGATTTTTCCCAGGCAGGAAAGAAATATGCGCAAGCCTGCTGTTAAACGTAGCTGGCTGCGTATGATTTCTGTTTACGTTCTGCACCCACCACAGACGTACCCAGAACGCTGAGGACTGTCAGAGGCAGGCCAAATAGAATGTTTCCCTTTTTTTGGTAAAGAAAAGGCCCACTGACTATATTCAATCAATAATATATGTCTTCTGGCCCTGCCTACACAATTCTGTCCCTGTAGTATTACTGCAGGGCGCAATGCTCTGCACAGCCGATTTAAAAAAAAAAAAAAAAAAATGCAACACTGCTAACAGCAGCCTGCACAGTTCTGCACACGGTTAAATGTGGCCCTAAGAAGGACCGTTGGGGTTCTTGAAGCCTACACTCACTCCTAACACTCTCCCTGCCTAACCACCACTTCTGTCCCTGGACTATTACTGCAGGGCGCAATGCTCTGCAGACAGCCGATTTTGAAAAACAACAAAATGAGCAACACTGCTAACAGCAGCCTCCACACGGATAGATGTGGCCCTAAGAAGGACCGTTGGGGTTCTTGAAGCCTACACTCACTACTAACACTCTCCCTACAGCAGCTCCGGCACCAGCAGCACTGTCCCTCAGCTAACTCACAAGGCATCTGAGGCGAGCCGCGGGAGGGGCCGACTTTTATACTCGGGTGACATCTGATCTCCCCAGCCACTCACAGCAGGGGGGTGGTATAGGGCTTGAACGTCACAGGGGGAAGTTGTAATGCCTTCTCTGTCTTTCAATTGGCCAGAAAAGCGCGCTAACGTCTCAGAGATGAAAGTGAAAGTCACCCGAACATCGCGTGGTACTCGTTAAGAGTAACGAGCATCCCGAACACCCTAATATTCGCACGAATATCAAGCTCGGACGAGTACGTTCGCTCATCTCTAGTGTGTACATATGTGCGCACCTCTGTACAAGCAAAAATACGCGTATATGTAGCTGCATGCATTGTTTTCAATGGAGCTGTGGCTGCTGCTGGCGGCTCCATTGAAGACAATGGTCTGCTGGCACCCCTGAATTGTTTTTCATGGAAGGGCTTTACATAAAAGCCCTTCCCTGACAAACAATAATTTTAGTGTAAAAAAAAAAAAAAAAAAAAAAAAAGTACCTCTCCGCTGCTACTGTGTCCCCCATGGGGATGAAGAACACATATGCAAATGCGGCACATGTTTCCTTCATCCCCGCTTGTAAAAAGAATTCCCTGCTGCTGCATCTGCCACATCTGTGACAGATGCAGCAAAGAAATTCTTCAATTCCCTACTGCAGCTGGCCGCGGACTGTGATGGCCGCATGAGAATAGTGCTCCATCGCTAAGGCACAGAACCCGGCTCCAAACAGCAGCGATCTGCAGCAAAATGGGGAAGATTACGAGGGAAAGAGGAGGAGAACAGCAGGGGACACCTCGCCCTGCCCGGAGCCAGACGGATATGCAGAGGTTTCTAAAAGACCGGAGCTCCCACTCCCCGCACGGAACGGGCAAGATGGCGCTGGCAGCAGCTGCAGTACCGTCCTCGGCAAGGGAGAGAGAGAGCTCTTCAGAAGGAGAAGAAGATGAACCCCTCTCAAAAGGTTTTATGAAGGACCTCCTGCTTAAAACCATCAAGCCAGTAATGTCTGAACTTTCAGAGATTAAGGAAGAGGTGAGGAGCATGGGAAGGAGGGTAGAAGACCTAGAGAATTCTGCCACCACTATAACCATGCATTCAAATGAGCTTGCCACAGTAGTTAAAGATCAACACCTCCATATTAATAGAATACTCCACACACAGGAAGATATGGAGAACAGGAGCCGGCGTAAAAATATTCGCATAAAGGGCTTGTCAGAGTCATGGGCACAAGACACTCTTGAAAAAATCGCCCGAGAGATCTTTACAGACCTATTGGGGGGGGGGGGGGGGGGGGGATAGAGCTGCATCCATAACCATAGAGAGGATCCACAGAGCTCTAAGGCCACAACCCACAATTAGTGACCCCCCCAGAGACATTATCTGCAGACTCCTGGCTTTCCCAGATACAGCAGCAATTCTGAACGCCGCTAGAAGCACCAGGAACATAACATATGACGGCGAATCGATTCAACTATTCCAAGATCTCTCACCCTCGACCCTGGCTAAACGCAGGATGCTCAAACCCTTATTAGAGGCCCTTAAAGCGAAAAATATCTGCTACGCATGACTATTCCCGTTCGGCTTAGGCATCACTCACAAGGGGAAGAGATTAAATATACGTACCCCGGAAGACCTCCAGAACAGCTGAAAACACTTGGACCTGGAACCCATCGAGCTACCTAACTGTCTCCCTTTACCAGAGTTCCCTGGTCTCCCGCCTCTCCCCGCTCCAGAGAATTGTCGCACAGTCAATTACGCCAAGTCTCCCAGAAGCAAACAAAAAAAGAAAGACAGAGAGGATAACACCCTGGGAGACACCTGATTTACAGGACATACCGCAATTACCTTCTCTACAAGGACATAGTCCTCTTTGAATATCCCACCTTAAACCACCCTCGTTTCATTAGGATACCAAGACGTCCACCTGTTGGACCCCCCCCCCCCACCTAAAGAAGGAGACCGGCCGTGCCCTTCCGACCAGGCAATTTCTTTTTCTACTTTTTCCTTTTTTTTGAGCCTACTCAAAGTTACAGTTTAAAGTACACTAGTTTACCGTTACAACCGCCTCGATCAGACGGCTAGAGTACTCTACGTGAAAGAAACTAGCCGTTCCTCCGAAAAGAGGACTGTTTGTGGACTCGCATAACCATACAGCTTGCATAACCATTTTCTTCACTTACGTAGTCCATTGTTGATTTTTCATTTTTGACTGTGTTTTCCTTTTTCCCGTCTCCCCCTCTTGTTCTTATCCTTCCTAACTTCCCTTCCCCCCACCTACCCCACCTGACCTCCCGCCTATCCTTATCCACGCGGACACCCAGACTCCAATCCGTTGACGGGCTGATTGATATAAACGTGTTATCTAACTCCTATTGATCCTTTACATTGCAGTACCTATCTTGTCTCGGCTGTACCTCCACCCGTCCGAACAATCATCCAGGCAGGATCCTAAGCCCAGCTCCAGCGAAGGAATCATGGAAGCGGTAAGATTCACGTCATTTAATGTTCGGGGTCTCAATACACCTCAAAAAAGATATAGTGTCTCACAACTAATTAAAAAGTACAAATCCAAGGTACTTCTATTACAAGAAACACACTTTAAATCAAACAAATGCCCCAACCTACCAGGGCGACAATTCAATCAAAGCTTCCACAACTCTCATCCGACCTCCGCCTCCAAGGGGGTATCCATCCTTCTTCATAGATCCCTGACATTTAATCTCAAGGCTAAGCACTCAGACGAAATGGGTAGAGTATTGTTCATCAAAGGCACCTCCAATAACGTAAAATTAACAATAGCTAATTTATATTCCCCTAATACCAACCAGGTCATCTGGCTGATAGACCAACTAAAAATACTGAGAGAGTTCGTGGAAGGTTTTATTATTCTAGGGGGAGACATAAATACCGTATTAAATCCATTATTAGATTCCTCAACAGGTAGATCCTGGATTCCTCAGAAGCAAATTCAAAAGCTAAACAAAACCTTAGCAGACATGGGCCTCGTGGACACATGGCGATCCCTCAACCCCTCCCTAAAAGACTACTCTTTCTTCTCCCAACTACACTCCTCATACCATAGGCTTGATTATATTTTCGTTTCCCAGAACCTGCTAACAAAAGTCGAGAAAGCACATATGGAAGCTATTACTATCTCAGATCATGCACCTACCCATGCTGACATTAAATTCAAAGGAGATGGCCCCAGAGAGTGGAACTGGAAGCTAAACATCTCTCTTCTAGACTCTGAGAAAGAGAAAGCGCAACTGTCTAAACAATCGTCAGAATATTTCCGACTAAACGACACGGAAGGCCTGAAATTCCCAGTGGTGTGGGAAGCGCACAAAGCTTACATGAGAGGCCTTTTTTTTGCGTTAAAGGGGTTGTCACGCACCAAAACGTTTTGTTTTTTTTTCAACCCCCCCCCCCCATCCCGTTCGGCGCGAGACAACCCCGATGCAGGGACTTAAAAAAAAGCCGCACAGCGCTTACCTGAATCCCCGCGCTCCGGTGACTTCTTACTTACCGGTTGAAGATGGCCGCCGGGATCTTCTCCCTCGGTGGACCGCAGGGCTTCTGTGCGGTCCATTGCCGATTCCAGCCTCCTGATTGGCTGGAATCGGCACGTGACGGGGCGGAGCTACACGGAGCTGATCTCCGGCACGAGCGGCCCCATTGAGAAAAGAAGAAGACCCGGACTGCGCAAGCGCGTCTAATTTGGAGCTTAGACGCTGAAAATTAGGCGGCTCCATGGAAACGAGGACGCTAGCAACGGAGCAGGTAAGTGAAAAATTTCTTATAACTTCTGTATGGCTCAGAATTAATGCACAATGTACATTACAAAGTGCATTAATATGGCCATACAGAAGTGTATAGACCCACTTGCTTTCGCGGGACAACCCCTTTAAGGTCCAGGATCAAAAAACAGCTCCAAGCCGAAATTGACTCCCTTTTGTCCAAAATAGCAAAGCTAGAACAAATAGCAAAGGTATCGCAAGCTTCAGACAAACAAAAAGACTTACTAGAGCTTAGACGCGCACTTAAAAACCTCCTGGAAGCCAGACACAATAAGAAACATCTCTACCTCAAACATATGACATATGCTCACGGTAACAGAGGAAGTAAGCTTCTCACATCCCTAATTAAGAAAGCAAAATCTAGAAATGCTATCGCTACAATTAAAGATCATACGGGTAAACCGACCTCTTGCTCCCACGAAATCGCAGAAAACTTCCAACGCTACTACGCAAATCTATATAACCTTAAAAATCAAAATTCCCTTAAAAGCCACTCGGAAAGAGGAGACCACATTGACCAATTCCTTAACTCCGTCCAATTACCAAAACTAGAGGAAAGTGCAGCCAAATCCCTCCTGGCCCCTATAACCACACAAGAGGTAGATGACATTGTGATGCAATGCCCCGCCGGGAAAAGTCCAGGACCGGATGGCCTACCAAGTAGCTATTACAAATCATTTAGAGAGATACTAACCCCGAAACGAAAAAACCTTTTTGATGCACTATTGGCTGGAGACCCGCTAACTAAACAGGCGCAAGAAGCGCACATAACGCTTATACACAAAGAAAGCAAGGATCCTGAACTATGTAGCAGTTATAGACCGATATCCTTGATTAACGTAGACGTTAAACTGTGGGCGAAGCTGCTTGCAAAAAGGTTAGAGAACCTGATCCCTTCCTTAATAAACAACGAACAAACAGGCTTCGTTAAAGGTAGGGAAGGCAGAAACAATTGTTATAGACTTCTCCATGCAACGAAATTGGCACAAACCCAAAAAATTCCCTTAGTTCTGATCAGCACTGACGCCGAAAAGGCTTTTGACAGGGTGGACTGGACATACATTAAAAGAGTACTAATTCACTTCAACTTCCCCCCTCCATTTATTTCAGCGGTCTTTTCGTTATATCAAGAACCCTACGCCAGATTAAAAATAAATAATCTATTATCACCACCATTCAACATTAGGAACGGCACCCGTCAGGGATGCCCCCTCTTCCTGACCCTTTTTGTCCTATCGATGGAGCCCCTTCTGCAGGGAGTGAGACTAAACCCTAACATAAAAGGCCTTAAAATAGGTTCTAGGGAACTTCACACGGCCGCTTTCGCAGACGATGTGATGTTTATCATTTCCGATCCAGAAAGGAGCATCCCAAACCTACTAACTCTACTAAAAGAATATGGTAATATTTCCAATTTTAAGATCAATTCCACCATCCTAAATATTTCCCTCCCCCCAAGCAAATTTAAAACACTAAGCACAGGCTCACCCTTCAAATGGTCCAACTCATCAGTTGACTATCTAGGAATCACTATCACCAAAGAAGCTGAAGATCTCTATAAACATAACTACATCCCATTGCTAACACAAGTCAAACACCTCCTCCACACATATGACATGCCGTTTATTTCATGGTTCGGCAGGAAAAATGTGCTAAACTCCTATGTCCTCCCCACGATCCTGTATAAACTTAGAATGCTTCCGATCGCACTTCCTCAGGCCTTCTTTAAAACACTACGTTCAGCCTTCTCGGGATACGTCTGGAGGCAGAGAAAGCCACGATTAGCATATAGCCTTATGGTGAGGAGAAAGGAGGAGGGCGGGATTGGCATGCCATGTGTCCATGATTACTATTTGGCCTCCCAACTTAATTACTGGTGGGAACTAGTATCCACCTCTAAAGATACCGTACTACATTCCCTAGCAGCAGAAACACACGGAAATACATTACAAGAGGACCTATGGTTCCCCAGAAGAGGCCATTATAGGTCTAAAAAGATTAATCCTCTGCTGAAGGGACCCCTGGAAGTATGGGATAAGTTGAGATCAAACTTGGCCCCTACACCATCCCCAGCGACTCCACTCAATCTCCTTAACAAGATCCTTGGGAGACCAACAGACGAGATGACCAGAAACATTTGGAGAGACATGGCTCCCTTAAAATTAAAAGACTTACAAGCTCAAGCACACAAAAAAACCTCTGACATTATTTCGACCTTACTACCTCAAACCTCGCTCTCCTTCCTACAAAGGGCCCACATATCCCATACGATCGAGGAATTCAAGAAAAAATATGGCTCCACTCGACCAGATACCCCATTCGAAAAACTTCTTAACCAGGACACCTTCAACAAAAAAGCAATAACTCTACTCCGGAAAAATATCATAACACCCCAAGTAATCTATAAACCCAATTTCCTCAAAGCATGGGAGAAGGAACTGAAAGTTTCTCTCTCCCCCATTGACACAAAATTAATCCTCCAGACGGTGTTTGGTGTATCCCCATGCATTCTGCTGCAAGAAAGCCACTATAAGCTTTTAGTCCGCTGGTATAAGACCCCACAGTGGCTGTGTGCCTATAAACTAGCGCCACACGATAGATGTTGGCGATGCGATACAGGCGTAGGATCCTTCAGACATATATGGTGGGAGTGTCCGAGTATCTCCGTCTACTGGGAAGAAATAGGAAGAGCCCAACAGCAAATAAAACCTAACTTTTCATTGACAGCAGAGATGCTGTTTTTGTGGAAGCCCTCATCTACCTTCCACCCACTGAAGGACAGACTATTAGCTTTTCTTCTAGACGCTGCTAAAGCGCTGATACCAGTCCTTTGGATGCAGAAGACACCTCCGACACTCTCTCAGTGGAAAATAAAAGTAGACGCAATTTATAACATGGAGGAATTATCCAGCTGGAACAAGGGTTCTCACGACAGCTTTGACAGGATCTGGGCCCCTTGGACGCGGATGCGATTTGAGTGAGATAGATAGGAAGAAATTAGTTGACCTATCTGGGAGACGGGCAAGTGAAAATGGCAAGGAAAGGCTCCTGCGCCTCACTTGCCCCCCGAAAGTATGAATAGACCCGAGCATTGTTCTTGACGTGGATCTAGACACTATTCCTGATCGGAGGCTGGAAAGAGTCTTTGTCCGCTTCCCTCACCCTTCCCTCCGCCCCCCCTCCCTCCTAGTGTTGTATTTCCGTTATAATTTTAGGTTTTCTCAGATGTCTCATCCACACAGATACTCATATATGGGACTCCACCCACAAGGACTATGTCGCGTTTTAGACTGATCTGTAACTTCTTCTGGCGTTGCCCCCTACTTATTATACATTAAGCCTGAGTACCTGAAAAGCAGGAATCACAGAGTATCTCCATGTATGGAATCTATATTGTAATGTTGTTAAATTTATAAAATGCCAATAAAAATTTGAGTTTAAAAAACAAAATTCCCTACCGCAGCTGACACACATGACAGCTGTGGTAGAGGATCCTGCTGCCAGCACCCTGTCATTGGATTTCAGAGAAGGGCTTTAAATATAAGCCCTTCCCTGAAAAACCAGTAAAAGTAGTGTAAAAAAATTTACATCCCCGCGGGGGACACAGCAGCGGCGGACAGGTACGTTTTTTTTTTCTTTTCAATTTTTTTTTTACACTAAAATTATTGTCTTTCAGGGAAGGGCTTATATGTAAAGCCCTTCCATGAAAAACAATTCAGGGGTTCCGGCAGACCATTGTCTTCAATGGAGCCGCCAGCAGCAGCCACGGCTCCATTGAAAACAATGCATGCAGCTACATATACGCGTGTTTTTGCTTGTACAGAGGTGCGCACATATGTACACACCTATGTACGCACAAAAACATGCTCGTGTGAAGCCATCTTTAGGGACCTTTCACATGCCGGCAGCCGCAGCTCCATTGAAAACAATGCATGCATTCACTATTGTGCACGCATGTCCTATCTTTGTAGGCACACACTTGTAAAGAACAGACATGTGAACACACCATAGAAAAATGCATTGGGGCTAATAGACGCATGTTTTTGTGTGCCCGTATGCACGCACAAAAACACGCTCCTGTGCTTTGGTTTGGGTGACAACTGACAGCCAGGCTCCTGTTCTAACAGTCAAAAACTTCAGATCCTGTCAGTATAACCCATTACATGCTAGAATCAATAGCTACTGCAGCATGTAGACTAAAAAATATTGTCAAAAAAGTTAATAAACTTTAAAATCCATTTTAAAAAATACACATTTATCAACATCAAACCCTTTCTTAAATGGATAAGATAACAAAGAATTTTTTTTAAAAAGCAACACATAATAGGTAACACCGGATTCATAATGACCCAGACAAGGCCGTTAAAAATAATTTTAAAAAAATTATCTCCAGAATTCTTAATTTTCTTTTGTTTGCCTCCTAGAGATGAGCGAACGTACTCGGTAAGGGCGATTTCGCAGTCGAGCACCGCGATTTTCGAGTACTTCACTACTCGGGTGAAAAGTTCTCGGGTGCGCTGTGGGGCGGGGGGTTGCAGAGGGGAGTGGGGGGTAGCAGCGGGGAACAGGGGGGAGCCCTCTCTCTCTCCCTCTCCCCCCCCCACTCCCCTCTGCAACCCCCCGCTCACCCACAGCGCACCCGAGTAATTTTCATCCGAGTAGTGAAGTACTCGAAAATCGCGGTGCTCGATTGCGAAATCGCCCTTACCGAGTACGTTCGCTCATCTCTATTGCCTCCCAAAAAAATGCAATAAAAAGCAATCCAAAAGTCACATGTACCTCAAATTGGTACCAAAAAACTACAACCCTTCCTGCAAAAAAACAGGCCCTCACAGACAGAGATCCGCTGCTAGAAAAAAGAATGCGGTGATGCAAATTCAATTTTTGTTCTTTAAAAACATGTTTTTATTGTGCAGAAGTAGTACAAAAATTAACAAAAACTTCTTAAACTTTGTATCGCAGTAATCGTACTGATCAGATAAGAAATTAATCATGTTTTTGTACTCAATGGTGAATGCTGTAAAAACAAAACCAAAAGCAATAGTGGAATTTCTGGGGATTTCACTGGGCTGTCAACAAGATATGGCTCTTGCAATGTGACAATGACAATCGCTTGGTCCTTAAGACAAATGATAGGCTCCTCACTAAAGTGTTAACAGATTACCTGGGAGGGGATGGATACAAGGGTGGGAATGTAATGACTTGACTGACTCACTGAATGGTATTTCTAGTCTTGTACTATTTAATATGTAGTTTGTTTATAGCTAAATACTTGAGATTCAGTTATTTAGATTTATGTGTGCTCTGCCTTAGTGAATCATTTGTGAATGGTGCATGTAGATATATATAGGTCGTGTATAAAACTGTGTTTAGCATAACTGCCATATTTTATACTGCAACACCCTAATATACAGTAAGATAGCTACGAGATTGGCAACAGCCCATTGATGACGGGGCCAATTTTCCACCAAAGTAGGCCAAGGCACAAAGCGTATAGGAGTGAATGTTAAATCATGAAACCAATACCTACAGAAAGTAGTTGTATTAGCTGCGTCACAAGTCTTTGGTTCAACATACAGGAGGAAATACATGCAGCTTTTGCAGCAGTTATTGTAATAGCAACAATGGTTCTAGGAAACTGCGATTGTGAAACCATACAAAAGGTGCAGACATTTATACACAGTTTTGCTGCAGAGCAGTAAGAATATGTTCACACTTGACAGATTTATTACATACATTTTTGTATTTGTTCCATACTTATGAATGGGGTTGTTTTTATGTCATATGTTTGGATTTCCATACACTTTAGTCTAATATGTGTAAAAGTCCCAAAATTTCTGCAACAAATCTGATGCATATAAATATATCATTAGGGCTTAAACACATGGCCATGTGTTACTCCAGTTATGTGGCTCTGAAAATCATGGCTGCATAACCGGACGAAACAAAACCATTGATTTCAATGGTTTCGTTTTCACTAGCAGGATTCTTGCACGTTAATACTACGGGCAAGAAAGATAAGGCAGGATCTATGTTCACACTTTTTTTTCAAACTTGCACGCTACAGCGCAGATATTGAATTGTCAAAAAAACCTGGTTAATGCGCTAATACGCTTTGTAGCAGCGAGCATATTAGTACATGCGCTCATGTGTTTTTGCCTCAAAGGTGTGGTGCTGTGCTGTACAGTTCAACCTCGTGTTGACGAAAATGGCACAAAAATCATGCTAGTGAAAATGAAACCAAAAGCAATTTTTTTTTTCGCCACGTTTTATGAGCGTGATTTTCACGTCTGCAAAACCTGATGAAATCACGTTCTTCTGTTTTAGGGCTTAGTCACACGGATGCATCGGCGCCCACGTTACTGCAGGAAGAAGACGGCGCTAGTGTGACTTAGCCCTAAGCCCTTAGTCCTCAACAAAAATACCTCAGTAAGACATAGTTGCCAACATAGTTCGGGACACTTAAAATATACTCGTCATCTCCTGAGGCTGCCCCCAATAAGCTAGGGAATGCCCACAAATCAGACACTTTGGAGTATATTTGCACAAACCTTGCCCTCTTTCTGGTCAGTTCTCAGCACCAGGGGCTGGCTAGGTTTTAGCTTGAAGGGCAATCACATAGCACTGGCCCATGAGTAGAGGGCTATCCTAAAGATAGAAAAACATGGTACGGATGGCCGCACAAATCCAAACCATGCCCAACTATTGCAGCCAATAGTTGCAGAAATTATTGCCAATTTTGTGCAGCCATTGACCACCGTTGGTGGATGCAATGTGGTAGAGTACAGCCAGCATCCCATATGTTTCCAGCCTTGAAGTAGTTGTCCAGGAATTTCTGATTTTTTTTCTATTGATGACCTGACTTCAAGACAGGTCACCAATAGATGATTGTCAGGGCTCTGCTGCTCTGGATCCCCGTAGATCAGCTGATTCCCGGTGCCATTGTCACTACGGATAGTGCAGGAAGCAGATTGTTCTGACCATAGCGGAGCACACCAGCTCGGTATTGCAGACACAGATCCCATTGAATTTAATCCTCAGTGTGATCTGCTTGCTTTGGCTGTGCATAGCGAAGGCGGCACTGGGAATCAGCTGATGGGTGGGGATCTCAAACGGCAAACCTTTTCCGAACATCTATTTATGATGAGCTGTTCTGAGGAAAGGTCAGCAATAGGAAAAAAGTAAAGAGTCCTGGACAACTCCTTTAACTTATTTATCGTTTTAGCATAAATACAGCACCAGAACTAATCTTTTGTATACACATACAGTACCAGTACCAAGCTCTTAACTTACAGCACGAAAACCAAGAAAATATTCCTGCTCTTTATGGCCAATGTCAGACAAAGATATTAAGGCTCTATTTATGCGCTCCTGATATAAATGAGTGTTCCAGTCCAACCTTGGGTCTAGTGATCTGAATTCACAGCATCCCAGAGGGGCATCCTAATCAGAGTGGTTACAGAAAGACTGATATTACCACCATACAGTGACCATATAGTGTTAGATACTAGTTCTACACAAGCAATCTGAAGACCATATAAGTAATTACAGTAGAGTTATATTTAGTCAATCACATGTGATGTCCTTTCTGGAGTTCAGTCTTCCTGTCTTTTCTATCCGGTACCATAAATAATTCGTCCAGTCATGACTTGTCTCTGTAAAATTTTCAACACAAATATGTTTGTGTCCTCGCCTTACCGGCACCCCACTAATTGCTTCCCAACCTACAGAAACAATGCCGCTAACCTAATTATGTGTTTCTTTTGTTGCTGCAAAATTTGCCTTTATTACTATACAGGTGGTAATAGTGCACCACACAATAAATGTTACGTTTTTTGTGCTAACAAAGTAATATTTCCCCCTTTGTGCTCTCAAACAGTAATACCCCTTTTGTACCCCCATATAGTAATAATATTTACTGTTGTGACCCTTACAAAGTAATAGTGCCCCCAAAAGTCCCCTTAATAGCAATAGTGCCCATAAAAGCCCTCTTTGTGGTTATAGCACTCCGAAGAGTCCACTTAATGGTAATAGTATTGTGAGTAGTCTCCTTAAGAGTATTACTAGTGCTCCCAAAAAGGTAATAGTGTCCCCCAAGTATCTACTTAATAGTAATTGTGCCAGATGCACTCTTAATATTAAATGACAACAGTGTCCTCAAATGCCACCTAAGTGACAGACCCTTAGTAACAGTAGCACCCCCAAGTACTCCTTTAGTGATTATTTTGTCCCTATAGTATTTATACTGCTGCTTTGGTGATAATTGTACCCAAATGCAAAAAAAAAATAGCTACCTAAACATGACCAGCATAGAGTCTTCTTCTGGTCCGGCACCTGTCCTTGCACTCCTCCATAGGTTACTAGACTGCTTTCCACACTCTGACTTGTGCTGCAGCCAATTTTTCTCTGAGAGGGCCACAGTGCAAGTCCAGACAGCAACAGAGGAAGTGTCTTCTAAAATCAAGAGTGAAGCTGGGCAGCCCCGAGTATTAGCTAGGGCTCCGGCCCGGGGGGCTTTTGATACTCTGCTCCCTGGCTTAGCCCACCCCTGCCCAAGACAGTTGACAACTATGGTACAACAGCATCAAATGGACATGTCACAATTTTCCAGATGCATATGGATTCATCAGTCATAATTTTATGGGTGTTCAGTGAACCCCCATGTACATTCATTGAACTGTACTTTGGGGATTTTCCACAACAAATTGAACACATGTGAATGTGACATTCTAGTTATGTTTAAAGTGAAAGTTATGGGTGGCTTCACATGTGTGTATGTGTTTTTGGGCACGCCTCAGTGCTATGTACAAGACTTTTTTTACGTGCGTATTAGCGTATTTTACTGTAATTTTTGTGCACGCTGGGCATGTTCATTTGCAAGCAGCAGACATACAGACACAAATTTAAATGGCTATTTAGTTTAATGAGTTTCAGATGTGTTCCATTTTTCATGGAATTGCGCAGTGTTTCATGCATGCAGATGCATATTGCACACACATTTGCGCACCTCTTGTAGATTTCTATGGAGACCCTTGTTGCTCAAATGTGCACAAAAATAGACCAGGTTCTATTGTTTTGCACATGTGCAGCGGCCAGGGTCAAACCTTTTGGTGAGGGAGGCAGCAGGGAACAAAATGGTGGGTCACAGTGGCTCTACCATCTCCTCTCATCACATCCCAAAACACAGTTTGTCCTGGCAGAAAGTGAGGGTTAAAGCTAGCGGTTGTGCCAGCAAAGAAATGATAGCTTAACTGTTCACGTGAAGCCAGTGCCCCTTTTACCAGTAATGAGTATTAGGTGTAGCAGACAGGTCTGCTGCTCTGCCCTGTCTGTTATCTGAGTTTGTATTTATTTTGCCTCAGCATGCCTGGAGTTAACAGCTTCTGACTCCTGCACCCAACTGAAGGCTGTTTGCCAATCACTTCACTATATAGCTCCCTCAGATCTGGTATCCAGTGCTTCCGGGTTGTTACTCTTCTATAACGGCTCGTGGCTGCTGCTCCTGCAGTATCTCTGTGACAACTGATCTCAAGTCTGCTGTAGCTGTAAGCTACTTGTGCTTTACTCAGATCTTCTGTTCCTGCTCACTTCCTCGGTTCATGTTTCTGCTTGGTATGTCCTGTCTTGGTTAGGGCCTTGACAGGGTTATTCAGCGCCCAGGTTCCAGCTCGGGGCCATCCTTATCGGGACGATTACTCCACTTTGTAAGGCAGGGACTTCATTACCCTATTTTAGCTCAGGGCTAGCTCACTCCCAGTCCCTGTCTCGTACCAAGCTACAACCCAAGGAGTGAGCATCTGGTCTCTGGGTCAGCTGACAGTCCTTCAAGGTGGTTTCCCCAGTTTGGAGGGACGAAACAGTGGTTCCACATCCAAATATGTAACAATGAGTCAAAGAAACCAAATAAAGAGTCTACAGTCAAAGTGTAGTTTTAAAACCGAAGGCACACTTTTTTTCTGGATATTTCCAACTTTGATTTTCCAAGTACATTACAGCAACAGTATCAAGTACAGTACTACTGTCACCCTTTGCTTTTCACCATCCTCAGACAAACTTGCATTAGACAAAACACTCTTTTCCAGAGATACCAGTGTCATCAGTCTCAGTTATCTGATGGAACGTTCTGGGGGGAGCGCTCCTGACATGGAGAGACAAACAAAAGTAGTCCTTTCTTATTCTCTCCCATGACCTGTTTATACCCAGGACTGCGATGTCTAGAAGAAAGTAGGTTTCATCACCAACATAGAAAGGGGTTCTTTACTGTAAGAGCAGTGAGACTGTGGTACTCGCTGCCTGAGGATGTGGTAATGGCAAAATCCATAGAGGAGTTGTCTAGATGTCTTTCTAGAGAACTATGATATTACAGGATATAGACATGAGGTGACCAGCAGGGTTGTTGATCTCAAATGTTAATCCAGGGATTGCTCTGGCTGCCATTATGGAGCTAAATTGGCTGGTTGGGTTTTTTTTGCCTTCCTTTGGACCAACAATGGGGGGGGGGGGGGGAGTGGAGGGGTTGAAACAGGCTGAACAGGATGGACAATGTCTTCATTCAGCCTAACATACTATGTTAATATGTCACTTCTCACTGCCTTTCCTCACTAACCTAGTGACATTCTTGGGGCAAAACACTCATGCTAGACATATTTTCTGAGTTGCAGTATTGGAGTTAGAACTGTTCCTTTACTCCATAGTTAAGCATTCTCTGCCAACTCCTGCTCCAAGAACTGATGCTCACTTCAGGTCTCCTGAGTTGATGCATCTCAAAACTGAATGAGACGCGTCCGGGCCTAACCCAGATGGAAGCTGTGGAGCCTCAGCGTCCTGCTCACACGTCCTTCTTCTCCAACTACATCTCTTCTTCTCTTCCTCCCACCAAACAACTCTGCCCCCTAACCGCTCTACCAATCACATCACACAGAGCAGGTTAGGGAGACAGTCACCTGGACACCACCAAGATTGGTGACACTAACACAAGACATTGACCCCGAAGGTCACCACAACTGATGCAAAAACCAACGACCACGTAGACACAAACACACATAAATGCACAAGGATAAATCCATATTGGGTGGACAAGCACAGAACCGGAGGGTCCCTAACTCTGGGCCACTACACGGTATTAGTGTATCTTGATGCCACCAGGAACTCCTGGTAGAGTCAAAAGTGACAGGAAGGTTACGTCCCCTGTGTGTGATTGGCTGCAGCAAAGGCTCCCCTGCAGGTCCTGGCAGCCCACTATCATGCCGTCCTGGGTCCCAGCCATAATTGAAGGTGATCGCATCAAGGGACTTCCAGGCCTCTGAAGCATAAAGTGCAACCCCTCTAGCAGCGCGGGGTTAAAAACAGGGAGAGAAAGCAGATGTAAAGCTGCTGTGACGTCACGGCTCCAGAAGTGCCCCCCTCCACCCCTCTTACAATGATATTGCCGTCCGCTTCAGGGACTTCAGAAGGGGGGGGGGGGGGGGGAGACAGTGACAGAGCTGTGAAATGGCTTTACCGCTCATATCGGCGCCGGCTTCAGGGACTCTAGAGAGGGGGAGACACAGTGGGACAGATGGAAAGACACTGACAGGCGGCGGAGCAGGGACACTGAAGCAGGGAGCCAATACAGCTGGGACTGTGACAGGGAGCCAGTTGAGTGGCGTGCAGACCCCTTACACACTGCGGGTCACTCACATGGAAGGGCGCTTCAGCCCCTCATCCACTGCATTGTAGGAAGTATGACCTTAAACTTGGCCGCCAATCAGGAGCTAGGGATGTGAAAGGGGCGTTCCTCCTGTCAAACCCCCAGCTTCCGGTTGCGTCAAGATACACTAATACCCCACTACACTAGCCAGAAATGTGAACACAAAAAAAGGAAATGTGAATAAACCCATTGAAATGAATGGGTACTTTTCTCTGCGTATGGTGTGCATAAATACACCCATACGAAGCCATCCTTAAATCAAACTTAGTACCAATACAGACATGTCTGCTATGTTCTTGTAGACCTCAGCTGTGGAGTTCTCAGGCAGATGCATTTGCAAAACACAGGAAATAGAACCCATTGATTTAAATGGGTTTGTTCTCATTTCCTTTCTCCTTACGCAAAAAAAAGACCTGTTGTATTTTCCTGTTAATTTGCGCACCAAGGGCCCAATGGAATTAGAGGATGGCATCCAGGATATTTTCAGGTCAGCATGGTGGCACCACTGCAGGCCGTGGATTTGAAACTAACAAAGGACAAAATCTCTATGGAGTTTGTACGTGTTTACTGTGATTGCACGTTTCTTCTTTGACTAACTTCTTATGAAGCATCCCTTGTGTGTGTCTGGCATAGTGAAATGGATAGTGAGCTCCATTGGGGACAAGAACGAATATGAAAACTGGGAATCTTTACAGCACTGAATAATATGCAACAGGAAAGTAAAGAGAAGACAGAGTGACGGTTTTTAGCCAAATTTCCTCACTCCTTACTTTTAGGGCTCGTTCAATCAAGCATGTTTTTAGTGCAGCTTAGGCGCGTGAAAAGATTGTGTCCAATAAAATCAATGGCTTCCTATAGAACCGTTCAGATGAAGGAATTTTAGACGCGCTCAAAGGTTGTACCTATCAAAGATAGACCATGTTACCGCAAAGCTTGCATGTAAGGTCTGTGGTACGAGAAAAGATAGGACCCAACCTCTCTTTGGTGTGTAATGCGTGGGAGTTTCCATAGACCCCTATGAGAGTTGGATAACATGCACCACACATCTCCCGATCGTGTGAATGGTCAATTTCACTGCTAAATAAGCTCGAGGGTGAATTCACATGAACGTATATCGGCTCGGTTTTCACGCCGAGCCGATATATGTTGTCCTCGTGTGCAGGGGGGGGGGGAGGATGGAAGAGCCAGAAGCAGGGACTGAGCTCCCGCCCCCTCTCTGCCTCCTCTCTGCCCCTCTGCACTATTTGCAATGAAAGGAGGTGGGCGGGGACGGGGCTAAGTGGCAAGAATTAGCCCCGCCCACCTCTCCCCTTTGCAAATAGTGCAGAGGGGCGTAAAGGAGGCAGAGAAGGGGTGGGAGCTCAGTTCCTGCTCCTGGCTCTTCCATCTCCCCCCCCCCCCCCCCTGCAGATGAAGTCAACGTATATCGGCTCGGCTTGAAAACCAAGCCGATATACGTTTGTGTGAATGCACCCTGAGACTTAGTAGCTGGAAGTCACCCATTCATGCGACTTTTGCACGAGTGAGATGTGATTTTTTTAGTGTGACTATTTAAGCGTGAAAACAACACTCATGTGAACAAGGCATTACAAAGATAGGACATTCTACTGCAATGCACGCACCTAAGGTCCGTGCTGCCTGAAAAGATAGGAGTTTCCATAGACTCCTATGGGAGCTGGATAACATGCAACACACAGCTCCTGATCATGTGAAAGGGCAATTTCACTGCTAATTAAGCTCAGGAGGACTTGATAGCTGGAAATCGCCCGTTCACATGATTTTTGCGTGAGCATGGCGCAATATTTTTACGCGCTTATTCTGCGCTAAACCATGCTCGTGTGAACGAGGCCTTGGGGTTTTTACTGTGGATTTTATATTTTCATTGTAGACATATTATTTTTTTACATTTACAAATATGTTCTCCGTTGTTTTACAAATACTTTTCACCAGTGTAATTCACATTTATCCACGAAAATGCACAATTATCCCCTGACGTGGAGAATTTGTTCTGAATTCCAGATTTACCATCATCTCGTATGCATACCCATGGAATTAGTGAAACAGCAGATGTAAATTAATATAATTCTAGTAAATTAGGTCATTAAATCACCTTCTGATCTGTTTGTGACAAGATAATGTTACAATCTTGGCAAATACCAGAATAATTGATTGCACAATGTGAAGAATGTGGAGACACTCCTGTTTCATTGTGTGACAATGTTTGATTTATTTAACATTTGCACTCAATGTAATACCAATTTGGGATCTGCCCCAGATAAGGGAAGTATGTCAAGCTATAGAACAAGCAATGCAAGTATTCCTTTATAACTAAACAGTATACAAACTCCAGTATTTAGCAAAATCAGAGTGAATATTGAACGTGAGTAAAGTGGTAATAACTATATCACCCAGATGCTAGACTTTAGCATAACTAGAGATTGCAGAACTAAACCCTAAAAGCCCAATACCTCTGTTGGCTGCTAAACATGTCATGGTCTTTGAGCCTCATAAACGAAGTTATGGGGCTCAAAGTTCAGTCAGGGAACAGGCAGTCCCGGAAGAGCTGTCTAATACTCACCGGGCGCCCTGTTTCTGTGTACCCCTGAAGTCCATGTGTGCCAACAGCATGATTCTTTTCAGCCCACTTTGTGCGCGTTCTTATTTATTGCTATGGGTGTGCCAAAGTGAACTAAAAAGAGTCATGCTGCTAGCACACGCAGACTTCAGGGGTACACAGTGCAGGAATGGGGTGACCGGTAAGTATAAACCAGCTCTGCCCGGGCTTCCTGCTCTCTGACTGACCTTTGAGCCCCATGACTTAGTTGGAGCTCAAAGATCGTGACAGCTTCCTTTAAGACATCACTATAGGAAAGGGTTCTTTACAGTTAGAATAGTCAAACTATGCGATGTCCTACCTCAAACAGTAGTAATGGCGATACTGTACAAGCATGGGCATAACTATAGGGGCTGCAGAGGGTGCGGTCGCACAAGGCCCAGGATCCCTAGGGGGCCCATAAAGTCTTTCTTTCCTATATTGCAAACGAATACTATCAATGAAGCTTTATAGTTGGGGCCCAGTTCCAGACTTTGCACTGGGGCCCAGCAGCTTCAAGTTACACCTCTGTGTACAAGAACAAATTTCTTAAACATCTAGACATATGGCTTTAAGGGTGCGGGCAGACGAGCGCATAAACGGCACGTTTTTGCGACCAAACGTATATACGTGACCATCTGAGGCAATGGTTTCGAATGTATTCGTTCACATGGGCGATTTTACGGCGCGTAAAAACGGCAATTCGAAAAAAAACCGGAACATATGCGACCGAAATACGCGCCAACGCATATTCGATCGCCGAAAAGACCGTTTGCAAAGTAGGAACAAACGAAAATACGCTTTCTAGCTCTGGTCGTGATCGGTGAAAAACGATCGCTCGGGCGATTATACGTTGCGCTCGTGCGAACGTAAATACGCCTACGCTCGTCTGCCCGCACCCTAAGAGTAATTAAAGGGGTACTCCAGCCAGAAGCATTTATCTGCTCTCTACTAGATAGGTGATAAATGCCAGATTGGTGGATTCATTCAAACTCTATCTAGCTTTAGCCTTGTGGCTGCAGGAAGAGGGACATAAGCATTAACCCTTTCCAATCCAATTTGTATCCTGGTTTTCCTAGGGGGCTTACTCTTTTTTTGACATTATACAATGGTGCCATCTGCTGGATAAAGCCAGTACTGCGTAAGATGACACATTGGATAAGCTCCAACAGCAGAGAGGCTGGCAATATACAGTAAGAGAACCCCGATGGACGTCTTCCAACATCAGAGCTGTACAGCCTTAAATCATATTGTCTTCAGATGTCAGACAGTGGATTGGAGAGGGTTAAATGTCAATTGGCACAACCTACTGATTTCATCAGGACCAGTGTCTCTCTAAGGTCTCTATCACATGGCCATAGGCTTTTTACGCGTAATCACCGGCGCCATGAAAATGCGTGAACGGGAGCACAAATCTAATGTTTGTGCGCCTGTTCAGATGGCACGGGCCCCGGCACATATACGCCAAGGCCACAATGCTGTTGCCTCCCCTTCCCTCCCCCTCGCCGGCTCACCTCCTCTCTCCTTCCCTCCGACTGTTCGCAATGGGAGTGGATGGGACAGGGGTGGAGCTAAGCACCCACCCCCTCGCCGCCCCTTGTCCGCTGCCAGCAATGGGAGGGGGCAGAGCAGGGGGAGCCCCCTCCCATTGCAAACAGCCAGAGGGGAGGAGGGAAGAGGGAGTTTAGCAGTTACACTGCTAAACTCCCTCCCACCTCCCTTCTCTGGCCGCTGTCATTGGTTCCCATAGGAGCCCATGCAGCGGCCTACAAATTCCAGCTGGAAAGATAGTTCCAGGACCATCTTTTCGACCCGGCATGAAAGTGCCTGGCACTATATTGGCCCAGCCGGGTGCTTTCATGCTGCGGGAATGCGGCCATTTGTCTGTTGCATTGAAATCCAGTGCATCAGATTGTAGCATATATAGGCTGACTGTGAAAATGGTGGACGATATACGCTCGCGTGAAAGAGCCCTAATGTGCGTTGGGTATCTTTCATGTCTGCAGATGTCAGGAAAAGAAAGATTAGGCCTGTTGGGTTTCAACATGCCCAAAGCTTTGTTCTTGCAGGATTTAAGCTGCTGTCATAGCTGTGCAGCTGTGGCTCATTCCCCTTTCCCCTTTAAAAATATACACATGCTTGGCTCAACTCAGTGTGTGCCTGTTTTAACCCCATAAGGACGAGGCTGTTTGTACCTTAAGGACTTTTTAGGGATTTTACCCATGTGGGGTTTTACCTGCCCTAGTTTTTTTCCTATGGCTATCAAACTTATTTTTGCTGTGTTTTTTTTCCCATGACATATAAGACTATTTTTAAATATCTTTTTCACTGACTCTTTCTTTTGTTTTTTAGTACTATTTTGGGTTAAAAGCTAAAAAAAATGATTTTTTTAAACATTTCTAGTTATTTTTTTTAAATTAATATATTTACGCTAAAATAAAGTATTTAAATGGGTTCCCCATTTTGTTTCGGATGTTTTGATATATAATATGTGTGGTTTTGGATTACAGGGCGTATATGGCGACGGTTTTGTTTGGCGTCGGCTTTGAGTTCTTTCCTTTTTTATGTGTATTTTTTTATTTTATTCCATAATTTTGTTTTACTTAATTACGCAATTATTTTTTTTTAACCATCTATGTTCCTCGTGACGTCATACAAGACCTCTGAGGGCATTCACATGTTTTTTGTTTTTTTTATTTGACATTTTTCCCCTGTAGCTGGGGCATCCATAGGAACACCAGTTACAGGGAAAAGCATTCTCCTGTAGTGACAATAGTCAGGGTCTGCTAGGACCCTGTAGCTTTGCTGTGCCAGGGGATCCCCGTGGTCATGTGACTGCTGTCTCGCATATTGGAAGTTATACTTCCACTTTCACTTCTTAATACATAGCGCTCATTGAGTAGTGCTGTGTAGTAGAGAAAGGAGGAGGCAAAAGGGGTTAAAAACCACACCTGCCTTCTTCTTCGGGTTCTCAGCTGTGGCTAACAGCTGACAACAAGTCCTGCTTCTGATTGATTGCAGAACAGGGCTTCAATCCCCCATATTTTTACTATCAGTTGGGATTAAAGCCCAGGATCAAGTGCCGTAAATTTACAGTACTTGGTCCTTAACCCCTTAAGGACATGGCCTATTTTGGGCTTAAGGACGCAATGATTTTTGGCGGATTTTCTTCTCCATTTGTCAAAAGTCATAACTTTTTTATTTTTCCATCGACACAGCCATATAAGGGCTTGTTTTTTGTTCGTGGTGAACTGTAGTTTTTATCGGTGCCACTTTTGGATACATTGACTATATTGTAAAACTTTTATTATTTTTTTTATAATAGCAGGGAGAGAAAACGCATCAATTCTGCCATAGATTTTTTTTTGCAGCGTTAATCATGCAGCATAAATGATACAATACATTTTTCTGCGGGTCGGTACGGTTACAATGATACCAAAATTCTTACATTTTTTAAAAAGTTTTTCCACTTTTCTGCAATAAAAACCTCTTTTTTTGGCGACAGACACAGAAACCATTCATTACCCTTCTGTCCAGTTCATCCCAAGCAAGCTCAATAGAGTTTAAGTCTGGAGACTATACAGGCCATGCCCTTCTTTGAAGCCTGACAGCTTCCTTTTGTCTTCTTACGTAGTTCTGACATAACCTGAAGTTTTGGATCATTGTCTTCCTATAATGCGAGCCCCAGACAATCACATTTACTCCTCAATGTTTTACAGTTGGTGTCACAGACACAGGAACCATCCTTTCACCTATGCGACAGTGTAAAAAAACCCTGCGTGAAGTATGAAAGATGTCAAATGTTTATTCATCAGTCCATGAGACCTTCTTCCACTCCTCAGTAGTCCACTGGAGGTGTTGCTTGGCCGAGGCTAGTCTTTTTTTTTCCAAATCGCTGCTTTCAAAGTCCTGTAACTTTTTTATATTTTTATGTACGGAGCTCTATGAGGGCTTATTTTTTGCGGGACGAGCTATAGTATTAATTGGTACCATTTTGGGGTACATACGGCTTTTTTGATTATTTTTTTTTGCGTTTTTAGGGAGGCAAAATACTAAAATTGGCATTTTGCCTCCGTTTTTTAGCTTTTTTTTTTTTACACTTTTTCTGTGCACAGTTAAAAGCATGTGCGACTTATTGTATGCGTTGTTATGGATGCGACAATACCAAATATGTGGGGTTTTCATTTTTTTACCATTTTATGCTAATATGAGAAAAAGCATAAAAAAGGGTTGTTTTTTTAACATTTTTCCTTTTTATTCATTTTTCTTTTCTTTTTTTTTTTACTCAATTTGTGTCTCTCTGAGGCACTTACAGCACAACATTGATGATCGCTGTGATAAGGCATGGCAGAGCAGTAGCCCTGCCGTGCCTTATCGCTTATACAGCGATCACAGGCTATGGCAATACAGGATGCCAGTGTCTGGCATCCTGTTGCCATGGCAACAAGCCGGGCTCTCTGCTATTATATCGCGCTCCCTCTGTGAACCCCTCCCATGCCGCGATCTGCATAGATCGCGGCAGGGAAGGGGTTAACAGCGGGGGGCGCATCTCCGATTGCAGCGGGAGGCCGGCTATGACTGACAGCCAGCTCCGCTGCGGGACAGCGCAAGATCATAAGTGATCTCACGCTATCCCCAGGGCGTAAGTTTATGCCCTGTTGTGGGAAGTACCCCGCTGCCAGGACGTAAACTTACGCCCTGGAGCAGGAAGGGGTTAATGGGTTAAGTGAGCAAACCACCAATTTCAATAGAACCTTCCTTCGATATATGCGTTCATTTGATTCTCACAGTCAGGGCCCCTTCACACAAGTGTATGCGCAAAAACGCATATCTCTGCGCAATATATTTACCCTACGAATGAGGTAGATTTGCACACATATTGGTGCATTTTACTGTACCTTTTGCATACGCAGGGCGGGGTTTTTTATGCACGGCACACTACTTTGCTTAGATTTAAAAGCCTACTTCACTTACTCAGGTCCATATGTGTTTCTTTCTTTCACTGAATTGCACAGCATATAGCGAATTTGCACACGTATTGACTGCACATTTGTGCACTTTCCATGGACTTCTATGGGTACCTTTGATGTTCAAATGAGCACAAATATAGAGCATGCTGCTTTTCTTCAGTGCATGGAAAAAAGAGAATTAGGAACAAGCTCATTGAAATCAATGGGTTCCATTATCTGCGTATTGCACGGGCAAATTTTAGGCGCGCAAATACGTTCGTGTGAAGGAGCCCTTAACAAGTAACAGAATGACATGCAATGACAAAATAGTTGCCCAAGTGTCTTGGTTGGGGTCTGCAGGGTCATTAGTGGTCTGCTTTGTACAGTGACCATCCTAGAAATAGACATCATTTAGCATTACTAGTTCCAGGAAAAACTTGGCTAGTTGAACAATGTAGAGTTTGCCTCAGTTTAACTGAAGGAAGTATTACATTATAAATGATGATAGCAATTAGCAAATGTTGCATTGTCATCCGCTGCGGAATACAATCCATTTAGATCAAAGCTTTCTATTTGTTAGAGAAATCATTTTGTATTTTCATCTCTTAACGATGTGATTGTTGCAGTGGTTATATTTCAAGTGTTTTCTGACTAAGTGCAGCATTAGCGCATTACTTTATTAGTGCGTTATATTAATTTGTTATTCAAGTAATGTTGAAATTTTAAAAAAAAAAAGAGCAGTTCCCATTCTGGTGGACCTCCTGCTGTTGTCCTAATATTACGGGATGACTGTTTATGTGAATGGCCATTCTGTAATACTACAGTTCTCCTGCAGTGGCCACTATAGGGGAATTATGTAGTTTGCCGGGGCTTCTCTTGGTTAAATCAGTTGATTGCTGGGAGTGCCAAGGCGGCACACAGAGTGACCAGCTGTTTGTCCTGCATTCTGACAGGGATCTCGGCACAACCCTTTTTAACCCCTTAAGGAGCAGGGTGTTTTGGTACTAAAGGACCAGACACTTTTTAGGCATTTTACCCATGTGGTGTTTTTACTGTGCTATTTTTTTCTTCAGCAACCAAAATTATTATTGCTGCGTTTTATTTTCCATGACATAAAGGGTTATTTTTTGTATTTTTTTCACAGACTGTTTTTTTTTCTGTTTTTCAGTTTTATTAGGGGTAAAAAGCAAAGAAATTTTTTTTCTTAAATTTATAGTTGTTTATTTTTTAGGGCTTGTTTACACGAGTGTATATCAGTGGCTTGTCCATAGCCAGCAATGGGAGTGGGCGAAACAGAGCGGAGCTTAGCCCGCCCCCACCCCACTCCCTCCCATTGCAAACGCTGGAATTGAGGAGAGAGGCAGAGAGCTGGTGAGGGGGAGGGAAGGGGGAGACTTCTTAGATGGAAGCGTATATCGGATGGCCGTGATATACGCTTGTGTAAATAAGCCCTTAAATTAATATATTTATACTAAAATAAAGAATGGGAATGGGTTCCTCATCTTGTTTTAGATGTTTTGATATATAACATGTATAGTTCTGGATTACAGGGCGCATATGGTGATGGTTTTGGTTGGAGTTAGCGATGGGTCATTTTCTTTTTTATGTATATATTTTTATTTTATTCTGTAATTTTTTAAACTTACTTTTGCAACTATTTTTTTTCCATCTATGACCCCTGTGAGGCAATATAAGACCTCTGGGGGTCATTCATATTGTCTGTTATTTTAATTCATACCTTTTCACTGTAGGCGGGGCATCCATAGGAGCCCCAGTTACAGGGAAAAACATCCCCTTGTAGGTACAGTAGTTATTAATAGAGCTGATCAGGGTCTACTGGGACCCTGCAGCTCTCTTGTGACAGGGTGCACCCAGCGATCACGTGGTCACTGGGTCACATAGTGGAAGTTATACTTCCACTTTCAATCTTTAGTACATAGTGCTTGTTGAGAGATATGTAGCTTGGAAAGGAGAAGGCAGAAGTGGTTAAAAACCACTTATTCCTAAGCTTCTGGGTCCTCGGCTGTGTCTGACAGCCGAGGACCTGACTGGCTCCTGCTTGATTGCAGGAGTAGAGGGTTTTATTCCGCACCGTACTTTTGCTATTGGCCAGGATTAAAGCTTAGTCTTTAAGGGGTTAAATATCATAAACTCTTGGATCTACCACACTGCAAATTCAGGCGCTCCTGTATTTATGCATTTTGTATTACATGATTAAGTAATTATTTTGCCTGATATCCTCCTAAGGGCGCCCACCCACTGGCGATTTTTTTTCCTTTGCGTTTTGCGTTTTTTCTCAAGAGCAATTAGTTTTGAATGTACTCCTGTCCACTGGCGTTTTTTTTTTCAGTCCGTTGCAATTTTTAACATAGGAACTGTCAGTTGCATATGTGTCCTTATTTTTCTCTTAATGCACCCATGAATGTCAATGGAAATTAACGGAAAAAGCCGCGAAAATGCCGCGAAAAAAGCCGCGAAAAACGCGCCGAAAACGCTGCGTTTTTCACGCACGAAAATCACAAACGCCAGTGGGTGGGCGCCCTAACACATCTATTCCTCCTCCTCACACCCTCCAAGCCACGACCGTTGCTGAATGTTCTGCTACCTGTGACTATATGTCAGCTTTCTCTATTTTCTAACTGGTCTGTTGTAAACCAATTGTATATAACATTTGTAGCTACACATCAGTAGATATAATGGATCGTTTTCTCAGTTTTTGCATCATAATGTGGACACAATCTTTGGATCACAATGTTGTATTTTAGCCATGCCCATTTCCTGCAAAGCCATCCCCCTTTGCGTGAAATCACACGCCTATTTCGGCTATAGGAAAAGAAGGATGTAGAAGTGTTTGAATGACATCATAAATGTGGTGCAAAGCATGTAAGACAGTTTTCTGGGACAATGTGCTCCAGAAAACTGGCACGTTCGACCCAATCACAGCACCAGGGGCCAAAATTAAGAAGAAGATCCCATATGGGGGAACAGGTTGAGTATAATATAAACAAAAGAAGTCATTGTTGGAGTCAATGAGGCATGGATGCAAAATTATAGAGCTGGCCCTGCAGATATGAGGACATGACAGATCCTCTATGGAGTGGTTGTACCCAAATACCACAAAATAGCTGCCATATGTGCAGCCTGTGAAAACCCATCCTAGGACGGGAGAATGGAAGTATAAAATGGTTGGGCATGTGGGTTGGTCAGGAATGGGCTGCAGGCAGGGCCTAGCCTAACACGACATTGTTCTGAACAGTAAAGCATTAGGCCCCCTTCCATGTCAACACCAGCATTCTCCCATTCTAGGACAGGTTTCATCAGGTTGCATGGATGGGGGACATTTTGAGGCATTTTTTGGACAACTCCTTAAAGGATGTTACACAGGGTATTGTCCTTAATCTTAGCTAGATTATTTTTTATTTTTATGTTAACTTCATCAAAACTGTTAGAACCTGGAATGGGTGATTTCAGGAATATCTCCAAATAAGGGTGCATTCATATGACAGATATTCTCACGCTATTTTTGTGCATGCAATGCACATATAACGTGCACGAATATGAAATCCATTCTATGGATTAATTCACATGAGGAAAAAAAAAGTTGCAGCATGTTCAAGGATGTTGCTTTGGAACGCCTCGCGCATTGTTTTCAATGGGAGCTTGTAAGACATCGCATGACACTCACATGTCGTACGATGTGCATGTGGTTGAAATATGATTTTTCTCATTAAAATCAATGGGAAACAATTGCGATGGTTCACGCGAGTGAAACACATGTGAGGATCACATTTTCCCAAAACATGTGATTTTTAATCAAAAACACTTTGCATTGCCTTAAAAAACCTCCATTTGGAGATTCCATTGCTATGAACACCTCTGACAGCTTCCCTCTCTGCTTAGTTGGATCTTTGACTAGAGTTGCTATCGGGCACCTATTACAGCAGCTACATACCGGTTAGGTGTGTAAGTGGAAGCGCAATAGCGCTACCCCCCTATACCTGCACGTATGCGGTAAGACATGTAGGAAGTGGTACACACTGTATAATTAGGTTTTTCATGCACTGCAAGTACAATGGTGACATCATTTTCTAGAAGCTTCTAGTGATTTAACAGTAATTTATTATTTGATATAATATAAACTCTTGTATGATTCCATAATCCAAAATAATAACTCTAAACAGGAAGTCGGCCCGCGAACCATGACCATCATGACTCCTTCATTAGTAACACATCTCAAGAGGAATATTTTCCATTATAACTATGAATGGAAAATAAAATCCTTTCTAGATGCAATTGTCCAGTTAATGATGCAACCTTCAAAACTGTACGCAACATAAAAGCACTAAAATTGTACTGTATGGTCTGTTTCTGCTAAATGAGAAGGTAATCAATACTGCAGGAACGTATAGAGAAGTGAAAGCTTAGGAGATTTGACCTTGAAAAAGCCAATAGTCTCATACTGATGCTGCACATTGAAGGCTTGATGTAATTAACTCCATTTTGGTTAATCTTTTTTATCATATATCCAGAAATAGAAAGATAGAATCACAGAAGTCCTTACTTTCCAATCTAGACTAAAATGTAGAATTCCAAGTGAGATAATGAGCAAAGCTACCATACACATAAAACATAGAAGCAACACATAGAGGTCCATGATACAGATGGCCCAATATGAATTAAAGTTATGCTGGGCTAATGGCTATACTACTTTCTCTCTGTTTTTTGCATTTTGATTTGCTTTGGGGTGATTGGACTTATTTCTAGGCAAGGAGATCTGGGGTATTGACTTCAGGTAGTGTTATTCAGACCCTTGGGCAAGGATTGGCCTTTTGCTGTAGGTAGATTCTACATTTGATTCAGATATTCAGATTTGCACATTTAAACATAGGGTGGGATAAGCTCTTTATTCCCTATATCTTGGTTTTGATATTAGTTCTCTAATGATTTAGGTTCCTGATGACCTGCATGATCAAGTAAATGCGTTGAACAACTATTTTAGAGAAAGAACAACTATATTAGGGAAACATAATCAATGCAAGAGAGACATTAAGCAAATGCAGCATCCAAGCGGGGAGTGCCAATGTGGGGCGGACCACGGGGAAAACAAAACAGATGTCACAGCTGGCTCTGCGATCTCTCTCTGCAATGGGCCTGGGGCCTGGATCAGTCACGCACAGTGGCAAAGAGTTACTATAGTTAGCAATTATCAATGGTGGTTGGTCACGTGACACCAGTACCTCTTGCTTAAGGGACTCAAATGGTTAATGAAGAAATAATTGACATGAGTCCTGGTAGCTTTGACTTGCAAACTGGAGGTATTCAGTTTACTTTAGCTTTTGTAACACTTGAGAAAACAACAGGTACAGTCCATCAATGTGTAGTGGTATTGTTTTGCATTAAATAACATTATACCAGGTTTCAGTTTAGTACAACAAGTTAAACTTCAATGCTCTCTCTGTCTTTTTGTGCACTGAAAAGGTTACTCAGTAGAATCCCCACATTTCTAGTTATCTGAGGGTTGACTTCTAGAAGACAATTATGCAGTTAATGAAGTTAGATTAAAGATGGGGCTCTTTCACTTTCTTTGAATTTACTTTCAACGGGGGCTTGTGTAACTCATTCACTCATTTCTCAATCACCCTGCGCTTGTTTTGGAAAGCTTGTAGATGTTTCTTTCCTCCTCTGGACAATGTTAAACCTCCCCACACTGAGGAGCACCTCCTCTCACGTCCTACCCGGAAAACAACCTCCTCACTGCTCCCTCTAACTCCTCCTTCACTTACTTTCTTCTCTCCAGCACTTTCTCTAAACTCTTCTCAACATCCTGCCTCACCCTGCTCACTTTCCCACTCTTGGCTCTGACCCTTTCCCCTCTACCAATCAGAGATAGAATGACAAGCAGCCAATCAGCAGCCATCTGTTGCCAGGGTCTTTCAAACGTACAGCACCCTCTATGTCTCCTAGGAGCATATAGCTAGGTGTTACAGGACTGGAGATTGGGTGACTCCTTTGTAGGACCTTATTTTTGGAGTCCTGTACTTAGAGGCTGGATGTATTGAGTCTCGATCCTGACCAAGCAATTGATATTGGTAGCATCGGACTCCTAAGTTGTTTTGAGTGAGGCTTCTGTCTCTAATATTCTGAGACGTTCTAGTTTCTCGGGTCAATGATATAATACTAATATGCCTGTTGTATTTAAAATAATTTAAACAGACTAGTGGAATAAAGCCTTGTCCTATTCTTAGATGAGGGATGCTGACCCACCATCTTCTATTTGAATTGCCCTGTGTATGTATGGAAGTACAGATAGACTTACTTGGCTAATAGATATCGCCTTAGGGCTCCTGCACACTTGCGTTTTTCTTGCGCGTTTTTTTAATGCGATTGTCAATGGAACTTTCTAATGTTAAAAACGCATCGCACAAAAATTGCAAAGTACCAACGTGTGATGCGTTTTTAGCATTAGAAAGTCCCATTGACAATTGTATGAAAAAAACGCAGCGATATCGCGTGAAAAAAAACGCGCAAGAAAAACGCAAGTGTGCAGAAGCCCTTAGTCTGTTTCTCCGGAGTAGAAATTATCCATGCAATAGGGGGATTGTTCCCTACAAAAGCTCATATAGGGTTAATCTATTATAATTATATATGTGCTTTTTTCTTAGTCCTGGAGATTTAATAATTTATTATTAAAAGTTATGTTTTAAATATAAGGGATTTCTAGTTCTGTAAAAGGAGTTTTGGGCTATGTAGTTGCCCAAAGGGTCCTACAGGATAGTCACACACTCAGTAGTCCTGAGATACCTGGCTATGTGCTCCTGTGGGAACATAGAGGATATTACAAGGGAGAGAGAAACGGTCTTTCCTCTACTTCAAGGGCTAAACCTATTTTGTCTGGCAACAGCTTGCTCTTGATTCGCCCTTTGTCATAGAATTCCCCCATCGGTAGTGGGTGGAGGAGTGGAGACAAGCCCTGGAAAACTGTTGCAAGGTGAGCGGGGATATGAAGCGAGAAGGGAAAAAGTGTGGCCTTCTCTTCTCAAATATCAAGCCTCCCAGTGATTGAAACTTATTTGGTTAGCGTTGCTTATTTTTAGTAATATAACATACGTTTTCATACGCAATCCCACTCTGAAACAGCGGGGAATTTAAAAAAAAATAGGCACACTGCGCATGTTCATGTGCGTGAGATACGCAGGCATGTGCAGCGCACACACAGCCATATGCGGTCTCTGCCAGCAGAGCTGATGTTAACAAATAGGTTAAATGCTTTGGGGAGACCCACAGCATTTTACCTGTATGCCCATGGAAATGAGCCATAACAGTAGTTTTCTGCAAACTACATAGTTAGCAGATGAGTTACATAAAACTACACTAAAAAGAGAACAAACAAAACCTAAACAAAAATAAATAAATAAAAAGGAAACATGAAGAAAGGAAGTGGCAGGGGATGTGTCAGTCTTGGAGGTGGTAGATGATGGGTAAAGTTGGAACTTCAATTGGCTACCAATGAAGCAACAGCTCCATGTTCTACAGGAGACGAGGCAAGCCCACTGCCATTCCTTAGAAGTGATTCTACTCATGTGTTACATCTACAGCACGCAGAACAGGTCATAGAGTGGATGACACAATATGCCTCATGTATCACCACTTCCTCTTCCTCTCAGTTTCAAGTACACAGCAGTCAGTCTGCAGCAGTTGGCCATGGGCATTTCCCCTCTACTTCACCCTGTGGCAAATCTCCTGTACCCTCTGAAGCATGCCACATGGATCAGTCTAAGGAGCTGTTTGATTATTTAGAGTCATGAATGTCAACTGGGCAGTCCAAACACCCAGAGGGAGAAGACCAAGACATTGAATGCACTGATACCCACGAACAGGAGGATGGGTCAGTCATGTGGTCAGCACCTCCCCCCTACAATGTGTACTCAGGGGGATGTGGAAATGTAGGTACCAGCTCCTGGTACTCACTGTGACATAGTGTAATGCGCTGGCCAGAGTGGGAGGCCTGGAGTGACGAGGAAGACCACAGGGAAAAACAAAAGGGCAGTGCCACCACCCTCAGCTACTAGTAGTCATAGCAGCAGCAACATTAGGCCCTAAGCTAATTCTGCTTACAGGACTTGTGCAGCTTTGGCATTCTTTGAAAACGCACATGATGACAGAAAAGTGGTCATCTTTAAAATCTGCGGTAAGCGTTTAAAACAAGGCAAGAATGTAAACAATCTCAATACAACATGTATAAACAGTCATATGGACTCCCAGTACCTGCTAGGTTGAAAAGCACACCTGGGCCAAAGGACACAGAGTCAGCTTCTTCTTGCTACCTCTATCTCCCTCCCTGTTCAATCAGTAGCCTCTGAGCACAGAGAGGCAGTTTTATGTAGGGGCAATAGTATGCCTACTTTAGGCCTTTCCTTTGCAATTGACAATCAGGTTGCAGACTTCAGAGCCAGGAGAGGGAAATGAAGAGCAGAAGTTGAGCCACCACCAACACCACCACCTTCATTGACATTGACATCTGCCTCATATTCCATTGTGGTCAACTGCCAGCCCTCCATTCCCCAGCTGGAAAAAAATACCACCCCAACCATCCATAAGCACAGAACCTGAACGCAAGCATTGCACAGCTGCTTGCAATGAAAATGTTGCCCTTCAGGCTAGTGGACATACATGCCTTCCGCAACATAATGCTTTGTGCTAATGCACAGTACCAGATGCTCAGCCACTATTTCTTTGCCCAAAATGCTGTCCCTATCCTGTACCTCCTTGTGAGTGATAACGTGCCTCTGGCATAAAAAAACGCCTGATGTTTATAAAAATGGACCAGACATGGATTTCACCTACCTACTAAACCCACATGGCAGATTCCACTGATTAGTTAGTGTGCTGCCAATTTTTACTCATATATAACAACACAGATTGATATCAAAGACCACAATCTGCCATGAAAGTATTGTTGCTGCTGCTGGTGGAGCGTGTGCTCCCCTTCTTCTACTTTCGCCATATTTCCTCGTACTTCCTCCCAAATGAAAAATAAGTCAATATGATAATATGGAAATACAGCTCTGCCCTCAAAGTGCTGTTGCTGCTGGTGGTGGAACTGCTGCTGCTCTTCTTCATCTGCTTTCATCAAGGTTTTCTTCTCCTCCTCGTTCTCCCAAAATGAAAATTTTCTAAAGCACAAGAAACATCTGTAGCTCTACTGCTTTCCCTTGGAGAAGGCCTGTGCTTGGTTATTCTGTTCACCTGATAGAATTTGTATTTTGCAATCTTTATAACATTGCTGTTAAAACAAGCAGCCCACCCGCTGTCTTGTGTAGGAAGGTTTTTGAGTAGTTCTGTGCTTGAGTGTTGCGTTCACCTGCAGAATTTCTCCTTGCAAAATGTATGACATTACTTGTAAAACAGGCACCACACCTGCCGTCTTCCTTGGCGCAATTTTTGATCTAGTAGACCCAGAGGCGTAACTTGAAGCTCCCGAGCCCCGATGCATAACTTGTAACAGGGCCCCCAACTATAATGCTTTACTCATAGTACTGGGCCCCCTAAGGCTCCTGGGCCCGGGTGCAACCGCATCCCCTGCATCCTCTATAGTTATGCCCCTGAGTAGACCCTATGTTGGCTTTTTCTGGTTTTAATGACACCCCTGTGCTACAATTGACCTCTATACCAATGTATACGATTTGGGCCAATTTTTAAAAACAGCACAATTGACCTAGATTTGTGGCTGTATTTCCATGCAATTTGGGAGGCTTTGACTACATTGGGGACCTTTTGGAAGGCAAATCGGTGAGCCCGATTTCGGCTCCTATTGGAACCAACTGTGGCAATTTTGCCACTCCCTCTATTCTATACAGCACCCATTAAGTGCTATGTTTTTTAAATCCAATTCTGTTTTCCTTCCTGGATGCCCAATGCTGAAGATATAGTCATAGTATGGTCAGAGCCTTTCTCTTCTATGATGAAAAGAAAGTGGGACTCCTCTGTTCAGTGATGGTCCTTGTGATGTCATAAACCAACATAAAGTGACCCTTAGGTCAGTAGCTTTAAATTGATATGTAATTAGTAGTTATGAGGAATGCTTACCTGCTATTTATTTTTTCTGAAATCTTGCCTGAGCCAATGATTAGACAGGGGGCATATCCCAGACTACCTTAAACTAGACATTGCAGATAAACTATAGCATCAATTTCCAGCTCTGCCCTCATAAAGCTGAGAGCAATATCTCAGGAAAATAAATAACAGGTAGTCATAATTTATTGGTACTGGCTTACATATCAATTTTGAGCTTCTGCTTAGAGCGTCCCTTTAAGTAGCAAAGGCACCATTTTGAAGTCTTTTATAAAATATTTGACAAATGGTCTGTGCATTTTTGGAAATATTTTAAATATATGTCATAATTAGAGATGAGCGAGCGTACTCGCTAAGGCAAACTACTCGAGCGAGTAGTGCCTTATGCGAGTACCTGCCCGCTTGTCTCTAAAGATTCGGGTGGCAGCGGGGCAGAGCGGTGAGTTGCGGGAGTGAGCAGGGGGGAGCGGTGGGGAGAGAGTGAGAGAGAAATCTCCCCCCCCCCCCGTTCCTCCCCGCGCTCCCGTGCCGCTCCCCGCCCCTTGCCGGCACCCGAATCTTTAGAGACGAGCGGGCAGGTACTCGCATAAGGCACTACTCGCTCGAGTAGTTTGCCTTAGCGAGTACACTCACTCATCTCTAGTCAAAATAACATCACAACATAGGTGATAGCAATGAGTAAAGTGGATAATTAATCAGGCCTATGTAGCATTTCATGTAGGAAGCAATCACGCTATGCTGCACTGTTTGCGTGTAGCTTCAGAGGAGGGGAGATAACATCCACACTGCAATGCCAGGCACTCATTTTAAACATTAAGCTTTTAGGGTCCATTACAGTCAACATTGCTTTATTGCCACAGGAAAGATCAGCTCTCTGCCATCATGGAAATGTGACATCACTTTGCAGCAAAATATATCTGACGTGGCAGTTCCATCGTATGTTTACATATTCAGAGAGCTCTACAGGACGACGGTATGTCATAGTAATAACGCATAATGATATACTGTACACCTTTCGTCATATTCGCAACCAATCAGAATATGTAAATCAGATATACAATTTACGTATATACAAATGAATCCACATTAGAGCAGATCAATAAATTACATCAGTAGTGCCAAACCAAAATGAAATGAACTGAATACATTGTATTCTGTTTTTATTTTCTGTATGGTATATCTTACTTGATTAGTAGTTTCTATATAACCATTGCATTGCCGTACAACATATGGTGCTGCAATGGGTAGTACTAAAGCTGCTCATTGGACCTTATAGACCTTTATTTCTCAGTCATTTCTCTCAATCTATATACACCATTATTTAGCTCTAAATAACTGTTCATTATTGAAATAAGTTACCATAGTTCTCTACTTCCTTCCATCATGCGTACAGTACATTTGACAATAGCTAGAAAGGGTTAAGAAAGCTTTTAGGCTGAATAAACCACACAGATTATATCTCCAGCCCAGATAGTGCTTGTGCAGCATCTCTGCCTGCATCTGCAGCTTGTCCTTGAAGGAGTGCATCATACTGCAGCCCAGTAATTCTCTAGCTTAGAAGTAGCTGGAAGTGATCCAGTGGTCCTTTGCATTTCCATCTCTCCCTCCTCCCCATCCTTTTTTTTCCACCTATAACTCCTCCTCTCTAGCCCCCTGTCCCACCTAACTCCAAGATTAATATTTCAGAGCTGGAGACTGGTGGTCATTGGTCAGACTGCAGTGCAGCAATTTGATAAGAAGCTGGAAAAATAACTGAGAAGTATCACACTGCCAGCACTGTACTGAGGACCAGCGCATCTCAAGTAGGACTCAGATCAAGCTAAGAAGTCCCTTAAACTTTGCTAGATTTATAAAAGCAGAATGGATGTCTTCAAGAAAGGTTTTTCCATGGCTAAGGAAGGTGTGGTGGCTGCTGCAGAAAAAACCAAGCAGGGTGTGACAGAAGCTGCAGAGAAGACCAAGGAGGGGGTCATGTATGTAGGTGAGTGACACAAGTTACACAGATGAAGAAAACAATACTACATGTAGTGCATGAATGTCATTTCTCACACACTTGACCTTGCCTTTAACAGTCACTCAGCCCTGCCCTGCCCTGCCAAACCCATTACTTATTATAGTACTGGTAAATTTCAGCAATTTAGTTATTCCAGTGATGATTGAATTGTAGCACTGCCCATACCGAGCATTCATTAAAGGAATGAGATCATTGTGGAATATTACAAAAAGTTTTCTGCATCTTTTAATTCATCAAATTTAATTGACTATAGCAGGATACATGAACTGCATCATAAAATCACCTCTATGCTTATTAGCAGCTCTATGGGTTGAGAGGGAGGGAGAGGGATGCAGCAGCACTGAGTTAGTCATTTGGCATACCTCCTCATGGTATGACAATGCGTTCTGTGATTTTCCACAGGACTGCAAGTTAACTATAAATTACACTGAGATGACTGAATGTGATGTTCAGTAGTTTGTGTACTAGATAAAACAATGACAAAACCTAATAGCATATGCATGTGCCCTGGGTGCCAGGGGTGCCACTCTGTCTTGGGCAAGGACAGCAAATACTCTTTACTATGGGTGAGCCTAGTTCCAGCTCCACATAAAAAAATATTGTGTGTTCGATTGATGAGAAAAAATGTGGCCCTTCTGTGCAGAAGACGTAGAGTTCCCAACCCTATCCACCCTTTGTATGCCATGCTGAGATGACTGCAGAGCAGACATTCAATTTCATCTTGTTGGGGAGAGCTAATTGATATCAGAGCACTCATTTGGGATGCCTCATGGCTCTTTTTTGATGAACAGAGGGTCTTTTAGCCATTTATGTGTGAGCTGTCCGAAGTGCTGATTGCTGGCTACAAATGGGGTGCCTACTTCATTTCTACCACTGCAAAACTAGTGTCCAACAGTTCACACTGCAAACAATGTATCTGCTTAGGTCTGTCTGCAGTTTTTGGCCTGTTTTGTAAAGTTTTTGTTTACTAAATATTTGAACCAAAAAGTGATTAAATAATAACAGCAAAATGTAACATTCCATATACATGTAGCTCCCTCCGGTGTTTTAACTGATTCAGCATTTAGAGTCCCGATATAGTACTAATACCCAGCTTTCGTACATCTGTACATACAAATATTACGTAGGCACTATATAGGTAAAAGGAAATATGTAAATGGCCAGTATATCACTAGATGCACACAGATTAAGCATAATTCGTAATAGGAATGGTAACCTATGTGTCTAAGCACAAGAAAGTTACTGTAGACACAAATGATATTTCAAAGTAAGTTGACTTTAAACAATTTGCGGAATTATTACTGAAACAGTTTTAAAGATTTACATTGTTTGCTATATTATTGGGTGTGGCAGATTAAACAATCTCTGCGGAGGGTGGAGCGGGGTGCCAGACAGACTGCAGAGAAATCTACTATCTATCCCAGACTATACTGCCTCTCTCTACCATTCTGTCTATGTGTCCAGTTTGGGGGCTAAAACATTAATCTGAAAAAAGAGGGTTTTATAAACATATTGAATATTATATTCCTAAATGGTCTAGTCATTGGAGTATTGTGGATTAAGGTTTAATGCCTTACTCCTGACAAAATGCATATAGCCACATCATCAGTGTCATCACAGTGCCCCTGGTGGTTTATCAGGGTAACACTAGAATAGCTGACTCATTGGGCCTTTAGCATCACAGTTCAACATACTTGATTTAACAATGAAGGCAATATCACCTATTATACATATTGAGTCTCTCTACCTATCTTTATATATGTATATATAAAGACAGATGAAAATGGTGAGAGTTAATCCATAATCCAATGACTGAATGGTTAATCATCTATCTATCTATCTATCTATCTCATGATAGATATGAAATAAATAAATAGATAGATATGAGATAGATAGTTGATAAATACATAGATAGATGGTAGATAGATATGATATAGATAGATATTAGATAATATATGGACGTAGATAGATATACATGGATATAGATAGACAATTACGAGATAGATATTAGATAGATAGACAGATAGATAAGAGATAGATATATGGATATACATAGATATGAGATAGATATATAGATATTATATAATCTATCTATCTATTTATCTCATATGATAGATAGATGGATAGATAGATATGAAATAGATAAATAGATAGATATGAGGCAGATAGTTGATAAATACGCAGATAGATATGAGATAGATAGCAAGCTAGATAGATAAATATGAGATAGATAGATAAATATAGATAGATAGATTTGATATAGATAGATATTAGATAAATATATGGACATAGATAGATGTGAGATAGATAGATATGAGAGATTAGATAGATAGATAGATAGATAGATATGGAAATAGATAGACATTTGATAGATAGATAGATAGATAGATAGATAGATAGATAGATATGAGATATTAGATAGATACAGATAGAAATAGATAGATATGAGGCAGATAGCTGATAAATACGCAGATAGATATGAGATAGATAGCAAGTTAGATAGATAGATATGAGATAGATAGATAGATAGATATGATATAGATAGATATGAGAGATTAGATAGATATAGATAGAAATAGATAGATATAAGATAGATAGATATGAGATATTAGATATAGATAGATAGATATGAGATAAATATATGGAAACAGATAGATAAATAGATATGAGATAGAAATAGGTAGATATGAGATAGATTGATACAGATAGATATGAGGTATTAGATAGATATGAGATAAATATATGGAGATAGATAGATATGAGATAAATAGATATATAATAGATCGATATGAAATAGATAGATAGATGTAGATAGATATGAGATATTAGATATAGATAGATAGATATGAGATATTAGATAGATATAGATAGATAAATATAGATAGAAATAGATAGATATGAGATATTAGATAGATAGATAGATAGATATAGATATAGATAGATAGATAGATAGATAGATAGATAGATATGAGATAAATATATGGAGATAGATAGATAAATAGATATGAGATAGAAATAGATAAATATGAGATAGATTGATACATATGGATAGATATGAGGTATTAGATAGATATGAGATAAATATATGGAGATAGATATAAGATAAATAGATATATGATAGTTTGATATGAAATAGATAGATAGATGTAGATAGAGATGAGATATTAGATATAGATAGATAGATATGAGATATTAGATAGATATAGATAGAAATAGATAGATATGAGATAGATAGATGTGAGATAGATATAGATAGATAGATATAGATAGAAATAGATAGATATGAGATAAATAGATAGAGATATTAGATAGATATAGATAGATATGAGATAGCTAGATATGACATATTAGATAGATATAAATAGATATGAGATAAATATATGGAGATAGATAGATAGATATATGATAGATTGATATGAAATAGATAGATGTAGATAGACATGAGATAATAGATTGATATATATATCTATATATATAGATATATTTATCCATATATTTATCTCATATCTATATCTAGATAAATATATGGAGATAGATAAATAGATAGATATATATGATATAGATAGATATCAGATGCATAGATCGATAGATATGAGATAAATAGATATGAGATTGATAGATATGTGATAGGTAGATATCCAGGAAAAAAAAAATATATACCATGTATGTGGTATATATATGCATACACACCACATACATAGTAAAATGCATACTATATATACTATTATCCAATTATCTTTCTATAATATTTAGGGCTCCCACACACTTGTGTTTGCGTTTTTTGTTAACGCGATTGTCAATGGGACTTTCTAATGTTAAAAACGCAACGCAATGCAACTTGCGTTTTTAGTGCATTGCGTTGCGATGCGTTTTTAACATTAGAAAGTCTCATTAACAATCGCGTTAACAAAAAACACAAATGCAAGTGTGTGGGAGCCCTTAGTAGTATATGTATAGATGCTACACATACTGTAGTACATGTTATATATTTCCCTTTTTTCCTGAAAGACTGTTTATTGCATTAATTTTTATAGTTAACGTTCCTTCTAAATGACTATGTGACCTTTAATATATTTGATAAAATGTTTATGTGTTATGGGTCTATCCAGCCGATTCTTTTTGCATTTCTTGACTGAGTTTTATTACAATACCTGCTATCATTTACAAGCTTTGGGCTGGAGCTACACATGACATTTTAAAGTCCTGCTAACAAAAGGTCTAACTATTTAGTAGCAGCTGCAGTACACGGCTGTAGCGCAATATTAAAATCCTTTCACAGGGAATGAAATAGGCCGCACACCACACCATAAGCTGCAGTAAATTCTGCACCTAAATCTGCTGCCTACCAGCGGATTGTGATGCAAAATTGAAAATGCCTTAATAGCTGCCTGCAATTCTGTATCAAATTCCACAGTTAGACCCACATAGTTTGGTGTGGAATTCCGCAGTTGCATCCCGTGTGAACGTTCCCGTAATGTTTGCAGCCCCAGTTTAAAGGATAAAACAGTATATGCAACTTCTGTGTATGTAGATATTGCCACAACCTAATATATAAATATACAGAAATACAAAATAAACCTTAAAAAAATCACGTCAACAATAAATGGGAAGCAAGCCTAACAAGGTCTTGTCTTATAAATCAGGGTTTGACTCTGCATTCATTTGATTTACTTTGTCCATAGAAACTAGAATCAATCTATCTGACATTGTGCTGCAAGATAGTACAAGCCTGCTCTGGTGTATTAATGGCCATTCACCAGCTGCAGACATTTGGGTGCGTCCGCCCTGTTCAAAGCAATTATCCCCACACCTACAGGAAATCTCATTAGTCTGGGAAAGTAAAGTAGAAGAGGGCTGGACCCACAGAAATGAATGCTCACAATCCTGTTCCACCTCTGACAGGACCTGATGCTGCAATTAACCAGTCATTGCGTTATTGATATCGATAGCCATAATTACAGTAATGCTGAATATATGCACAAAGTGAAGAACAATATGGGTATAGAGAAAGTATTTGAGTTGGATAACATGAATAAAACACTATATTTCATTATTGAATACGGTCATAGCGCCTTTTATATGTACAAACATACAGCAAAAAGTTTGCAAATTGTATAATGCTTCTTCGCACAAATCTTCAAAACAATTTGGAATATCACAAACCAGAAGTAAAAGAACTGATAGACAGATACTCAGAATTCTGGGATGGCCAACAAAACATGTCAACCAGGAAAAAAAAGGCTTTGGGCTCCTGCACATGGCCAATTTTGCGCCCATTTTTGCTTGCAGAAATATGGTTGCATAAATTGCATACAATAGAGTCCATTGATTTCAATGGGTTCCCTTTAGAGATGAGCGAGCGTACTCGCTAAGGCAAACTACTCGAGCGAGTAGTGCCTTATGCGAGTACCTGCCCGCTCGTCTCTAAAGATTCGGGTGCCGGCGGGGAGTAGCGGGGGAGAGTGGGGAGAAACGGGGGGAGATCTCTCTCTCACCCCTGCTCCTCCCTGCTCACTCCCGCAACTCACCGCTCTTCCCCGCCGGCACCCGAATCTTTAGAGACGAGCGGGCAGGTACTTGCGTAAGGCACTACTCGCTCAAGTAGTTTGCCTTAGCGAGTACGCTCGCTCATGTCTAGTTCCCTTGTATTCCTCATTTTTCCGCATAAAACTCCATTGGGGAGAAAATATATGATATGGTCTATTTTTGTGCGGAATTGCGCACCAAAGGCCCCATAGGAGTCTATAGGAGCGGGGAAATGCATACAAACTGTGAACAAACATGCGTAGGAAATGTTGATTTTCCGCAGCCACCTGTGAGGGCGCTATAAAGTTTGCAGCTAATTGCAGGGAATACATGGCAGACATTTTGGAGATTATTTAGGAGAGTCTTCTTCTGGAAGCCGTCTCCATGGGGTGGAGATGGAATTGCTCATATATTTCATAGTTCAGAGGCCGGTACTCTGGGACCTTGGAGAATGAACCCTGAACCTCCTCCTCCTTTTTGGAACAAACTCCGCCATCTCACATGCCTGCCAACATCTGCGCGACATCAACCAAGGCAAAAGGGCCTCCCCGTCATCGGAAGACGTCTCCAACCTCAACTACTCTCTGCCAAAGCCACAAAGTACCAAAAACACAGCTGGATAGCGTCTCGCCGCAGATGTTGAATATTTATGGGGTCAATAACGACAGCATGACTTATTGCTAGCGGAGTTTTATGCGAGCACAAAAAGTGCAGGTATAGTGAACTAAAAAATAAGAGAGATATACGCTGTTACACGCGGAAAATAAACCCGTTCACAGTGCAGATATGTTGCGCAGGAGCGGTTGATTTTGCGATTATGCTCGCATGCAGGAGCCTTAAGACAAGATCTGCTACTGTAACTTTAATTTCTGGTATTTACTGATTTGCTTCCTCTGAATAGTCTTGTGTTTCCAGTTCCGTGAAATTATATTGCATTTTTATACTGGAATGGCGTTCTGCATTTTCATACTTGATGGATTTCTGAATACCAGATTACATACATTTTATAGTGAGATAGACTTTGATCTGGCGTGGTTGTCATCTTACTGTACTGCCCAACTAATGTTAAAAGTCACCTTGAAAAAATGGCCTTTAATAGTTTAGATTATCCCATGATTTAATTACACTTACATTGGACAGATAAGATTAATTTTCCAGAGTGGTAATAATTCTATATAGATATTTTGTTTTATACCTTATGGCCACTTTCAGATAAGCATATTTTTGCTATATTATTAGTGCTGAGAGGACTATTTGCCCAATAGAAAATAATAAAAATATGGAGGATGCAAAATTGACGACATACGAATTTAATGTCTTTTGAAACATGTCTGTATTATGGATCCGTATTACGGATGTGTTTCTATACGCTCGTCTGAAAGAAGGTTTCCAATGTGGTTGATCTCTTATTAAAGGGGTCCTTCAACAATAAACCAGTCAGAAGGAATTCCGACTGGGACCCACAGCGATCAGTCGTAATCTGTGGCGACTCGTGGCAAGTATTTTATTACCCTGCAGTGCTAGTCAAGGAAAAATACAATCCCATCGAAATGAGTGGGATGTCTGTAATAAGTGGGGTGTCTGTAATGGATGGACGCGCCGGGTCCTCCAAACTGAGGGGTGATCTTTGAAGCCACTCTCTGATCTGGCAGATAGATGAGGTTCTTGAATGTGGGACTTATCCTCCCAGAAACTGCGCCACATTTGTCGATGATCTTTGTCTGGTATTGAAGTTCAGCCTCATTTACTTGAAGTGGTGCCAATTCTGAAAAAAAAATGACCTTTTTCTAATGTTGCGTAAACCTTGTAACTCAGAATGACTCCAATAGGTATATAAAACCCTAAACCAGACAATCCCTTCGAACAGAAACCAGTGACATCACTACAATAATTAACTACATATAATCTGACCGCTATATAATTTTAAAATTGCATAGAAACACAATATCACTCAATAAAACCTCTTTATATAATTAGTTTCCCGTCAGATTTCTGTAATAGAACATTATGATTGCGTAACATACCTGCACTTCATTACGGGCTTCCGCTCACTCCAGAAATGTATATAATTTATCAAAATCGCTCAGTGCAATGGTTTGGGACGAAGTGTATATTTTTTAATTGAGTTTTAGACTAGTTAACTTTGTGACCATTTGGCCTCTTTCACACGAGCATTGCGATTTTCGGCCTGCATTGTGGGCAAAAATTGCATGAAAGAGAGAAAGCCGCGACCATTCACACGGCCGGGTGCGGGTTTAAATGCCATAGCCCAGAATTCGGTTGGCGATGCTAAACTCTCTCATCCTAATCACGGTAATAGAAGCTCTCATAGAAGCCTATGGGAGACGTCGGCAAAGGGTGGGGGAGGAAAATGGGAGTGAGTTTAGCAATGCGAGATGCTGCTACAATCCCACCCTCCCCCTCTCTCCTCCTACCCTTGCCGGAAGCTCCCATAGGCTTCTATGGGAGCTGCCAGCTGATCGCAGCCAAATATAATGCAAGACCTATCTTTTCTTTTTTTTTTTTTTGGAATCCAATGCTTGAGACGGTCGCAATTTTCAGCCAATGTTTTATCGAAGAAAAATAGCCGCGAGGAAACATTGTGTGAATAATGCCTAAGGATGCCTTCACACGAGAAAATCACATGATTTTTGAGCGATGCGAGAGTGAGTGAAAGCGCAGAATTATGAAACCAATAATTTTCAATGTTTTCATTCCCATTTGCGATGTTTTCTGTCCTGCGATGTTGCAAGATTTTAAAAATCGCAGCCTGTCCTATCTTTCGTGTGTTTTACTATCTTTTTTTCTCACCCATTTTTCTCTATGGAACCTCCGATTTATCGCAACGCATGAATTTGCGATGTTCGTGCGATGCGTTTTTTACATTTGAAACTCCTATTGTCTTTCGGGCAAGAAAATTGCGGGCGACAGCAATGCGGAATTATTCTCAGGAAAAAAACATAGCTGACTCTCAAAAATGGCGTAAACAAAAATGTGATTTTGCCGCAATTTGTCTTGCGGCGATATCGTGATCGTGTGAAGGTGGCCTAAGGCCCCTTTCACATGGGCGATCTGTTCCCCTCCCTAAGCCGCATCATGGCCAAAAAATGCATGAACAGAAAAAAGCCATGATCGAGTCGCGGCCAAAATTTCCGTTTTCTCGCCTATTCACACGGGCGGCAGTTTAACGAAAATATATGCTGCAGCGTGGAAATCCCTTGGTCAGCATAAATCCTCAGAATGACTTCTAATGCCTAAATATAGGCACTAGAGATGAGCGAACGTGTTCTTAACGAACACTTACGCTCCCGGACACCGGCTTTGCCGAGGACTTCAGTGTCCGCGCGTAAAGCTTCGGGGGGCGCCGGGGGGTGGGGAGAGGCGCGGCGGCGCGGGCGGCAGCAGCGGGGAACAGGGGGGAGCCCTCTCTCTCTCCCTCTCCCCCCCACTCCCCGCCGCACCCCCCCCCCCCGCGCTGCCACGGCGACCCCCGAACTTTTTTCGCCCGAGCACGGAATTGCTCGCAAAGTTCGGTGTTCGGGCGAAAAGGGGCGGAGCCGATCACGTTCGCTCATCTCTAATAGGCACCTATAATGTTTTTGCAGCATTGAACGCTTTTTGTTCAGCTCACATAGGAGTCTATGGGAGCAGCCAGCGTATGTTGGCCTAAAGATAGCGTTCTCGGTCGCCAATGTCCTAGAATTTTTGGCGCAATGTTTTTACGCGACTAAGAATCAGTCATCTGAATGAATGCATTGGAAACCAATAATTCAGATGGTTGCAAAATTTATTTTTTTCACACGACTAAATTAACCGCGTAAAAACGCTCGTGTGAATAAGGCCTAAGACTTTCACACGGGATGGAATAGGCCACAGGAGGCAGCACAAATGTGAATTATGGCGATTAGGGCTTCTGCAGACAGATAATTTTTGCATGCATTTTTGCGTGGAGTTTGAAAAGCCGGCAAAGAGGAAGGGATTCCCCTCATTCAGGCGCAACTACTCTCCGTGCTGTCCAGCGAAGTTGCACCCACTCTCATCTGAATAAGCTCTTACAATGCCATAAACGGGCTCCATTTTTTTTTATTAGTAACGATTCACAAATAGCATCAAAATCAAAGTGTTGATTTTGGGGCCCCGTCTCGTAGATCAGGGCCTCATGCACTTGGCAAATGCTGTGTGGAGGCACACAAAGACCCCGTGGCAGTACGGAGCAGTAGGCACGCTGTATGCCACTGATGCCTCCATAGTGCACCGTATTAAAAACCATACTGCCCTAGATGCAATACTACAAAGAAAGTGGGGCCACAATGACATCTAACTAAGTTCTGTTCTCTCCAGAGATTGTCTGTAGCCTTAATTCAATCTACATTATATCCATGCATGATAGCTAAGTAAAGAAACAGCCTATTTCATCTCCCCACCGGAGCCCCTCCTTATACTATAAGGTGAATAGACATAAGAACCATGTGGTCTAGGTGAGATTTACATTTAATTGGAGAAAAAGTAAGTTATCCGCATGATTGCCGACACTTTTCCATATAGGTATAATTAAAAGAGCCAAGGAATGAAAATCTGTGATCGCATAAACCTATGTCACGTCTTCTGCTCTCGTTTTTAATTATCATCTAAAATATTCTCAAAACCAGAAATCCAAGTTTTGCATGACTGTGTGATACTTGATTCCAATTTTGTTTTGTAGGTGCCAAAACCAAGGAGGGTGTGGTGCAGAGTGTGAATACAGGTAGGTCAAGTCGCACACACAAACTTTTCACAGCACAAGTTAAAATGGAAGTGACCTAGTATTTGTTACAAGGTTTATCAAAGAACATTTTCAGGGTGGTCAAGATTGTCCACAGGCAGTGTCGGACTGGATTGCCCGGGGTCCACCAGTAAAGTTCATTCTGGGGGCCCACTGCACATGAGAATATTACCAGACCCCCATTCACTATTACATTCTCCATGTACTACAATAGAAAGGTGCTTGCATTTGTGTGAGAGCCTGTTTCCATTGAAGTATATAAAGAACGTGGCGGGTAGAAATTGCTAGAGTCTCCTTTACCCAATATGTGCAAATCTTATGCTGGGGGTCCATCCTGGCTCAGGGCCTACCAGGGGATTCATGTTCCCCTATGGGTAGGTCCAAACCTGTTCACAGGCAACTTTGCGTCATTGACTTAGCATGTTCTATATTACTGCATATTATGTGCAATAGAGCTCTGTTGTTGTCTATAGGCATGTAATAACTGCTGTACTTACGCAACTACATTGCGTATGTACAGCGTTTATACACAACGTACAGAGTGAGAAATAAAAAAAAGAAGCCAGGAAGACTGCGCATGACTGCATGTGTGAGAAACGCTGCCATGCGCAGTCCAAAATCGTTGCCATATACAGCGAAACGCCAACTCGCACAGCGGTAAAACGCTGCAGTATACACATAATGTTTTACACATACACTTCTTTGAGTCTGCCCCAATAGACATTATTCTACATAGACGTCAATGTCAAGTCACTATTTTGATGTCCTTTGCAAACTATTTATGGACAGTGTTTCTGTGACTTCATTTCTAATGAAGTAAAGGAAATTGTTGATAGTCAAAACACGGATTTCAAGGAGAGGTCATGCCGAGCCGGAGGAAGCTATTGTGCAAATATTTACTTGTCATTTCTTTTGTTGCCATTTTTAGTTGCTGAAAAAACCAAAGAACAGGCCAACGTGGTGGGAGGAGCAGTGGTAACCGGTGTAAACCAAGTGGCCACAAAGACCGTAGAAGGAGCAGAAAATGTTGTAACTTCAGCCGGAGTTGTAAAAAAGGTGATCTGTTCTCTGGAGCTGAAATATAGGAATGTACTCAAATATGTAGATGATAAATCACAGGAGCTATAGGAAATGTTGGCTAATAGATCAATATAGAAGAATATGCAGGGGTGTAGCCATAAAGAACATGTCAAACGCAAGGCTTGCAGGCTGAATCCGGTCTACCATGTCATTTTATGTGACCCAAGAGGTCCAGGCGCAGGCGAGCCTCTTCTAGATCGGAGACCCTCTGGTGCTCTTTGGATTCATTTACTGGGATTGCAACCACCATCTTGGTTCTACACTGCAACTTCTGGTGTACGTGGACTGAGGGCTGTGGCTGTTACTGCAGCCCTAGGACTCTTTGGTGTGCATCCCCTGTCTGCTTCTCCTATCCTGTAGTACAGCGCTGCTTGCCGGGGAACATACCATGAGGCGGTTTGTATATCCCGTCTGGTCCATTCTACCATCCTGCAGGGGACAGACTGTTCCAGCCTGCTTGTCTATATCCTGATCCTGTGCACGGATCAGGGAGGACATTGTGTTATGCTGCTGCTTAACCCAGTGAATAAGGGATCTGCCCCATGGAATTTTTGGGGAACCTTTTATGTGGCTCTGCTAGCTCACATTTTCTCCCGACTAACTGGTAGTTTAGTGTCAAATGTCTGTGTTGGGGCACTTGTGCCCCAATTTTCTGTAGTAGAACCTTGCTCTGCTCCATCTATCCTCCCCCCACCTCCTTTTTAATACATCCTTTAATTGCATAATTGCAGTCTTACAATTACAAACGGCCCTTTGAAGGTGACCATAATGCTGACGTGGTCCTCAGTAAAGAAAAGTTTGACACCCCTGCTATAGAAGGTGCAGAGGTAATAGTCACACCTAAGCTCAGGAACGTAATGCCCCACGACCACATATAAAGAGCCAGCATTATACATGGTAAGTGGGGAGGTGGGCTTGTGGCAGATTTTTATATTTGGGCTTCTTGTCTATGAATAAATCTCTTCTATAGATTCTTCATCTTGGTTAGCATTTGATGGAATATAGAAAGGTAGTCAAATAGCCTCATACATCATTATAACGTGTAAGACTTATTATTAACTGAAATGGTTAATAATTCTTCGATTAAAATGAATATTTTACCAATTAATATTATGTTAAACTGATGATAGCGATAATTAAATGATTGCTGAAAATGAAATAACCTTTGAAAAGAGAATTGTTAAAGTACAGCTACCTTCACCAAGGTGTGTGTGTTTGCAGTAAAGTAGTATCACAAGTGCACAGTGTCTGTTCTTCAGCTAGAGGGCAGTGTGGTAGTGCTAGTCACCAAACGCTAATACTGTTAACCATGTGCTTGACATTCTTCCAGCTGTATAATTAGGAGTAAACAGTCATACTATCATCATCATCGTGGGTTAAATAGAGTATGCAGTCCTGAGACAAGACTGCTTCAGGACGGATAGGGGTTCCTCATTTCTGACTGAATTGGAAGAACATCTATCAATACATTGCATCAAAATAATGAGCATAATAATCATAATAATGATATTAACCCTTTCCAGCACTGGAATTAAATTAGACCTACAAATACTGAGTAAAATTTTTAATAGACAATTACAGAAAACGGCCTTATACTTACTGATACAGGAGGGCAGACGTGTGCTTGAAGTCGTCTATACAGTATGTGATAGTCCCATTGAAATATGCATCGCTGTTCTACATATTGGCATCTAAAACCTGGAGATCACTATACAGATCTATATAACACATCTGTAATCTCCCCAAAGTGGAGTTGTATAATATATGTATATCTTTAGACCATTAAATTCTATAGGCAGAATATGGATCCATATTATATATTTTAAGTTACCAGGATTTTGATCCAAGAGTTGGCTCATAGCATTGTTAATTATGAAAATGTTCAGCGTTTCAGCTCATATACAGGGTGTGGACAAAAAAATGGAAACATTGTACAAAATGCATGCCTTACATTACAAGGGATTATAAATCATATTTTAATAAGACCGATTTTAAGTGGAGGTAATATGACACAGATGCTGCCAGGCAGATGTTCACATCTGCTTGAGCAAGAAGGTTCCATTGGTCAGAGGTTTGAGCCACTCAGCTACTGTTACCAGCTGGCTCCCAAAACCACCCAGAGCAGGGCAAGAGGTGAAGTAAACAAAATTTGTCGGGAAAGGTCTCAGCCAAGCAGGGGTCAAAAGGGCAGCTCTGTGCTAATGATTAAATCCCATGCATTTTGTATGGTGTTTCAATATTTTTGTCCACCCTCTGTACACGTGCTAAAGATTCAGTTTGAAGCCGTATGGACAATAAGTGCTCTCCTTACACATACATTCCTACAGCAGTATGCATGGACCCACTGCATGCATATAGTTCAATTTACACTGCCAAGGGCATAGCTATAGGGCAGTGATGGCAAACCTTTTAGAGACCAAGTGCCCAAACTGCAACCCAAAACCCACTTATTTATCGCAGGGGGTGGGTCTTATCACGACGTATGATTTTACCCCCGTCCTTCTAAAAAAGGAAAGGGCTGTTTCAAAATAGACAGGGTGCAGATTTTGACTGCTTTTTGGAAACAGAAATGCTACAGAATTTTCCATGGAAATTTCCGTTGAGGACATTTTGAGCATTTCTACCACGTGTAAACATACTGTACCCCAGCAGTAATAGTGCCACCTGACAGTGGCCCCAGTAGTAATAGTGTCATCCCACAGCGGCCCCAGTACTAATAGTGACATCCCACAGCGGCCCCAGTAGTAATAGTAACAACCCACAGCGGGCCCCAGTAGTAATAGTGACACTCCACAGCGGCCCCAGTAGTAATAGTGACATCCCACAGTGGCCCCCAGTAGTAATAGTGACATCCCACAGCGGCCTCCAGTAGTAATAGTGACATCCCACAGCGGCCCCCAGTAGTAATAGTGACACCCCACAGCGACTCCAGTAGTAATAGTGACACCCCACAGTGACCCCAGTAGTAATGGTGACACTCCATAGCGGCCCCAATAGTAATAGTGTCATCCCACAGCAGCCCCAGTAGTAATAGTTACATCCCACAGCGGCCCCAGTAGTAATAGTGTCCCCCATGAGACCCATATATTTACCCCCTGCTCCTCGTGGAAGTGCCACTGCTCCTCTGTTCGGCGCTGCTGCTGGCGCGGATTCCAGGTGCACACTGTGAGGTCAGTGTGTGCTGCCAGACGCCTCCTCCCCTGCTCTTGCGGAACCAAGTAGGAGATGTCAGGAGAGAGGGAAAGAGGATCCTTGCTGCACGCTGGGATCAGCGCCATTGAGTGAATAACGGCAGGGGAGCCGCGGCTGACAGCGGCGAGTGCCATACGTTCGCCACTGCTGCTATAGGGGATGCAGGGGTTGTAGTTACTACTGGACCCTGGAGCCTCAGGGGTCCCAAAGGTCTTTCCATTTCAAAAGAAGACACTAGTATTATAAAGAGCATATGGTAGGAAGGGGGGCTGTTACAGATTTTACATCAAGGCACCAAGAACTTCTAGTTACACCACTGTATACAACAAAGCCATACAGACAGCTTTATGAATCATCATGTGTATACACCAGTCCCCAAAACCATAAGGAAACCAGAAAATAAAATATTACATTCATCTTTATAAAAAAAATAGGCAATCATATCTATTTTAGTATATTAGGTGGAACAGGATACAGAGTGTCTTGCTCACACACGATCATAAGATACATAGTGATGAAATCCTATGGGATAACTCCCTGCCCCGTCCTAATTAGATGTCATGGGAACTTTAAGTTTCAGTTAGACTAGTTTATGCTGGAAAAACAGGTAAGGGAGGGAAGCTATACTCAATAATAGGAAGGTGCAGCATGATGATGAAATGGGTGTATAGAATGAAAGATCTACATGATGAATAATATTAAAGACACTTGTAATTATCGGCATACCTGACATATTAAAGGAGCTATGGTAATTATTATTTCACTCAACACATTGCAGTAATTCTAAATCAGAAAGTCATGATGTCCTCCCTATACCACATTTTACCCACATTTTTTAATCTGCAAAGCTTGAAAAAAGTCACAAATTGAAATCAATGGGAGCTGCGCCTGCAATTATGAGCACCAGCCACAGGGGTCTGAGCCGCGGCTTCCGCTCTGACCATGGTGTATCCCAGCTGTGACAGTGGGTGCTGCCTGGAACCCCCCCCCCCCCCCGGAAAAAAAATATATGCATTTCTGATCGAGACACAAATAAACCTGATTTTTAGGACATATAGATATGTTGCCATGGGAGGTGATGAGTTCTCCTTCAATGGAAGTCTTCAAACAGAGGCTGGACAGACACCTATCTGAATCCTGCACTGAGCAGGGGGTTGGACCCGATGACCCTGGAGGTCCCTTTCTACTCTACCATTCTAGGATTCTATTAGGGGGGACCTCCCTATATGAGCTACACCAGAGAGCATTCCCTTTGCGTAGCCAATCTATTCCTTTTATCACATATTAAAGGGGTGCCTAGGAATAAACGACAGTCTTGAATTTCCATGTCTGATGAAGATCACAGCTTCACGAATCACAAGGGTCTGCTTCTTTAAAAGATAGATGGCCCTATCCATATAAGTTATACGCTTTGAAGATACAAGGGTAATTTGTAATTGAAGGTAATTTTTTTTGCTTTTAAATCATAGGAGGACTTTGCACATCCAGAAGAAGGTGCTGCAGAAGAGCCAGCGATGGAGGCCACAGAAGACATTGAGCAGGTGGGAAACAACAAGTGCCCCAAAGAGTCCTCATTTACTCTTTGATCTTCCACTCTTGACTAGCTATTAAACATATTCATAATTGATAGCAGCTTTTTATGACTTAGGGAGTCAATACAGTATGAGCCCATAGCGGCATGATGCATCTATATGGCACATTTCTGAAAAACATCTGTATGCATAAAACCTCTCATTACCATTCCTGGTGCTCTTATCTGTAACATGCATACTGATGTTTGCTAGTAATAAAACATCAATGTCTGAATAACCATTAAGCTAAGCTAAGCTATAATACTATCTTGTATTATCAAAATATATACAAACAAATATCTAATACCTTTGTTATCAACAGAAAACAGAGATTAAAGATCTCTATCACATTGAGTTAGCCCCTATCCACAGGATAGGAGAAAACGTGTTCATCGCTGCGGGTCTGACTCCTATGACCTCCACTAATCCCGAAAATAGAGCCCGTCGCGTCCTGTGAAGTGAAGGACATTCATGCAAGCTCCGCTCTATTCACTTCAGTGAGACTGCTGGAGATGGCCAAGTACTTGAACTCGGCTATCTCCAAGGGTCGAATTAAAGTTATTGAAGCAGAGGTGCACATGCGTGTCTTCAGCGGTTCACACTTCAGGACATAATGGGGCTGTATAATTAGGAGAGGTGAAGGTCCAAGAGGTTGGACCCTTTCCAATTAGCAAGTTATTCGCTATCCTGTAAATAAGAAGTAATTTACTGTGGTGGGAACATCCCTTTAAAACTTTTGGTAACTTATGTGAAGTGGCTACCATCAGATCAAGAGTTTTATATCTCCTTGTCTTGTATTCATCCTATGCTAAGTCCACATGAGGCTGATATTTGTGCCTCAAATCCATTCTAAATCTACTACAAAATCTACAGGCTGCGGACAGATGAACCCTAAGTCTTTCTGCTGCTTGAGGTGAAGTGTGAAGTGGGTAACCCCCCCCAAAACCCCCCCCCCCCCAAAATCTTCATTTTACAGACCTTGAAAGCACCAATACTCAAGATACCCAATAATATTTGAAGCACTGAGACTAGTCTGAAGTAACAAAGTAATAGTACCCCAGTAGTGGCCCCAGTAGCGATAGTAACCTTCCTAATGTCACCAGTAGTTATACTGACTCTGTTAGTGGCCCTAGCAGTAATAGCAACCGCCTTAATTGCCCCAGTAATTATAGTGATTGCCTAAATGGCCCTAGTAGTTATAGTGTTTCTGTTAGTGGCCCCAGTAATAATAGTGACTCCATTAATGGGCCCAGTAGTAATAGTGACCTCCCATGGATGTCCCAGTTGTAATAGTGGCCCAAATAATAACACTGACTCTCATAGTGGCCCCAGTGGTAATAGTGACCCCCAAAGTGGCCCCAGTAGTAATAGTGACTCCCATAGTGGTCACAATAGTAATAGTGTCCCCCATAGTGGCCTTAGTAGCAGTAGTCACCCCCTGCGGCCCGGCAGCAACCCGAACAGGCATTTCACTCACCCAGCATGCAGCTACCGGTAGCCGCTGACCTCTCTCCATGGCATCTGAGTACGCTGTCCTGTATACAGCATAGACACAGGGGAGAGATGTCCGCAGTCACAGACTTGCAGTGGCTTCTTGTGAAATACCTGCTGGTTTGCTATCTGGCCGTCTCGCAGCAGGCAATTATTTTTGAATGGCCATTAATGGTAAAAAATAACAAGCCTCCTCTTTGAGATCCTGTAGAATGCCACCTGAGGTGGCAGTTTCAAGTTGCCTCATGGTAGCGGATTCCCACTATATTGAAAGGGGTAAAATTTACAGTGAAAATCTGCTTCAGAAATGTACCTGCTGCAGGTTAGGCCCCATCTACACGGGACAAATGTCGGGCAAATGATGCCTGACACTTGTCCCTGTATGTACGCGCTCCCAGGCTGCTTCACAGGAGCGAGTATCGCTTACTCTCTGACAGATCAACCAGCAGGGGGACCTGGGCGGCTGGAGGAGATTTCACTTCTTGCTCTCCCCCGCCCCTCTCCATTTACAGTCGTTCCATGTAAATGAGGCTTTACGTTCCACAAGGAAAAATCCACATGTAGAATCCACAGCATTTCCAACCTGTGTAGACCCAGCCTGAAGAATTATGCCCATAGACATAATACAGCTTATAAATATATGGAGCTGTGGTAGGGCAACCATAGACGTATAGGGAGTTCTACCAGGCACCTTTATATGCCAATATCTTACAGAGGTATGCAGTATTTTTTCCTGTTAGATTATGTGTAAATAAAAAAAAATATTGGTATGTTTCATTGGAAGCCGTATCGTGGAGCTATTTTTCCTAGCTGAAATGAACCCCTTAATATAGCGCCACACAGAGCATGCCTATAACTCCATAGTAGGGAGCCATAGGGAACTTTATGTGCCAACAGACAGCTGTTTCGCATGCATTAGGTCCTCTTTCAAAATTGCATACAATATTTGTAGCACCTCAATAACTAGGAAGATTTACTTACATGCATAGTGGCTTAGTGGTTAGTTCTTGTGGCAGTGGGGGCCTGAGTTCAAATCTGACCAAGAGCAAAAGCTGCATAGAGGCTGTTTGTTCTTCTTATGTTTGGGAGGTTTTGCTTTTGTATCCTCCCACACTCCAAAAAAGATACTAATAGGTGAATTAGAACAAGGCCTAACGTAAGTGATAATTTTTGTACAGTGTTGTGCATTACATATGTGCTATGTAACGGAGTAAAATAAATTTTAGTTTTTACAATATAGATTGCAAACCTGAGAGCTCTGCGGATTACAACTGACATACAATTAAATGCAGTATCTGACTTCCTATCTTTGAAACTTACAAATATCATTACTTCACAAAATTACTCTACTATAGGATGTAGTTCATACAAATGTCCACTTGGAGTGCTCAATCGCAAGTTTTATTCTTTAATTTATGTTAAAACTCAGGAGATGTATCACATGCTTGCACAAATGAATATACTTTACTCTGAGTAGTGACATTTATTAGACAGCTATGAAAGATGAATTAGCATTTCTTAATTAGTTTTACTGATTATAAGTGATGAGTTTTTACATAACACTGTAAGCAATGAGACATATTTCACAATACATCGTCTGCTAGTTAAAAGAATCATAAAGGTAGAGTGAATAATATGAATATTAACTAATAAATGTATGTTATCTGATAGCTAAAACAACATGTTTTGATATTTCATAACCTGTTTATAAAGTATATTCTATTTAAAGGGGTTGTGCTAAGTCTAAAACTTGTCCCCTATCCACAGGATAGGGAAAAACTGTCTGATCGGTGGGGGTCTGACCACTGAGATGTGCAGTGATCATGAGAATAGGGTCAAGCACGTACACTGCTGCTCCATTCATTTCAATCGGCCAGCCAGAGACAGCTGAGTACAAGCACTGAGCCATCTCTGGTAGTGCACTGAAATGAATGGACCGCCTGCACATGCCTGACCATTGCTTCATTGATATGGGGTACACACAGCACCCTCGCTCTTGTGATCAGTGGGAGTCATAGTGGTCGGTACGCACTAATTGTGTACTTAATTGTAATTTAGACATTAAAAAAATCAAAATGGAATTTTAGCCAATATGGTCATTTTTGGGGTCTTATGCTTGTCACTCTGTCCATAGCCACAAATTCTGGTAACCTCCAGGAACATCAGAAAAGATAAAGAAAAATTGTGGCAACACTGTATGAAATAATGTACAGAAATTGAGAAATTGATCTCAGATATTATGATAATTTTTTCAATGATTTTTTTCCCAGGTTGGTGATGCAGAGAATTAGTCATTTAATCTTAAGTGCTGCCAAAATCCTTAAAGATCTATCGCTATACAGAAGCAGGAAAGCCATTAATTCCACAGCTGAAGATACTCAATCATCATCCATCGCACTGTTTATCATGAAGATTTACAAATTCACCTTCTTCTAATATGTGTTCACTTAAACTAGTATTATAGCAGTTGTGAGAAAATGTCTGCAAACCTTCTAGGATGATCTAGATTTCTTGATTAAATCCTAACATGTCGACTACATCATAGAGTCTTACGTGACAATATTTAACAATGCCATATTTCTATTGAACAAGTAGTTTAAACAATTAAGGTTGTCGTTGGTGTAAAATATATGTAAACAACTTAGCAACAAGTGGAACCTCATTGTTAAACTTTATGAACGCCACCATTGGTCAATTCTTTATATGTGGAAAATTCAAGACACCACCTGATGTGAATTGTTAGAGATGCCTGCAAATTGTTATGTAGCTAATTATTGTATGAGGATTCTAGAGCACTCATCTATTAGAACTTTGTAGGACCCCTACTCATAGTTGTGGCTCCTCATCAGTAGGGACCAAGTTGGCTGTGTGAGATTCTGGTTATACTTGCCTCTTGGAAGACTATTTGTGAAGATTCAGCTACTAGCAAGTCTTAAGAGCAATGCTCCCCGCCCTAAAGACTCCCTTTAGCTGAATCTCCTTGTAAATATACCTTTCAAGACAGAGTTCCATTGTTGCCATCTAACCTTTACCTTATGAGAGTTAATAACTCTTTTTCATATTGCACTTTAGCATAAATCTTGAAGAAAAAGTGATCAAAATGTGTCAAATCAGCTATTACGTTTTTCAGAACATTCAACTCTAATTGAGTGTTCCAATGTACCTTAGTACAGTATTGAATATATTATAATTATTGACCTTGAGCATTTGTCTACTAAAATAAGTGTTATTTTAAAAGGATTTTTTTTAATTATATTTTGGATGACAACTAGAGCACATTTTGAGAGCCATTCATGAAGAAATCAAGCAAAGTCCAATGGGTTCCCTTTTTTCACAACTGTACTACAGCTGTATTAAATTCCTTTGTACATCATTTGGTTATTTATTCTTTGGCTCTGTACAATAGAAAGTATTAAATATTTCACTTAATTTCTAAGTCTAGTCTTACTTTGACATGTATTAAATATGCGGAATGTAAAAAGAATTTGCTATTCCATCTGTCCTACTTGTCAGATCTATGTCTAGAATACTCTAGCTGTGAAACTCTTGAAACTATACTGCACACTGTCCATTGTGTTTGACTATGATAATTTTGGCATATTGGTAGTTTAACACCCATATTGGAAATGATTTTTCTTAATCATACAAATAAAAATGAGTTTAACATGTAATTCTTGCTGAATGTATTAAAAGTAAATCAATAACATAAGGCTGCATTTTCTCACATACTTCTAAAGCGGACTAAAATCTACTGGAGACATCCAGACCCAAACTTATTAGATACCCCATATATGAACACTCTTGGGAAAATGAAAACCCTTAGGTTGAGTATTACCTACTTAAATCATACACCATCGACACATTTGTTATACTTGTATATAACTTTAGAACTTATCTCAGGCTCCAAGCTCTACCTTTCGCTTCTTTGATGTGATGGGTTCTCCAGTATCTCTTCAGCCCTATTATCATTGTAACACATTGCTTACAGAGTTGCTTTGATATCCCGAAAGCACTAAAATATCTTCTAGATCAAAGGCTAATTTCATCATTCTAGATTACAAGACACACAAGAGGCAATAGTAAAGCACTGTAATAATCTAGACTAGCTAGCACAAGAATAAGCTGTAGAATATAACAGGTATATTTCCCAGTCAAATGTAGGCCCAAAATTGGTAGAATAATAGTGTGACATAAAAGCTACTTTTCAGACTTGTGTATTGTTCCCTTCTAGTATTTTTGTGTTCTTTTCTATTGATTTGTATTTGTCCCAGTTATCAAGCCAGCTACAACCACCATGAGATGAGTCGTGTCTGTGACAAGTAAGGAGCTATTACCCAATCAGCATAGAATAGCCGGCTATCCCGAAACCTACAACAAGGCTTATCCTTCTTATTTTATAAAGTGGGTGGACTGTTTCGGCAAAAGGTCATAGTTTCAAAAGCATTAATACTTCTCCTCAGTTCCAAAGTGAAATGTGCCAGAGTTAATTTTGTGATCTAGCTCCCTGTTTAGTGAGTGAGGGAATTGTTCTGTGCCTCCATGGGTTCTTGTGATTGCTATACCACTAACTTTCATGGATCCTGGCCTCCCTCAGCTTCTAGCATGCAATGTGCACATCACATAATACTGTGGGCAACCCTAGGAGATGAGCCCCCAAGCCAAATGGTTGTGGTTACAGTTCAGGTTCAAGCACTTTGGAATGTAGTACTGTCTTCCTTAAAGGACCACTTAACTGGAGGAACAATAAAGCAAAAACTTCCAGCAAGGGTGAATGCAGACAGCTCGGGTCAGATTCCGACTGCGAGAATTCTCATAGCGGGATGCGACCCATGCCCCTGCAGTGAACTGCAGCTCACCTCCTCTAGCGTATTCTCTCTGCTCTGCGATGTGCTGGCTGGGGCACAGCCGCACATGCACAGAGCAGAGCCAGCGCGTCAGTGGTGATACTTCTCTGTGAGCCTCGCACATCTACAAATAGGAGATGCAGTGATTTTGTTACCGCTCGAATTTTCAAGCGGTCAAATCGCGTCTGTCTGCATAGGATTGCATAAACTAATGCAATCCTTTGGCAGTGTGCAACGGCGGAACTTCTGCACGAAATCTCACCACGGAATTTCCGCCTGTGTGCATTCAGCCTAACTGGTGCAACGCCTTATAAAAGCAGGGTAGATTACAGCATCTTAGAGACCTGTAGCAAAATGGTAGGGAAGGTTGTGAGCCAATAGTCACTTTGGCAGACCCCAACTTGGTGGGAACTCCTGTGGACATCAAGATACTTGACCCTAATTTAAACACTGCTCCAAAAGGTCACATCACTCAATAAAATAATTTGTTCAACTTTGTTCAATGTCTGCTACATTTTGGGCATACTCCTCATATGAGTAAAAGCACTAAACAAAATGTTCATTAAACGAAACCTGTTAGGGGAGGTGACACATAGTCGGGTGATGTATTTTTTATACTCACTCGATTCCTCAATCTAGCACTATTCCCCTTGGAAGTCAGCATGGAGCATGAAAATCTGACTCTCTTCAGAGCCCCGTGTGCACGCTCTCCCATAGATTTTCCGGACTCTGGAAAACGTCAGATTTTCATGCCGCGTGCCGACCTCAACGAATGACATTGTGTGAGCGGGTGAGCATAAAAAATGCTAAAACTCTTTCCATTAAAATACTGTTACTCATTTTTTCATGCTCATGGTCACATCTGGTTGTTAGGTAACAGGATGTTTCTTCTCCGGCTCCTATACTCTACTGCAGCCCTACTACTTTGGGTTGCAGCACAGCAGCATCAGGTTACCAAGGCAATCATCATTCAAAAATTGTGTCCAGCTTGGTGGCATATTTAAGGAGAATCATATTACCATACATTGCCTGGCAAATCAAGGCCTATTTCTTTCCTGACTCTTGTTTCTGTGCATTGCTGTTGACTATGATGTTGATCCTGACCTTTAGATTATCTGTCTGGTACCTTTTCTTCTGTGAGGGTATATATATAAATTGCCATATGTTCTTTATACTTTTATACCTATATGCAAGTTTTATTCAATTCCAAATGAGAAAAAACTTAAATGTCACCTTACATCAGATATCCCAAGGCTTTGCAAGAAGATGTTCTAGAAATTCAGAGAAGATACCGAACCAGACGCAAGGACGCATGTACTTGGCTGTTTTCCCAGAAGCCCATATCAAGATGTTCAACCATGTACATAATTTTAACTGTCTCAGGCCAGAAAACCGGACTGCCCATATATGGTTATGAGCCCATCACCCCCTAGTGGTGAGAAGGCAGAGGGTATAAGATCTCATGTAATCTGTAATAAAGTGCGCAGTTTTTTCTCCCGTGTGAGGAGCTAGACCAGACTCCTGTGTGTGGTGTCTCTTCTTACGGCCGGCAACGGGACAAGTGGGGTGGGCCGGATTGGTGCTGTATTTAGAATTTTAACCCTCATAAATGGCGCAACCAACTGGGGCGGTAAAACCAGGAGCTTACAGCGCAATTCACCCGGATCCACGCCACTGAGAAACCGTCCTGCTGCAAACCGAGCCTGATCAACTCACTTAGAACTCCAGGTAAGACAAGCATATATTTATGTTGTGTTTTACACTGCGAGTCTTGCAGCAGGACTGACTATCTGTGGTTTGTGACCGGACGGGTTGGGTTAAGAGTTCTACACGGTAACTCGTGTGGGCTCCGGGTTTGCCGTCATGGACCACTGACCGTGATATGCGCACCAATGGCTCACCCAGAAACTAGTCTGTAGTTTATTTGTACTTTGAAGTCCGTAGCGTTTTAGCGATAGTGGAGATTGTTTGATTGTTTGTTGTATCTGCAGAATTTTTTTCTCTTACTTTTCATTTTGTCTCACAGATGAAGGAACCCTCCGTTTGAGTTTATTTAGTTGTTAATGGTTTAGAGGAGAGGGAAGCACTCTGTAAGACAGGTCCCATTGACGAAGGAACCCTCCGTTTTAGTGTAGTTTAGTTGTTGATGGTTTAGCTGAGGAGAGGGATGTACTCTTTGGGACTGGTTCCATAAGAAGAAGATGCCTTCGGTTGTATTGCCATATATAAGGGGCTGACAATTCGGGTCAGAAGGATTCACTCTATGGAGCGTGTTATTATTATTATTTTTGTTGTTGTTGTAATATGCGTAAGATCTTATTAAAGAAGATAGAGCCCCTCAAGGGCTGCCGCCGTGTGGATGAATCTGTAGAATGTAAGAAAAATCTAATGAAAATGTGTGACACCGACCCGCACGGTAGATTACAAAATGGTGTCTGGGAGGAGGTCTTTAGGACCCTGAGGTGCCTTGAAAGACCAAGGTTTGCTAGAAGAGAGAGAGATAGATAGTCAGAGTAAGTTACGTATATACACATTATTTGTTTAAGAAAGTGTCCGTAAGTGAAATGTTGAAAAGTACAGTAAGTGATCAAGAGGGCGTCAGGAGAGTGTCTATTAAAGGTTATATTGGCAGTTAGGTAGGGGAGAAAAGTGCTGAAGGAGCAAGCAAGTCGATAAGTAAGTTACAATGCACGTGATTTGTTGGCAAAAAGAGAGATGGAAATGTGTATAATACAAGATAGATAATAGATAATATGTATAATCCATACTAGGTGGATATATGTGTATATATATATACTGTAGTGCAAATAGTTAACTGAGATTGCTTGTAGGGGAGAAGAGTTTTGTTGACATATAGCTGCGAGTCTCTGTGTAGCCTTCCAAGGTCAGGAAGATAACAGCGAGAGAGAAAATGTAATAACATCCTTGGTTAATATCTTGGCTTGCTTGCAATGAATTGAAATGAATTTAATTAGTTATACTGTCTTAGTAGGCAGGGAAATATAGCAATTTCTAATGTATATTCTTACTTATACAGGGGTTGAAAATGAATGTTGCAAGGTCCCAGCATATGTGTTAATTATGATTTCAAATGTTTTTTCAATAGTTTAAGCTAAAACAACAATTCCGTCTGTGTTTCATAGTCGCGGAGAGATAAGACATGTTTTAAAATGGTGGGGGCTTTCAGAACTCACTCCAAATTCAGGGTCACAGAAACTAAATACTTCAGCGTTTAATACAGCATATAATAGCTTCAGTAGATAAGAAATATAGAATATTTCAGTCACTCAGCAAACTTTTTTTTTCACATAATTTGTCAAAGATAGCGCTCATTCACAATCTCATCTCAATAGAATAATGTACTTTATAAAATAATAGCACTCACCTCGGTGTTTTTCAGCTGATGTATGTATGTTTGTCAAACTTTTTTTGTCTGTGCATCTGCATGTACTGGTACACCTTCAAGGGGGGCGACGGAGCAGACTTGAGAGCATGGATGGATGAGAGTTAGTGACCCGTGTTCAAGCTGTGGTGGAATGTGTGATGCAGATAAATGACTGGGGATAAAAGTCCTCCCCATGCATGGGACTTTGCTTGGTTGTGATGTGGACGTGTGGACGGTTAAGCTAAAATGGAGTTGAGAAGACGGACGCAATGTGCCAATATCGAAGGGGTGGAGCTAGATGATGTAATAGTACGTAATGTTTCATCCTTCTTCCACAAGGGAGGGGTGAGGATTTTGAGCAGCTAGTAAAAATTTTTGTTTTGTTTTTTCTCCTGTCTGAAATTTTGATAAGACTGCAGGCAGGAACAGACTAATAATGAATTCACTTAAAGGAATATCACATTTCAAATATTAGTAGATGTTTTGTAGATTATTCTTCCCCGGTGTAACTCATGTTTCTGTTATTGATGCTAACATTTTACAGGCCTTATCTGCTTCCATCAAATCTTTTTACAATGTTATAATAACTTAAACCCGGCTACTATTGTTCCAATTGAGTACCCTGGTTTAAAGGGGGGGAGGAGAAGGCATAGGTGATCTAGGTATTGCAAGTCAGCCATTTTAGGTATTGCAAATCAGCCATTTTTAATTTTTTTTTGCAAGTCATTTTTAAATTTTTAAATTTTTTTGCAACAAGATTCTGATCTATTTGAAATAGAATACCAGCCTGATTGTCTAGCATTGATGCAACAAGAAAATTTAAGTTTAAAAAAGTTACTGAAAGCCCTTGTTAATAATGCATATTTTGAGTTGTTTTTTACAGATGGTACCCAGGGTGATTGACGACTCCACACTGGATATACGGTGGTTACACAACAAGATGTCCTAAAAAGCAGAATGTCTCCGCATGTCGCAGTACAAGAAGCGGAATTAAAAGCACTCACGGAGGCGTGTAGAGTGGAGGAAGGTAAGACGGCAAACATTTACACTGACTCCCGGTATGCATTTGGCATAGCTCATGATTACGGCCCAACATGGAAGGCCAGACAGTTTTTTACCACAGCAGGACAGCCAATTAAAAATGTTGCAGCGGTGCAGTCTCACGGAGACCCTACTTCTTCCTGACAAAGTGGAAAGCTCACACCAATTCCTACACTGGAGAAGCAAGAGGCAACGCCATCACAGACCACACAGCAAAAGCAGCGGCCCTCAAGCCGTGGAAGAAAGAAGAAAAGAAGAATTTAACAATAATTTTGGACTTTGACTACACTTGGACTTTGATAAAAATCTTGGACTTTGATAAAAATTTTGGACTTTGATAAAAATCTTGGACTTTGATAAAAACATTGGACTTTGATATGCTAAAGACTTTACAGTTACGAGCCAGCAAGGAAGAAAAGACAAATGGACTAAAAAGGGACGGCGTATGGTGAACAGTCAACAGAACTTGCTTACCATAGTCCCTGTGCCTCATAATGGCCCAGCTGACGCACGAAAAGACGCACCTCTTAAAGCAGTAATGATGTCGACGCTTGAACGAGGACGGGTGGCTCCTTGGTTTTCTGTAGCTGCTGCATCATTTGTCCAATTTTGCATGATCTTTGCCGTAAAGCAACAGGGCAGAAGTAAATTTGCCACATCACACTTGCCTAGGCCACTCTACCCATTTCAGGGATTGCAAATTGGCTACACTCAGCTCCTACTTGTTGGGAAGCATGAATATGTGCTTGTTGTTGATTTCTTTTCAGGTTGGAGACCTACTCTGTTACCAAAGTAAATAAGCAGGTAACCGCACAGAAGCTCATGAATGAGGTAATCCGCAGATATGGGGTACCGGAAGTGATTGAGTCAAACAAAGGTACACACTTCACAGGTGAAATAATGCAACACATCATGTCTGTTTTGGGTATATTCCAGGCTTTTCACACACCCTACCATCCGCGGAGTAGTGGGAAAGTAGATACAAAAGACAATAGAGGAAACGGGTAAATTTTGAATTGAGTGTCTTTCTATTAGTTTTTCTTTTTTTCCTTAGGAGGATACATGCCACAGTAGCAGAGTTTGGGGAATGATTTTCTTGTTAATTTTGTCATGAGCCTCTCCAAGGAATTGTTAGTAATGTATTCTGTAGTCTCTGCTTTTATCCCAGGTCCTACAGATGAGTGTCACAATCTAAAACCAGGTGACAGGGTCTATGTGAAAAAGTTTGAGAGAGAAACCCGGTTTGAATGTCCTTACCAGATGTTGCTCACCACCCCAACTGCAGTCAAGCTCGAAGGAAAGCCCACTGGGATCCACACTTCGCACTGAAAAAAACTAATGATCCTGTATATCCTTTACATGCTATAATGTGGTACAATTCCTCTAACACACACCTTTGACTACTGTACACTAGCCCCCTGTTTCAGAACAAATTAATACAAACAAATGTGCAATCAATAATCCTACACTGAGGGTGAGAATCCAACACCGCATCGTGCTAAGAGACACATTGACACTCCAGGTGGTAACTTTGATCCATATGTATACATAGATACAATAGGAGTGCCAAGGGGGGTGCCAGATGAATTTAATTCTAGAGATCAGGTTAAAGCGGTTTTTGAGTCCTTATTTGCTTTTGTCACTGTTAATGATAATGTAGATTAGATGAATTATATCTATTACAATCAGCAGAGGTTTGTAAACTACACCAGAGATGCTTTGCAAGGGTTAGCTGACCAGTTAGGGCCCACTGCAACCATGGCGTTCCAAAATAGAGTGGCCCTGGATATGATTTTAGCAGAAAGAGGTGGGGTATGTAATTTCCTGTTTGTGTATTATCCCTTTAATGTGACCAAAATTTCCCTTGTTTGAAAAAAGATGAAGAGCCAGTTCCGATAATGACAACCAGATACGTTACCAGAAGAATGGAGAGATGGACTAGTACTGTGTCTGCCTCAGTCTCATAAGATGGACTGTCAGTGGACTTCCCATTTGCCTAGGGAAAGTGCAGAAGACCTTAGGTTCCGGCGAGGGCACACCCTGTGGGGTGTTAACTTGTACAGATAGAGGGTATGGAGGCCCGGAAATAAGCCCAGGGAATCCATGGCCTCCTTCTGAGGTGAGGTAGGGATCCCTCCCTTTTAGGAGTAGGGACTTACGGGCAGTGGAGAAACCCTGACGCAAGGGAGAGACGACCGAGGAAGAGTGCAAAGTCTGATGCTTGATCTCCATATTAAGTTTTTTAGGGGGGTTTGTGAGGGTATATATATAAATTGCCATATGTTCTTTATACTTTTATACCTATATGCAAGTTTTATTCAATTCCAAATGAGAAAAAACTTAAATGTCACCTTACATCAGATATCCCAAGGCTTTGCAAGAAGATGTTCTAGAAATTCAGAGAAGATACCGAACCAGACGCAAGGACGCATGTACTTGGCTGTTTTCCCAGAAGCCCATATCAAGATGTTCAACCATGTACATAATTTTCACTGTCTCAGGCCAGAAAACCGGACTGCCCATATATGGTTATGAGCCCATCACCCCCTAGTGGTGAGAAGGCAGAGGGTATAAGATCTCATGTAATCTGTAATAAAGTGCGCAGTTTTTTCTCCCGTGTGAGGAGCTAGACCAGACTCCTGTGTGTGGTGTCTCTTCTTACGGCCGGCAACGGGGCAAGTGGGGTGGGCCGGATTGGTGCTGTATTTAGAATTTTAACCCTCATACTTCTACTCCTGATTCTGACTCCTGGCAACTCTTTTGATTATGCTCCTGTCTCACCCTCTGGATAGGGAGAGAGAGAAAGAGAGAGATTGACCTGTACTGAGGAGTTGCATTGGCAACATGTGAATTTATGCTGTGGATTTTCACCTCTTCAAATGAATGAAATCCACACCTGTTACACTTGGATTTTGACATGGATTTTGGTGTGAATGTAGACATGCAAAATCAACTGTGTCCAGACATGCCTTCAGGGTAAGTTAACACAGCAAATTCCACAGCTAGTACCCAAGTGCAGCCCATCTCTATATATTTCAAAATCCACAAGTGTCAGGGCTGGAACCCCCACCCTATTGTGTCCCAGTCGGCAGCCCTCTCCGCTAGACTATCCAGGACTTGGGCAGTTCCCTTGCTGAAACCTAGCCTTGTTCTGTATTTCTCAGTTACTTAGTTCCTTTCTCCTGATCCTGACCCCAACCTTGGTTCCTGATTGCACTTTCTATATACGACCAGCCTTGCCACTCATTCAGTGTGTGATTATTGTGTTTCACCATCTTGATCAAACTCCTCTTCCTCTGGCTCCTCTACAAGCATACTGATACCTCCTGCAGCTCACCTTTGACTTCCATTGACTACGCTTCCATCTCATCCATTTGTACTGCATACTGTGACTTCACATAAATGACTCACGGCTATTCTGACTACTCTCCAGTGACCGGCTCCACTACTACACCTGCCACTCCATTCCAGAATTGGTAAAACGTGACAAGATAATCACGCCCACTAAAGTGGAGTCTGTAGTAGCTATGCTCAGGAAACAGGTCACAGAGCTCCAAGAGTTCTGTGCCTCTAACCAGGAAAGGTATGCTGCTATGCAACATGAGATGGAGGGACGTGTCACACAGGAGACAGTTGAACTGGAGCTCTGCCTGAAACTGGACCATCAAGAAACAATCATCTTCCAGCTCATCTCCTTCCCTAAATTTTTGGTGATTCTCGAGATCTCTTGATTCTCTGTCCACAATCCCTCTATCAACTGGGAATCAAGGACCATTACTTTCCCTTCAAAATTTTGAAAAGAGAATCGCCAGGTAGCACCATCCACCCTGAACCATTTCAAGACCCTGCGGATGATCAATAGGACTTTGGAAAGTTACCGGTTTATTACCACATGTTCAAGGATGTCTGTAGCAAGAACAAAGTTGACCAGCTACCACCTCATGGGCCATATAGCTGCTCCCTGGATCTTCTATTCCATTTGGGTGCATCTATAACCTCGCAGAACCAGAGTTAGGTTCCCTTTGGGAACATTTGGATAGAAATCTAAAGAAGGGCTTTATCCAACCACCTTTCTCCCGGGCAGGAGCACCCATTTTCTTCATTAAAAAGAAAGATTCTACTCTTTGGCCATGCATTGATTATTGCGAGGTAAACAAGATTACTATTAAGAATTGCTATTCTCTCCCAGCCTTCGGGCAGCCAAGGTCTTTACTAAACTAGACCTCAGAGGAGAATATAATCTGGTGCGGATCCGCCGTGGTGATGAATGGAAGATAGCTTTTAGAACAAGATATGGTCACTTTGAATCTCTTGTGATTCCATTTGGTCTCTGCAATGCTCCCGCTATCTTCCAGAACTTCATCAATGAGGTATTTTGAGACCTGTTGGACCAATTAGTATCGGGATATCTTGATGATATCCTCATTTTCTCTGATAACTTGGAAGAACATAGCAAGCACAATTGGGGGGTCTTGAAGTGAATCCAAAGGAATAACCTCTACATCAAGTTAGAGAAATGTGAGTTCAAAAACCCAAATACAAATTTTGGGAAACATTATCTCCCCAGAGGGCTTAAGTATGGATCCCAGCAAGATTAAAACCGTCCTGGATTTGCCTATTTCAAAAAATTTGAAGAAAGTACAGCGCCTGATTAACTGTCACAACGAATGGGAGATAAGATGCAACTACACCCTTCTTATTTTCTATCCTACACATTATCACCCACAGAGAAAAACTACGATGTTGGGAACAAAGAGCTTCTGGCCATCAAAGTGGCTTTCACTGCATGAAAACACCTCTTGGAAGGAGCCCATCATCCAGTGATGGTTCTTACTGACCATAAGAAATTAGAGTTCCTCCACACTGCTAAGAGATTATCTGCGAGACAAGCACGATGGGCCTTGGAATAATAGATGAATTGGTACAAACCGTGTCATATAGTGAGAGAAACAAAAGATGGTGCACGATCCGGTAGTCAGTCGAGACTTAAAGCCCAATTTTCACAGCTTCAGAAATATCCAATGGATGGACCCGCACTCAAGACAATTTTCAAAATGTATAAATCTTTACTCCTCAGCAAGATATAGGCTTCAACGTTTTGACCTTTCTTAGGACATTTTCAAGCATGCAGCTAGTGATCAATATATATATATATATATATATATATATATATATATATATATTCATACACTAATAGGACAAACAGAAAACAAGCACCCTCCCACCTACTAGACTGTAATTAGTCCGGAAGCATGCAGTATAGATGTCTGCCATCAAGGATTAATAATCAGCATATATATGTGGTCATAAGGCTGCTTAAAGGAGATGTCTCGAGGAAGCAGTTAATTTTTTTTTTTGCCCAGTCCCCCCCATTAAACACACATTACTAAGCCCCCCTGTAAATGACATTTCTAGCTGGTTCGTACTTACCGTTCCAGCGTTTCAGCAAGTTATAAAAGTTTCCTCAAGATGGCCGCCGGCTCTTTCCCAGTCGCTCGCTGCAGCCCGACGTGCGCGCTCCCGAGACGCCGCCAGCTGTGTCTCCATGGCAACCGGACGCATCGCAGCCGCCGACCAGACGCCCCGCAGCCGCCGACCAGACAGCAGGTAACCGGCGCTAGCCCCCGGCTCCCCAGCGCTAGCTCCCCCGGCGCAGCGACAGCCCCCCCCATCGCAGCGACAGCCCCCCCGGCCTAGCGCTAGCTCCCCCGGCGCAGCGACAGCCCCCCCGGCCTAGCGCTAGCTCCCCCGGCCTAGCGACAGCCCCCCCGGCCTAGCGACAGCCCCCCCGGCCTAGCGCTAGCTCCCCCGGCGCAGCGACAGCCCCCCCGGCCTAGCGACAGCCCCCCCCCATCGCAGCGACAGCCCCCCCGGCCTAGCGCTAGCTCCCCCGGCGCAGCGACAGCCCCCCCGGCCTAGCGACAGCCCCCCCGGCCTAGCGACAGCCCCCCCGGCCTAGCGACAGCCCCCCCGGCCTAGCGCTAGCTCCCCCGGCGCAGCGACAGCCCCCCCGGCCTAGCGACAGCCCCCCCCATCGCAGCGACAGCCCCCCCGGCCTAGCGCTAGCTCCCCCGGCGCAGCGGCAGCCCCCCCGGCGTAGCCCGGCGCAGCGGCAGCCCCCCCCGACCCATCACTTACCTGGGACGCTTCTCGGGGCGGCTGGGCTGGGCTGGTCTTCTCCGCTGGGCAGCTCCAGTTTCTGCACCTTCCTCTAACAGAGGATGGTGCAGAATGGCCGCTTCAGCGCGCTCCCGAGCAGTGACAGCTCGTCTGCGCATGCGCAGAAGAGCTGTAGCGGGGAGCACACTGAAGCGGCTCGTGCTGAATGGAGAAGACCGGACTGCGCAAGCGCGTCTAAAAAAGCAAGCTGCCAGCGAATTTAGACGGAACCATGGAGACGAGGACGCTAGCAACGGAGCAGGTAAGTGGAATAACTTCTGTATGGCTCATATTTAATGCACGATGTACATTACAAAGTGCATTAATATGGCCATACGGAAGTGTATAACCCCACTTGGTTTCGCGAGACCACCCCTTTAATCGCTCTGCAGTTCCACTAACCAGCATCCCATCATGTCTAATGAGCATGTGTAAGCGGGCAGCCAATCTCATCAATTCCCATGCTGTTTGCCGCCTCAGAACCATTACCGCGCATGCGCAGGACTTCATCTCCCACGAGGATTTCTCTAGCTCCGGCTGTATCACCCACAGTGGAATCCACTATAGAATTGTGCCTGCACAGAGCCATTATGTCCCAAGGGAAAACCATTCATGAACACAAATGTCCAATTGCGTGTACGCCCAAACCAGTAGTTGCCTCAAAGACGCCCTCGCGTGTGCGCAGGAGTTCCTACCTTGCAGAAACTTATTTGACTTCAGCACATAGCCAATGCACCCAAAAAGATAGATACTTGTGGACAAATAGCTACCATGTGGATCAAACCACCTTACTAGCAACCATGTGTCCAATACGAGCCACCTTAGATACAATTCATTGTCCGGGCAATACAACCACCCATGTCACCAGAAACCTTTGATGTTTAAAGCTATCTAAACGCTACTTTGCATGAACCCTACTTGTGCATGGACATCACTACTGGTTATGCTTAACGAAATTAACAGGACCCCAATAGAATTCCCCCATAGAAATAACTATATGATTTAAGAATCAAACTGATCATATGCTCAGCCAAACTTTATTTTGTTTACTTCCAATACTGAAAAAAAAATTCTGTGCCTTATGCAACAATAGTAAACATTGTAATTCTTAATTCCGAAATGAGGTCTCAAGATCCATGGTGTCTGATCCATCCATACTGCATGCTCCAGATCCATATGCAATAAACCTTAAAAAAATGACATAAAATTACTATAAAAACATCACATATGTAACATAACGAACTGAGTACATTGTCATAACCCAAATATATATCGTCAAATATTATTTTATACACTACATCCCAAACTGATCCCATGCCTAGAGTCTTACAAATAAAGCTACTAGATACCCTCTAAATAAATGGAGCAGTATTATACTCGAGATAAAGTCCTCAATGTATCCAATTCGTGTATCCACTTAAGTACAAGTAATTTCAACTTGCCTTCACGATCCCCACCTCTATGTAATTTGGGCACCTCATCGATAAACCGATAGCGAAGTTGGCTTACGGAGTGTCCAGCCTCTAAAAAATGCTTCGCCACCTGTACCTTCCTACTTCCTGTATGTACTGTGCTTTTGTGTTTGGAGATACATTGATATTTCTCTATTGTGGTCTCCCCTATATAAAGCATACCGCAGGGGCAGACCACCATATAAACCCCAAAAGAAGATTTGCATGAGAATCTACCCTTTATGCTATATCTCTGACCAGTTCTCCTTTAAGTAGATTACTGCATGAGGCACACCCTATACAGGGAAAACAGCCTCTTCTCATCCCAGAGGGGGTACTTCCAGAATTACTCCCCTGTAGTAGTCTTCCAGCACGATGGGCCTTGTTCTTCTCCAGTTTTAATTTAATTGTGTCCTACCACCCCGGTTCTTGAAATGGCAAGGCAGCTGCATTGTCCAGGATATTTGCAGAGTCTGAAGAGAGGGCAAATACAGACAACACAATTCTGTCTCCAAAAAATTTGGGGGGCATCTTACACTCTGAAGACCTCCTAAGAAAGCTTAAGGGAGGATACAAAAAGGACCTGTTCTTGAGTCATCCTTCTAAGAATGTGAAGCTTTCCTTTACAGAAGGGCTTTGGAGGTGAGAACACCAACTGTATGTTCCTAAGGCTAGTCGACTCGAAGTCCTTAAATTAGTATACGATTTCAAGCTGGCCGGTCACGGGGGTTACGAAGAGTTCAGAACTTCTACTTCATTCCTTCTGGTGCCCTGACTGCAGGAGGGATGTGAAGAAGTATGTCATCTCTTGCGAGATATGTGCTTGGAACAAGACGCCATGAGCTTGCCCTTTGGGACTGCTAGAGCCCCTTCCAGTCCCATCCAGACCCTTGGGATATTATATCCATGGATTTTATAGTGGATTTGCCCCTCTCAAAAGGGATGACTACTGTCCTCGTGGTCGTGGATTAATTTATGAAGATGGCACACTTCATCCCTATACAAAAGATTCCCAGTGCCTAGCACACTGCGGAGTTGATGATCCAGGAAACTTTCCGATTACATAGAATTCCAGATGAAAAGGTCTCTGACAGAGGGGTGTTACGGCACTCTGACCCCCCGAGTGCCAGGTGGGGTGCCCTAAACTTCCCGCACACCACTGTCCCTGCCTACTTGCCTCGGCCCTGGCTAACCCCAGGCAGACAACTGGACGGCAGTCCCTGCGCTGGCTAGGGACCTGGCGACTGACAAGAAGAAACTAACTGATGGGGGGACAGAGTGCCGAAAGAGAGGGGCAGATGGAAAAGACCAACAGGACTCACAAGGCAAAGCAAGGCTGGAGATGGAAGCTGACAGGCAAACTAGAAGGAGACTGACTAGCAACTAGCACTGACTGAGAGACAGGCTGACTGGATGCAAGCGGAACCAATAACTGGCAGTGAGCTCAGGTCACTGCCAGCCTTATAAACTAAGGACTCTGCCCCGGGGCGGAGAGTGGGAGGAGCCAGCCCCCCCACTACTGCACAAGAGAGGTGGAGGAGTGTGGGCGGCGCCCTACGGGCAGACACGCCCACGCCGCCGCACACCAGCCGCTCCACGTCGCCGGGAGAGCCCCGACGTCAGGGCTCCAGGACACCGGAGCCGACACCGGGGTGGCGTGCACTGACCGCGGGACCCTGCACCGCCCTGCATGGTAACAGAGGTCCAGTTCACCTCAAAGTTCTGCAGATATTTCTGGACGGCTCTGGGTATTACCATAAATCTCTCCTCTGCCTTTCATCTGCAGTCTTAGGGCCAGACAAAAAGAACAAATCCGACTCTGGAGCAATATCTCCACTGCTTTATCTCCTATCTACAGGATGACTGGGTGGATTATTTGTCAACAGCAGGGTTCACATGCAACAATGCTCAACACAGTTCAACTACTCAGAGATTGTTCTATTCCAAATATGGTACACATTCCGTCTTTATTCTTGGCCTCCCCGTCAACACACCGGTCCTAATGGTTAACCATAGACTGACAGTGTTAACAGCAAACGGAGAAGCAACTAAAAGAAACATTACAGGAAGACCAGAATACCTATAAGGTGTCCAACCATCATCGCCAAGCAGCTTCTACCTTCCAGGTTGGAGAAAAGGTGTGGTTAGCCTCCAAGAACCTGAAAGTGCACGCACCCTCTCCCAAGCTTAGGCAAAAATTCTTATGACCTCTCACAATTGCAACAAGGGTCAGCCAGGTGACATTCTGACTGAAGCTCTCAGGCAGCCTGAGGATTCACACTGTCTTTCACGTTTCCCTGCTAAAGTCATTCCACGAGAATACTTTTGTGGGAAGACATCCACCGCCTTCCCCTACTGTGAAAGTTGAGGGCCAGGATGAGTTTGTGGTAGAGAAAATTGTTGACTCCAGACTTCAGGGAGGTAAAATACAGTACCATGTGAAGTGGCAAGGGTGTGGGCCAGAGGAGAACTCCTGGGAGCCAGGGAAAAATGTTCATGCTCCAAGGATCACAAAGGAGTTTCACAGGAGATACCTAAGGAAACCAGTACCTGGGATGTCCAGAGGCCATCCTCAAAGAGGGGGGTAACTGTCAGGGCTCTAACCCACAACCTCTTGTGTTCAAATTGGCAGTCCTTTCTGCTAGGCTAGCCTTGTTCTGTATTTCTCAGTTACCTAGTTCCTGCCACCTGGTACTGCCCTTGCACCTGTTCCTGATTGCACTTCCTATATAAGCCTACCCCTGCCACTTCTTCAGTGCGTGATTATTGTGTTCCATCACCTTGATTAAGCTCCGCTTCCTCTGGCTCCTCTACAAGCATAACGATACCCACTGCAGCTTCCATTGACTACGCTTCCATCTTATCTAATCACATTTGTACTGCATACTGTGACTTCACAATAACAACTCCCAGCTATTCTGACTACTCTCCAGTGACCGGCTCCGCTACTACACCTGCGGCTCCAATCCAGCATCGGTAAGACACGACAACGGTGAGTCACAGATTCATACCATATGCCTCTACATGCAGCTTCCTCAATCTGCACATAGATTTAGCCCAGTTCAATGGGACAAATCCAATGAGGCGTTCCTGGACATGGAATCCACATCAAGAACTGAAATGTCACTTATTTTTTTATCCATGGTGAAAGATGGGCAAAAAGACATGTACAATGTATGGACAAAAGTACTTGGACACTACATGTTTTTCAGAAAAAGTACTTTATTATTCTACTTAGTAATGTGTAGGGCCTCCTTTTGCTTGTACAATCACGTCAAGGCATACTTTTAACAAGTTCTCTGTAAGTCTGGGCAGGAATAGCTCGGCATTTCTCATGCAAGGCTGTGAGAAGAGATTGTTGTGAAGATGGGTGTGTGTCGTACCCATCGCTCCAGTTCATCCCACAAATACTTGATCAGATGAAGGAATAGTTATTACAAAATGAGCAGCTTTTTATTTTACCCATGCCCTTCCCAGCTTAAACGCAGTGTTTGCATATTTGTTGATTTTCTGCAGTGTCCAAATACTTTTGTCCATATAGTGAATAGAGATTATGGCACAGGTTCCCATTTAAAACAATGGAACACTATTGGCCTCAGATTTTACCACAGATTCAATGAGGAACCAATACAGGTTCCATATCAAATCCACATCAAATTCTACCATGTAAACAAGGCCCAATGCAGAATATTTTAGAGTGCTACTCATGATATCTAGTACCATCTGTAAACTTTCTTATGTTTCTTCCTAAATGTCATCTTCCTAGCCCTACAGTACTGTAACATGTCACTTCAGCAAACATTCTTCCTGCTATCTTTGTTCTCACCCGTGTGAGAGGTCTTTTCCAAAATGGGAAATGATGTGACACATTTCATTTATCTCTCAAAAGCATCCTTCTTCATTTGGACTGTTATATTAAATCAGGAAGAGGTTTGGAAATTAAGTTTACCATAAACTACATCTCTCTACGGCTGAAGCCTACTTGGATAAATGGGAGGGATTCCCCCTTGTGTTCTACTGCCCATTCCACATTGGTTATTAGTTGAGCCAGGTCCTGGAGATTTTTTTAGATGTTTCAGACCTTTATAATCTGTGTTCCCCTCATAAGTAACTACAAACATTTTAAAGAAATTATGTATTGGGTCAAGGAGTTTAGTTTCTAAAATATGTTTACAAAAAACAGTGTTGATATCCTTATCTCCTCTAGTTAGTGCAAACATTGGCATAAAGTCAAGGACTCTAATTACTGAACACAAACTTGCAAGAAACACTTAGTGTTGAACACTAGCTGCCAATTCTGCTCCTGGGATTTTCTTTATTGATTACATTATCTTTTAGTTCTGTAGGATATCTGTTAAAATTGTGCAATAATAAATCAAATAATTACATAGCACTTAGAGCAATTAGCATAATTTTCCAAAATCATAGTAATCCTTAAAATTAAAGGGGTTTTTCAAGACTAAAACATTAAAGAGGTTCTCCCACTTCTAGCTGTTTTCAGTGGCCCAGGTTATTACTGCAGACTGAATTCTATTCAAGTGAATGTGACTCCAATACCAACCTGGCCCACTGTGCAATGTATGGAGCTGTCTGAAAACAGCTAGAAGTGGGAGAAGCCCTTTCATGACCTATCCTTAGGCTATGCTTTCAATGTAATAATTGGTGATCTGAACCCCAAAATCACCACTGTTTATCAGGGGCACCATGCTTACTGGAATGTTACAGTCATTTCAATGATCATCCAGGCACAGCAACCCCATTAAAGTATGTTCTGAATGGGACTATTCTCAGTAAGAGAAACCAAGTAATCTTGTAGATATAATACGTTTTAATGGCTAACAAAAATACATGATGTTATAGCAAGCTTTCATATCTACTCAGGGTTCTTCCTCAGGTATTATGGAAAAGATACAAAGAAATATATATATATATATATATATTAATATTAATCACAGATATAGTGTGATTAATTTGCACTTAACCCCTTAGTGACGAAGCCTGCTTGCGCCTTAGTGACGGAGCCAGATTTGGGAAATCTGACATGTGTCACTCAACATACAAGAACTCCGTAAAGGCTTTGCATATCCCAGTGATTCTGACATTGTTTTTTCACCACATGCTGTACTTCATTAAGGTTGTAAAAATAGACCGATAGAATTTGTGTATATTTATTAAAAGTACCAATATTGTAAGAATTTTGAAAAAAAATTCATCTTTTCACATTTTCAACTGTAATATCCCAAATATGTGCAAACATACTGTACAAATTTTTGATAAGATATATATTTCCATCTGTTTACTTTATTCTGGATGCACATGTGAAAAACTTTCATGTTTTTTTTAACCATTTAGATGACGTACAAATTTAACATTACTTTTCAGCATTTTGAGGAACACTTTGTTTTCTTACAGTAAGCCAAGTTTGCAAAGGCTCATGGGTGTCAGAATGATAGATACCCCCACAAATGACCCCATTTTAAAAACTATGCATCACAGAAGGGGAAATAAAAAATTAAAAACAATCATAGAAAATGGCTGTAACTTACTGACTGAGGAATGCATATCAGAATGGTCTGGCACCCTGTATCCACTATCTGTGGGAGTATATGCCAAGCAGCCACCCCCCTCATTATCAAGAGGCAGTGTGAGTGGTTGTCTTATCGGTGTCCTGCACAGGTGTTATTGGCTCCTCCATTTGATAGTCAGCTACCTGCATGGTGAGAGGATGCATCTATATGCACTCCTCACCCAGTAAGTAACGGCCATTTTCTGTGATTGTTTTTAATTTTTTATTTCCCCTTCTGTGATGCATTGGTGGCTTTCAGAACAGAAATTTAGCATGAAGGTGATTTAGGCCCCATTGCCCACTTGTAGAGCCCTTGAGCGGCCAAAACGACAAAGAACCCTAACAAATGACCCCATTTTGAAAAATAGACCCCTTAACGAATTCATCTAGGGGTGTACTGCCTATTTTACCCTACAATTTTTGAATAAATCTAAGCAAAGCAGTAGGAAAAAAATACCATTTTTATTTTTTTGGCAGTTGTATCAAATTAAAAACAGGGTTTTTTTGTACAGCACACGTATACATGAAGACTTTCACCCCACAATAGATACCCCTGTTTGTCCCGTGTTCAGAAACATATCCATTGTGCCCCCAATCTGCTTACAGGACACATGGCTAGGCCTATAATGGAAGGAGCACCCATGGATTTCAGGGTACAACAGAATAAATTCCAGGCCCCATTGCCCACTTGTAGAGCCATTGAGTGGCCAAAACCATAAAGAACCCCCACAAATGACGCCATTTTGAAAGCTAGACCCCTTAACGAATTCATCTAGGGGTGTAATGCATATTTTGACTCCACAGTATTTGAATGAATCTAAGCAAAGCAGAAGGAAAAAAGTTTAATTTTCATTTTTTTGGCAATTTTGTCAATTTAAAAACAATTTTTTTTGTACAGTGTACATATGAATGAAGATGTTCACCCTAAAATGGATACCCCCATTTTTCCCGTGTTCAGCAACATACCCATTGTGGCCCTAATTTACTTACAGGACACATGGCAAGGTATATGATGCAGGGAGCACCCGTTGGATTACAGGGCACAACTGAATAAATTCCAGGCCCCATTGCTCACTTGCACGGAATAAAAATTGACACCTTAAAAAAAATCCCCCCCCCCTCCACCATTTTCGGTGTTCCCCAAATCTTAGATAAAAGTAATAATGTGAACTGTGTGGTATTTCCGAAGACGGGTAATTACAGAGGCTGGTTGGGATGGGCATATGGGGCAATAAGACCGGGTATCCCCCCTCCTCTCATGCTTTTTGTGGGGCATTTCTTGATCGGCAGGAATAGGGTGTAAAAAGTGGCGCTCTGTCAGGCTTCCTAAGCTTAATGAGGTGTGGCGGTCTCAGGCAGAAGGCGCTCAACAAGCTGTTCCTGGAACTGCAGGAAGGCGAGCGTTCCCGGAGCTTCTTGTAAATTACGTATTACAGGTCGCGGTCTCAATAACGCCGGGCTCACATGGTTTTATGTGGAATCCACTTGTGGAGGCCCGCAGCGGATACCAGCTGCAGATCTTACATTATCGCCATTATCCATTGGATAACTGCGAACACGTGACCAGGAACCACTCACCGCGGCCCCCCGTGAAATCTCAAGGCTCTCGGCTAAGTTTTGTAGCCAGGAGCAGGGAGATTTTGTAAATTACCCTGGCAATTCACAGCTTTTGCTTATGCATCTGCCATTCTGGTGACGCGCGGCGCGCAGAAGCTGGGGTAAGGTCAACGGATAAATCCGGGGGCCTTAGGTACGTCATTTTATCCTCCCTCACAGATATGATCCATGAGGAAAGATGAAACGTCTGCTTTATAAACTTTTTTTTTTACTTTTTAAAACTTTTTTTTTACTTTTTAAAACCTTTTTTTTAACTTTAAATGTTCACTGTGATCATGTCCCCGTGGAGCTCTCTCTACTCCTGGCTACACATGGTAGCCAGGAGTAGAGGGATTTAAATTTCCCAGGGCTTGAGCCCCTCTGTGCACGCACCCGATGATTGACATCAGGCGCACATGCGCAGAAGCGGACTTCAGGTCCTGGGAGACCAGGACATCGCGGAGGACCTGAGGTGAGTATTTTCACCTTCCCTCATAGATCAGATCCGTGAGGGAAGGTGAAACTGGCACTTTTTTAAAGCTTTTTTTTAACTTTTTCGTGATCACCACAATGCATTGGATAGCGGCGATCACGGACCTGGTTCCCGGCTACCTTCAGGAACCAGGAGATTTTAAATTTGACGGGGCACCCGGCCTTCTGCGCATACACGTGACGTCATACATCTAGCGCGCATGCACAGAAGAGCAGCGACGGGTCCCGGAGGACCAGTTCACTGCGGGACACCTCCGACAAGGCGGGTTAGTAATTTCAGCTGCCCTGATGGATCTGACTTTTTAAAAACTTTTTTTGAAAATCTAACTTTTTTTTTCAAATCAAATTTTTATTGTGGTTTTCACAAATATACAGGGGTAACAGATAACAACACAGACAATGACAGAAAGCCAAAGGTCTATAGGTCCAACGCGTACAGACGCTGAAGAGGAGGTAATACCAAAACACTCGAGGTATTCTCAGCTTAGCAAGATCTACACAGCCTATATCTATACGGATGACAAGAAGGGGAAACTATGTAGTCTCGCATCGGGATCTACTTCACAGTTATCTTTTTCTTGCCGGACCATAGTAAGACAAAGAAAAAAGAATAAACTAAACAACCAACATCGAGAGGAGGGAGAGGGGAAGAGGGGCAGGGAAAGAGGGTGAGGCATAGGGGGGGGGAAGGGATGTAGTATGGTGAGCCTACAGTGGAGGGGGTGTAGAAGGACCACATCTCACTCGTCCCACAACGCAGAGGATCTCACCTCACGCCAAGGAGCCCAAGTCACAATGAATTTATCATAGGTGTTATTTGACCAGCTGTGCAGTTCTTCCAAGGAATATAAGTTGTCAACTCTCTCCCTCCATTGACCCAGTGATGGAGCCGAACTCTGAAGCCACAAGCAGGGAATCAGGGATTTGGCGGTATCTACTAGCAGGGCGACCAGTTTGTTCCTTTTCGGATGAAAGTGTTTACTAGGCCTCCAAAGGAAGACTAGGTCTGGGGAGAGGGGGGTATTTGGCGCAATTTTCTGAATGATTTTTCCTACTCCCTTCCAGAAAGGGGCTATCGTCGGGCAGGACCACCAGATGTGCAGGTATGAACCTATGTCATTCTTACATCTCCAACAGGATTCATTGAGGAGTCCGATACCATCTGACTAATAATTTATAGTGTGCCTCCTGGGCTAATACACATGGGGTGAGGCCGAAGGATGTACCAAGGATCGTCTTAATCTCTTCCGCCGTAAGCCAGATACCCAGTTCTCTCTCCCAGGAAGCAAGAAATGCTGGTTTGTAGGGCTGGTGGGGAGAGATAAAGGACTTGTGTATAAAGGTAATCTTTTTATGGGAGGGCTTGTTTTCTGACCAGGCCTTCTCAAGTGGGGTGAGAGGTCTGGACGAATTATGTACACTGAGGAATTCTTTAAAGATACCCGATAATTGGGCAACCTCTAAGAAGGAAAAGGTCTTCGTGGGGAGTAGTTTTGGGGGAATCGTCGAGGGGGCCAGGTGGGAGAGAGCCTGTATATTGGCTATGGAGAACGCCTTGAATTTCCTCCAAACCGGAGCCAAGGACCGGTTTAATTGAGGGTTCAGGATTCTAGGGATGGCGGCGAGGGGAAAGATAGGGGAGGGAGCTGGGACAAGTTCCGCTCTGAGCTTATCCCATATCTCGCAAGGACCTCTGAGAAGGGGATTGTAAGTCCTGGTCCGATAGTGGGAGCCTATGGGCGACCAGATGACCTCAGGCAGGGGGCAATAGCTATAGCCTGCAACCACCTTTGTAAGTAGCTCGTCGCCCTCTGAACAGGAGAGATCCCACCAATAGCGAAGTTGGGAAGCGCAATAGTAGTCGTAAAGGTTGGGAAGGTCTATGCCCCCTTCCCTTCTCCTTCTAATCATTAGGCCGTGTGCTAGTCTTGGTCTCCTCTGCCTCCACACGAATGACGAAAAGACCGAACGTAGTAGTTTGAAAAATTTTGTGGGAAGGTGGATGGGGAGCATTCTGATCTTATATAATATCAAGGGGAGGATATATGTCTTTATGATGTTCTTTCTCCCTAGCCAGGAGATGTAGGGGATGTCATATGATTTGAGAAGTTGTTTGACCCGATCAATAAGGGGGATGAAATTGGTATTGTAAAGATCCTCGGCTTTTTTGGTCAATTTAATACCTAGGTATTCCAGATAGGACGATGACCAAGAAAAGGGAGAGTTGCTTCTCAGCATGTCGTATTGTTTTAACGGTATGGAGATATTCAGTGCCGTTGATTTCGCAAAATTATTCTTGAAGTTCGAGAACGTACCAAATTCTTCGAGGAGCTCTGAGAGTCTGGGAAGACTCTTCTGAGGGTCAGTGACTAGAAATGCTATATTGTCGGCGAACGCAGCAGACGATAACTGCCGTTCTCCCACGCAAGTCCCTTAACTCCTGGGTCCTGCCTGACTTTTAAAAGCAGAGGTTCGAGGGATAGAATGAAAAGAGAGGGCGATAGGGGGCATCCCTGCCGAGTGCCATTTCTTATGAGGAAGGGAGGAGAGAGGATCTCGTTTATTTTGAGTTTTGCATGAGGGCAAGCGTAGAGTGAGAAAATCGCCTTCGTAAACTGCACCGGAAGGTTAAAGTGGTGCAGAACCCTCTCCATGTAGAGTCAGTTGACCCTATCAAAAGCCTTTTCGGCATCTGTACCTACTAGGGCAAGGGATATCCTGTGATGTTGAGCATATCTAGCCGCATGGAGGAGTCTGAGGCAGTTGTCTCTCCCCTCCCTTCCTCTGATGAAACCCGCCTATTCTGTATCAATTAACCTGGGCATGAACGGTTCCAATCTTTTCGCTAACAATTTGGCCCATAATTTCATATCCAGGTTGATCAAAGATATGGGGCGGTAGCTCCCGCATAGTTCCGGGTCCTTGTTATCCTTGTGAATTAGCGTGATATGGGCTTCCTGGGATTGCCGCGGCAGGGATGCCCCCCCCCCCCAACAGATCGTTAAATAAAACTGTTAGTCTTGGTTTCAGTACAGGGAGGAAAGCTTTATAGTATTGTACAGGGAGTCCGTCCGGTCCCGGGCTTTTATTTGGGGGACTAGAGGCTATCAAAGCCTCCACCTCCTCCTGTGTGACCTGTATGACCAAAGATGAGGACTCTGTCGGGTTCAGAGTCGGCATCTTGAGTTGTTGGAGAAATTTGTCTATATGCGCGGCGGGGTTCTCTGAAGTCGGGGGGTTATGGGTGTTTTGAAGATTGTATAGATTTGAATAGAACCTTTGAAACTCCTCTGCTATATCTTTAGAGGTGGTCAGAGTCAAACCTGTGGGGGATTTAATAGCCCTGATCTGATTTTTTGCCTGAGCTTTTTTGATATATCTAACTTTTTAAAAACTTTTTTTGACTTTATTGCTATCCGTTCGATAGCGCCGATCGCATTGCCATGGGGGACTGCCCGCAGCACAGGATGACAGCTCCATGCTGTCAGCTACCTGCGGGCACCAACAGCATGGAGCTGTCACATCCTCAGCTAAGAGGGCATTAATCCAAAGAAGATGTATGTTTTTACGTCCTCTATGATTAAAGCCCACTTTAAGCGAGGACGTAAAAAGGCAATGGGGCCGTCATTAAGGGGTTAAATCAATAGGGTTAATAAGGATGTCAAAGTTTTATGGTTTCTAAATTTGTGTTAGGTGGTGACCAAGCCTGTGTGTTACCTTTGATATAGATTTCTTATATTTTTCATTGTAGCATGAAGCCTCTTGCGATGTTGATGCCTGTCTTGAGAGTGTCAATGATGGTTTTAAACATGTACTCCCAAATTCTTCTATGATGTTGAGATATGAAGTTACCTTTTAATATACAGATAGTCCTCGACATACGAACATTCGAGTTACGAATTTCGGTACATACGAACAAGGTCGTCCTCAAGCGCTTAAGGGTAATTCGCATAGCGGCAGGGTGGTGGCAGCAGCGAGCAGGAGCCACGCCTGCCGCAAACAGTAGCTCTCTCTTACTGTACCCATGTGGTTTCAGTACAACGAGTGTTGTGAACTTCAAACATGTCAGGTGCCAAGCGCAAAGGAAGTGGTGATGCTGGAATTTCTAAAAAACGTCAGGCCATCACGATGCAAACAAAGGCTGACATCATAAAAAGAGTGGAGCGTGGTGAGAAGATGTCTGATGTTGCTCGCTCATACCAGATGAATCGTTCTACCATCAGTACCATTCTGAAGAGCAAGGATAGGATCATGGAACATGTGAGAAGTTCAGTGCCTATGCATTCTACTATTATTAGTAAGAAACGTGGAAAAGTGATAGAAGAACTTGAAAATCTTCTGAGCATTTGGATGGAGGATTGTCATCAGAAAAGAAAGCCACTAAGCTTAATACTGATTCAAGAGAATGCTTTAAGTCTTTTTGAAGATGTAAAGACAAACCCTCGGGAAGAAGCAGCAGATGTGACCTTTACTGCAAGTCATGGATGGTTTAACCGCTTCAAAGCACGTAATAACCTCCATAACATAAAAGTGACAGGAGAGGCGGCAAGTGCAGATACGGTAGCAGCCCAGGAGTTCCCAGCTACACTTAAGGAAATTATCGAAGAAGGTGCGTTTTCACCTCAGCAAATATTTAATGTTGACGAGACAGGCCTTTATTGGAAAAAGATGCCAGACAGAACCTACATCAGTAAGGAAGAGAAGTCTATGCCTGGCTTCAAACCTGCAAAGGACAGACTGACGCTACTGCTTGGCGGAAATACCGCAGGAGATATGAAGATCAAGCCATTGTTAGTGTATCATGCTGAAAACCCAAGAGCCCTGAAAAATATAGCTAAGGCCTCACTTCCTGTTGTGTGGAAGAGTAACCGAAAAGCCTGGGTCACTCTTGCTATGTTTCAAGACTGGTTTTATCACCATTTTTGTGTCGAGGAGCAATGCACTCCTGATTATAAAGTTCCTCAAATTTGGAGGTTGTCTGTAACATAGGAGGGGAGAATCTGAGAATATGGTTTTCAGACAGTCATCCTACTGGGGCCACTGAGGGGGTCGCTATTACTACTGAGGCCACTATGAGGGTTGCTATTACTAATTTGGCCACTGTGGCGGTCGCTATTACTAATTGGGCCACTGTAGGGGTCGCTATTACTAATGGGCCCACTGTGGGGGTCAATATTATTAGTGGGGCCAATATGAGGGTCACTATTTTTACTGGGGCCAATATGAGGGTCACTATTTTTACTGGGGCCTTTATAAGGGTCACTATTTTTACTGGGGCTACTATGAGAGTCACTATTACTACTGCGATTACTGCGTAATCGTATTTCGGTCGCACAAGTACGCTGCGTATTTGCACAATCGAAAATCGCTTATGCCTGCATATTTGGGCACGCAAATAAGAATGCAGATGGGCCCACTGAAATGGTGCGCAAATATGCAGTGAATACACAGGTTTCCTTCGCATTCACCACGTATTTGCGCGGCCCATTCACTTCAATGGCCTATTGGGGTCCGTAGTATGTAACAAAATAGGTCATGCTGTGTGAAAATATACATCATGTGAATGAACTCATTGACATCAATGGCTTCTATTCACAGCATATTATGTACGCAAATACGCTTGTGTGAATGAGCTCTTACTATACTGTCTTACAATTGGCCCTTTGAAGCTCACCATGAGCCTGATGTGGCCCTTGGTGAAAATGAGTTTGACACCCCTGACGTAAGGGTACGTCCTGGAGCGTCTGGGTATGTATGAAGAGAGGTCGTGGGGTGACCTCTCTTCATACAGCGTAGGTGTCAGCTGCCTATTACAGTTGACACCTGCGGGCAATAGCTGCAATCGGCCATGCGGCTCATCACAGCTATCAACCCTTTAAATGCCCCGAACAATGTTCAGGGGTCCCGTACGCCCCCACCCTCCCTGTGGTGAGATCGGGGGAGCCGTGCAGGTGACATGGCAGCTGGGGACCTTCTGAAATGCCCCATGGGGTAACTTGATAGACTGCCTGTCATACGGCATACTGCAGGAGCGAACAAAGCATCGCATGTTGTAGTCCTTCAGGGGGGCTTAAAAGAAAAGTGAAAATAAGAGCAATAAAGTTTTATTAATTGTAAAAAAAGAAAAAAAGTTATAAAAGTTTAAACCACTCCTCTTTTTCCATATCTATAATCAAAAAATCTAAATCACAAATTAAAAATACATATTTGGTATCGCCACATCTGTAAAAGTCCGATCTATCAAAGTAGCACATTATTTTCCCCGCATGGTGAACGTCGTCCTACAAAAAAAAAAAAGAAGGCCAGAAATGCACTTTTTCAGTTACACTCTCTTCCAGAAAAAACATTTGAAAATAAAGTTTTTCAGTACATTATATCGTACATTAAATAGCACTAGAGATGAGCAAGCACCAAAATGCTCGGGTGCTCGTTGCTCGAGTTCAACTTTCCGCGATGCTCAAGAGTTCGTTTCGAGTAACGAACCCCATTGAAGTCAATGGGCGACTCAAGCAATTTTGTATATGACCCATGCTCCGCTAAGGTTTTCATTTGTGAAAATCTGGAAAACCCAAGAAAGTGATGGAAACGACACAGATACGGATAGGGCAGGCGAGGGGCAGCATGCTGGGCTGCATCTCAGGTTCCCAGGTCCCACTATTAAGCCACAATAGCGGCAAGAGTGCCCCCCCCCTAACAATTTTTACTTCGGACATACCCTCATTAGTAAGCTACACCTTAGCTAAGCACCACACTACCTCCAACTAAGCACAAGCACTGCCTGCGGGGCACACTGCTGCCTCTTCTCCTGGGTTACATGCTGCCCAACCCCCCCCCCCCCCCCCGCACGACCGAGTGTCCACAGCGCACACCAAAGTGTCCCTGCGCAGCCTTCAGCTGCCCTCATGCCACACGCTGGCTGCATAGCCACACGACCCTCATGTCTATTTATAAGTGCGTCTGCCATGAGAAGGAACCGGAGGCACACACTGCAGAGGGTTGACAGGGCCAGGTAGCGACCCTCTTTAAAAGGGGCAGGGCTATAGCCCACAATGCTGTACAGAAGCAATGAGAAATCCAATCCTGTGCCATCTCCGTCAGGAGCTGCAAACGTGGGCATAGCAATGGGGAATCCATGTGCCCACACAGTATTCATTCTGTCAAGGTGTCAGATAGCTCAATTGACACTGCAAGGGAAAAGCCATCTGCACTCTGTCCCCTACCCAAGTCAGTCAGTGTCTTTGTGCCAGACAGGTCAAAAACCGCGATGGGAACTAAGTGGGCACTAACAGCATAGGTGGGTCCTAGGCAACCCAAGACATGAACAATTAATAAATCTGAGCTGTCAAACATGGCAGACTTGCTCCGTGCCCACGACATAGACCTCGGCCCACAGCTTCAGCAATCGTAGTAGGAAGCGGACTTTCACTGCACCCAGGACATAGGCCTCTGCACAAACCCTCAGCAATCATGGGCCTAGAGCAGACTCCAATGCTAGCATAGCTGTGAACATCTCTTTAGCGCTGTATTGCTCCTGTAGTTTGTCCCAATGCAGTGCCCCGGATAGTAGAGCTAATGTCAGATTAAATACAGGTGGGCTTCGGCCCACACTGCATGCCCCAGTCAGACTGGATTTTTTTATAAATAGACACAGGCAGGTACAACTCCCCTATGTGAATTGCGTATGCACCCACAGCATGGGTGGCTCCCTGGAACCCAGCGGCGGTACATAAATAAATCCCATTGCAGTGCCCTGGACAGCAGAGCTAACGTAAGATTAAATACAGGTGGGCTTCAGCCCACACTGCATGCCCCAGTCAGACTGGGGTTTGTTATAAATACACACAGGCAGGTACAACTCTCCTATGGGAAGTCTGTCTGGACCCACAGCATGGATGGGTCCCAGGAAGCCACCGGCGGTACATAAATAAATCCCATTGCATTGCCCTGGACAGCAGAGCTAATGTCAGATAAAATACAGGTGGGCTTCGGCCCACACTGCATGTCCCAGTCAGACTGGGGTTTTTTATAAGTAGACACAGGCAGGTACAACTCCCCTATGTGAATTGCGTGTGCACCCACAGCATGGGTGCGTCCCAGGAAGCCACCGGTGGTACATTAATAAATCCCATTGCAGTGCCCTGCACAGCTGAGCTAACGTCGGATAAAATACAGGTGGGCTTCGGCCCACACTGCATGCCCCAGTCAGACTGGGGTTTTTTATAAGTAGACACAGGCAGGTACAACTCCCCTATGTGAAGTCCGTGTAGACCCACAGCAGGGGTGGGTCCCAGGAAGCCACCGGCAGTACATTAATAAATCGCATTGCAGTGCCCTGCACAGCTGAGCTAACGTCAGATAAAATACAGGTGGGCTTCGGCCTACACTGCATGCCCCAGTCAGACGGGGTTTTTTTATAAGTAGACACAGGCAGGTACAACTCCCCTATGTGAAGTCCGTGTGGACCCCCAGCAGGGGTGGCTCCGTGAAACCCACTGGCGGTACATAAATAAATCCCATTGCAGTGCTCTGCGCAGCTGAGCTAACGTCACATTAAATACAGGTAAGCTTTGGGCCACACTGCATGCCCTAGTCAGTCTGGGTTTTTTTTTTGGGGACATGTACGTTGAACACCGCGATGGGAACACTTAGTGCACCCATAGTATGCACAAACCCCTGTAATACTTCTGTAGCAAAGGTATAAGCTGACCCCACTAACAGTTATGTTGCAGAAGTCTAGGGAGACCCTATTAACACTTCTGTAGTAATAGTATAGCCGGACCCAGTAACATTTCAGTAGCAGCAGTGTAGGCAGAGCCCAGTATCAGTAACATTTCAGTAGTAACTGTATCGACAGACCCCTGTAATATTTCCGTTACAGCAGTATAGGCAGAGCCCAGTATTAGTGGGATTTCAGTAGTAAGAGTATAGACAGATAGACAACACCTATGTGGAAAAGCTAGTTTTTTCTGAGACAAGAGAGGGGCATTTGATTGCAATGAAAAGCATATTCAAGGTACTGAAAGTCTGCACTCCTCCTCATCTCAAGCTGAAATGTGGAAAGGCTTCATTCATATGGTTTCTGTTGTCCATTTCAAAGTGTTAGCAAATAGCAATCCAAGTTTCCGGCTACTACCACGCATCTTTCTTAGGAATTACCAAAGATGATCACAAGTAAAGGCCTCATCATTGGTCAGTCCAAAATCATTCAGGGAGTATGTGGTTCTCAGCTGGCCTGCTTCCATTAAGGATCGGTACCTGCTGCAACTCTGTCCCTTGCCCTGCAGGGATGCTGTGCTCTATAGTCACCTGTATTCCGACCTCAGCTGTACGCTTATCTTTGGACTTAGCAGTACCAACAAGTTGGAAGCCACCAATGCTCTACCAATCGGAAATCGTCAGCTAGGGATAACGGACTACTACCGCGGTTTTATTTAGTTGGTTTTCGTAATGTGGCCAGGATTAAGTTGTGGAGTGTGGACCTATTAGCGCGGTTTTATTTATTTAGTTTTTGGAATGTGGCCAGGATTAAGTGGGCTGTGGCGGGGGGTGGGGGTTGGTGGGGGGCTTTCTTATTGTGTCGTTTAAAGTGAAATTCTTGGACAGCCGCCAGACGGACCACTGCGAAAGCATTTGTCAAGAATGTCTTCATTGTTAGAGGAGGAGGGGGATGTTTTTGAGGCAGTACGTGTCCTGTCCATGTGTCCGTGGTTATATGCACCTTACCAGTAACCGTGTCGCTGAAAAATTGTCGCGCCTGGGGATCTAGTAGCGCGGCCTCGCCACCATCATGTCTTTGGGAAGCCTCCATTTCCACAACCCTGTAACATAGCAGTAGCAGCAGTATAGGCAGAGCCCAGAATTAGTAACATTTCAGTGGTAAGAGTATGGACAGACCCCAGTAACATTCCGTAGCAGCATTATAGGGAGAGCCCAGTATTAGTAACGTTTCAGTTGTAGCAGTATAGACAGGCCCCAGTACCATTTCAGTTCCAGCAGTGCAGACAGACTCCAGTAACATTTCAGTAGTTTCAGTAGGGACAGGCCCCAGTAACATTTCAATTCCAGCAGTGCAGACAGACCCCAGTAACAGTTCAGTAGTAACAGTAGGGAGAGACCCCAGTAACATATCATTGGCAGCAGTAGGGACAGGCCCCAGTAACATTTCAGTAGCAGCAGTCTAGGCAAAGCCCAGTAACATTTCAGTAGTAACAGTATAGACAGACCCCAGTAACATTTCATTTGCAGCAGTATAGACAGACCCCAGTAACATTTCATTTACAGCAGTATTGACAGACCCCAGTAACATTTCAGTAGTAGTAACAGTATAGACAGACCCCTTTAACATTTCTGTAGCAGCAGTGTAGGCTGACCCCAGTAACATTTCATTTACAGCAGTATTGACAGACCCCAGTAACATTTCAGTTGTAGTAACAGTATAGACAGACCCCAGTAACATTTCCATCGCAGCAGTATAGGCAGAGCAGCACATTAACATTTACGTTGCAGCAGTGTAGGGAGAGCACAGTATTTGTAACATTTCAGTAGTAGCAGTACAGACAGACCCCAGTAACATTTCCGTAGCAGCAGTATAGGCAGAGCAGCAGATTAACATTTCCGTTGCAGCAGTATAGGGAGAGCCCAATATTTGTAACATTTCAGTAGTAGCAGTATAGTCAGACCCCAGTAACATTTACGTAGAAGCAGTATAGGGAGAGCCCAGTATTAGTAACATTTAAGTAGTAGCAGTATAGACAGGCCCCAGTAACATTTCTGTAGAAGCAGTATGGGCAAACCAGCAGATTAACATTTCCCTTGCAGCAGTATAGGGAGAGCACAGTATTTGTAACATTTCAGTACTTGCAGTATAGACAGACCCCAGTAATATTTACGTTGAAGCAGTATAGGGGGAGCCCAGTATTTGTAACATTTCAGTAGTAGCAGTATAGACAGACCCCAGTAACATTTATGTAGAAGCAGTATAGGGAGAGCCCAGTATTAGTTACATTTCAGTAGTAGCAGTATAGACAGGCCCCAGTAACATTTACGTAGAAGCAGTATAGGCATAGCAGCAGATCAACATTTCCATAGAAGCAGTATGGGCAAAGCAGCAGATTAACATTTCCCTTGCAGCAGTATAGGGAGAGCACAGTATTTGTAACATTTCAGTACTTGCAGTATAGACAGACCCCAGTAACATTTACATAGAAGCAGTATAGGGAGAGCCCAGTATTTGTAACATTTCAGTAGTAGCAGTATAGACAGGCCCCAGTAATATTTCCGTAGAAGCAGTATGGGCAGAGCCCAGTATTAGTAACATTACAGTAGTAACAGTATACACAAACCAAGGTAACATTTCAGGAGCAGAAGTATCGGCAGACCCCTCTAGCATTACTGTGGCAGAAGTATAGGTAGGCAGAACAGAGTTACATTTCTGTAGCAAAAGTGTAGGACAACCCCAGACACATTGGTGTACCATGAGTGCAGGCGAAGCCCTCAAAAATTACTTTAATTACATTCTAGGCGAAGCCCCGAAAAATTGGTGTACCGACAGTACAAATGTATCCCAGAAAAATTGCCCATGCCCAACCCAGAGGGCAGGTGAAACCCATTAATCGCTTAGCTTACTGGGGCTTAATTTGTAACTAGGCCTGGAGGCAGCCAGTTAAAATAAAAATTGGTTCAGGTGGAAGTTTCAATGCTTTAATGAGAATTGAAACGTATAAATATTGTTTACAAAAGTTATATGAGCCTTTTGGGCCACAGTGAAATGCAGAGAGTGACAGCTAGCCGTAAGGATTTTCTTTTTTTTTTTTGGTAATTTTTGTGCAAAGCAATACAATGCAATGCAGGCTATATTGCGCCAATGTGAGTTTTCCTGTATGGGGGTCTGTCATCGTGCGTGCAGTTTACAGCAGACACACAGCAGTGTAAAAAATTGTTGCCTTCTTATTGGCCTGCAGTTGGAGTGATATCTCACAAAAGGGTCGTGGCAGCATCCAGGGCGTAATGCAAAAGTATATTCTTTATTCCTCCAAAAACATGCTACGTTTCGACCCTCATGGGGTCTTTATCAAGCATAAGGATATCATTCATAAAACAACACTATATAACAAGACAGACAATATACCACCACCAATCACCTTTACAGATTCACATGTGTGTGCAATGATCATTACCTTATGGCTCTACCTCCCGGTCCAGTAGCTTTCCATTACCAATAGCGTGGGGCACAGTCTCCACGGCTGTCTCCATGTGCGGTATCCCTTATTACTGACCGGCGTTTGCATCGATCTACTGCGCATGCGCGGGATATATCCGGTCCCGCGAGCGCTTCTAATGCCCTCAGAGCAACGGGATTCATCTAGTTTAGTGCTTCTGCGCGATTCTTTACTAAGAGAAATCGCGAGAGTTCCTTGTATCAGACAAATAGACTCATACGGCTCTGCACTCTCAAGCCTCTGACTACAGGGCAGTCCTGTGCAAATGGGCGGAACTAAGGATCTCTGCTCCAGATCATTGGGTCATAGCTATGCAACCTGTAAGGAATACAGCTCTCAGTCCTAGGAGTGTACCCCCCATCGTAGCTTATAAATTTAGCATGTGACAATTCTATAAATGAGTCCAACTTTCCCCATAGTAAAAAACTTATTTGAATTTAACCCTTTTATTCCCATCGTTCAGTGCAAAAGAATCTCAATTCCATTTTCAATGCATGCTTCAGTTTATTCAAGGATAACCTTTATATTGCATATCATATGTCATTTATAATAGAGTCAAAGGCATATTGCACTATACAAAAAAGGGGGGCAAAGGCAGAAAAACATCGGGGGATAACGGACTTTTAAAGGGGACCTGTGGATTTACTCAGAAGCAATTCCACATGCAAGGGGGTTTATTTCACATCATCCCTGAGGGAGGTATACTTGGTCCTATGTCGGGCCGAGAGTTCGTTTCCTTCGTTGAATCCTAAAACACATGGAGAGAGTCGAGGAGATGTCCCGGTCTGTGTCCAAGACCTATGAAGGGAGCCATGACATTTTGCACTATGGAATCTGTAATGAATAAAATGAATATAATTAAAAATAATTAAAAACAGTTAATGGTGACATGGTAGATGTAATCATAGTGTCCACTATCCCATATTCCTAAGGACCGAGGCGGAGAAGAAGTTAGATGTGTGGCATATAATCATAGTCCAGATTAAGTCCTCTTGGTGACATTGTGTCCAGTGTGAAGATCCAGCGCAGTTCGCATTTCTGTAACAGGAGAGTTCTGTCACCGCCTCTCTGAAGAGGTGGGACAGAGTCAATGACCCTGAATCTCAGTTGACTAACTGAGTGTCTCTGTTCAAAAAATGTTTGGGAACAGGAAGTTCCTTGTTGTGAATCCGGATCGTACTTTTATGTTCGTTAACTCTTTCACGAACCTCTCTCGTGGTATGTCCCACATAACCCAGCCCGCAAGGGCAGGTAAGTAGGTATACCACAAATGTGGACTGACAGGAATATCTTCCTTTGATTTTAAATTTCTTCCCTGTCAAGGGATGTGAGAACTCATCACCTTTTATCAGATTGCTACAGCACGCACATGATAGGCATGGGAAATTGCCTTTTTTGATTGGAGCCAAGATTTGTTGGTTCAAACTTTCTTTTTGTGGAACAAAAGGTTTCACCAGGTAGTCCCTCAAATTCCGGCCTCTGCGGTAGGCCATGATTGGGAGAGACGCAAACTCTCTAATATCACATCCTGTTTCTAGAATGGGCCAATGTTTTTTTATTATTTTTCTGATTTTATTGCTATCAGGGCCGAAGGTGGAAACTAGAGGGATCCTGTGGTTATCTTGGCGAATCTTAATTCTGCGTACTTCTGATCTTGGGGTAGATTTAACCTTCTCGACAGTACTCTTAATAAGGGGTCCAGGGTATCCACGATCTAAAAATTTTTTTGCCATTTGTTCTAGTCGAGAGTCAAAGAATTCGTCGTTGGTTACTTTCCGGACTCTCAGACACTGACTCCAAGGGAGTGATTCGAGAGTCCTTCTGGGATGATTGCTCTCATACCTTAGAATATTGTTCCTGTCCGTCATCTTAACGAACAGATCGGTACATATTCTTCCTGTTCTTTTAATTACCATCACATCCAAAAATTGGATGTTGGTAAGTGAATAGTTTACCGTAAATTTAAGATCAGGGTCTAGATTATTTGTGTCTTCACAGAATTTTTTAAGCTGCTCCTCATCACCAGTCCATATTAGAAAGATGTCATCGATGTACCTGTACCATTTATTAGCTAGCGGCCAGAGATCAAGTGTACATAGTAATTCCTCCTCAAAGGACCTCATATACGCATTAGCGTATGTTGGCGCGACATTAGCGCCCATTGCGGTGCCCTGTCGCTGCCGGTAGTACACCCCCCCAAAACAGAAATAGTTATTGGAGAGGATGTACTCCAGCAGCGACAGGGCAAATGAAACGCATTCTGGGGCCCAATCTGTCTTTTGTAAGAATCTATAAATCACATCCAACCCCTTCGTGTGACTAATAGAGGTGTAGAGGGATACTACGTCTAGAGTTACTAGAAAAGCTGACTCACTAATTTCTAGGCCCTCAATTTTGTCAAGGAAGTCAATTGAATTCTTACACGAAGAATTAGAGAAAGCAAAGAGACATTTAGTGGCCACTGAGAATGAGATCCTAAATAAAATAACCCGGCTGGAGTGGGAGACCCAATATGAAAAACTGGAAACATCATTGAAAATATATAGGACAGAACTTGAGGATATAAAGAGGGCGAAATGGTTTAGGGATTTACACGACTACTCAAGTGGCATGATATTTAATTGGCATAAGCCACAAGTTGTTTCTACAGGTCCGGTAACAGGCAGCCACCGGGGACGCCCACGTAGACGCCAGCAACAACACAGACGCTGCTATGGTCCTTCTCCAGCAGGCTCCTGTTCCACGGATGAATCCGCTAGAGGCACTGGTAGACGGGATACCTCTTTTCGGGAACAGATGAGGGAGCCAAGAACCAGACGAAAGTCGGGAGAAGAATCCGGAAACGGAGAGGCGGCATCAAACACAGGAGATCCAAGAAGGGACGAAAGGATGATGACAACCAGATCAACCATGCGGCAGGGTCCCCCACACCAGCACCGGAAACATTAGGTGAGAACTTGGTCATTAACATCTCTTCTCGGTCACTTACTGCATTAGAAGTTAAATTGCTATCAAAGGGTTTGTCATTCTGCCCAGATAATAGTACGGACTGGTTCCAATTGGACCTAGATCTGGAGAAATTTTATAGAAACTTGAGATTGAAACATCATTTTTCTATACAGGAGCCTCCCGAACGAAACAGTACTCAGTCAACACCCCAAACAAGATTTACTCTCAGTCAAACTGGTCTGCGAAATAAAAGTCACTTTCAACCCCCGGTCACTAGCCATTGTGTCGAAACTTTCATAGCTTTTGTGCGGAAGGACATTCAGAAATTAAGGGCCTTGTCCCAACGAAAAACCAGTATGAAGAGAAATAATTTGTCCAAGAGTGAATATACCACACTGAAAAATCTTATGAAAGACGACACAATTATTGTTAAACCTGCAGACAAGGGGGGAGCATTAGTCGCTTGGGATCGAGAAAAATACCTAATTGAAGTCCATAGACAATTAAATGATGCAACTATCTATGAGAAATTATCAGGTGATCCAACTCTTAAATTTCAGACCGAATTGAGAATAAAGATCAATGAAGCAGTAACAGATGGGATAATCGATGCAGGTCTGGCGAGATATCTCATAATTGAACATCCTAAGATCCCTAACTTCTATGTGCTCCCCAAGGTTCACAAAGACTTGACCAATCCACCGGGCCGTCCTATAGTGGCAAGTTGTGATTCCATCTTTTGCAATATATCCAGATTTTTGGACAAAACCCTGAGAAATCTAGTGGAGGGAGCAAATTCATATCTGAAGGACACAGGCGACTTCCTTGACAAAATTGAGGGCCTAGAAATTAGTGAGTCAGCTTTTCTAGTAACTCTAGACGTAGTATCCCTCTACACCTCTATTAGTCACACAAAGGGGTTGGATGTGATTTATAGATTCTTACAAAAGACAGATTGGGCCCCAGAATGCGTTTCATTTGCCCTGTCGCTGCTGGAGTACATCCTCTCCAATAACTATTTCTGTTTTGGGGGGGTGTACTACCGGCAGCGACAGGGCACCGCAATGGGCGCTAATGTCACGCCAACATACGCTAATGCGTATATGAAGTCCTTTGAGGAGGAATTACTATGTACACTTGATCTCTGGCCGCTAGCTAATAAATGGTACAGGTACATCGATGACATCTTTCTAATATGGACTGGTGATGAGGAGCAGCTTAAAAAATTCTGTGAAGACACAAATAATCTAGACCCTGATCTTAAATTTACGGTAAACTATTCACTTACCAACATCCAATTTTTGGATGTGATGGTAATTAAAAGAACAGGAAGAATATGTACCGATCTGTTCGTTAAGATGACGGACAGGAACAATATTCTAAGGTATGAGAGCAATCATCCCAGAAGGACTCTCGAATCACTCCCTTGGAGTCAGTGTCTGAGAGTCCGGAAAGTAACCAACGACGAATTCTTTGACTCTCGACTAGAACAAATGGCAAAAAAATTTTTAGATCGTGGATACCCTGGACCCCTTATTAGGAGTACTGTCGAGAAGGTTAAATCTACCCCAAGATCAGAAGTACGCAGAATTAAGATTCGCCAAGATAACCACCTTCGGCCCTGATAGCAAAAAAATCAGAAAAATAATAAAAAAACATTGGCCCATTCTAGAAACAGGATGTGATATTAGAGAGTTTGCGTCTCTCCCAATCATGGCCTACCGCAGAGGCCGGAATTTGAGGGACTACCTGGTGAAACCTTTTGTTCCACAAAAAGAAAGTTTGAACCAACAAATCTTGGCTCCAATCAAAAAAGGCAATTTCCCATGCCTATCATGTGCGTGCTGTAGCAATCTGATAAAAGGTGATGAGTTCTCACATCCCTTGACAGGGAAGAAATTTAAAATCAAAGGAAGATATTCCTGTCAGTCCACATTTGTGGTATACCTACTTACCTGCCCTTGCGGGCTGGGTTATGTGGGACATACCACGAGAGAGGTTCGTGAAAGAGTTAACGAACATAAAAGTACGATCCGGACTCACAACAAGGAACTTCCTGTTCCCAAACATTTTTTGAACAGAGACACTCAGTTAGTCAACTGAGATTCAGGATCATTGACTCTGTCCCACCTCTTCAGAGAGGCGGTGACAGAACTCTCCTGTTACAGAAATGCGAACTGCGCTGGATCTTCACACTGGACACAATGTCACCAAGAGGACTTAATCTGGACTATGATTATATGCCACACATCTAACTTCTTCTCCGCCTCGGTCCTTAGGAATATGGGATAGTGGACACTATGATTACATCTACCACGTCACCATTAATTGTTTTTAATTATTTTTAATTATATTCATTTTATTCATTACAGATTCCATAGTGCAAAATGTCATGGCTCCCTTCATAGGTCTTGGACACAGACCGGGACATCTCCTCGACTCTCTCCATGTGTTTTAGGATTCAACGAAGGAAACGAACTCTCGGCCCGACATAGGACCAAATATACCTCCCTCAGGGATGATGTGAAATAAACCCCCTTGCATGTGGAATTGCTTCTGAGTAAATCCACAGGTCCCCTTTAAAAGTCCGTTATCCCCCGATGTTTTTCTGCTTTTGCCCCTCTTTTTTGTATAGTGCAATATGCCTTTGACTCTATTATAAATGACATATGATATGCAATATAAAGGTTATCCTTGAATAAACTGAAGCATGCATTGAAAATGGAATTGAGATTCTTTTGCACTGAACGATGGGAATAAAAGGGTTAAATTCAAATAAGTTTTTTACTATGGGGAAAGTTGGACTCATTTATAGAACTGTCGCATGCTAAATGTATAAGCTACGATGGGGGGTACACTCCTAGGACTGAGAGCTGTATTCCTTACAGGTTGCATAGCTATGACCCAATGATCTGGAGCAGAGATCCTTAGTTCCGCCCATTTGCACAGGACTGCCCTGTAGTCAGAGGCTTGAGAGTGCAGAGCCGTATGAGTCTATTTGTCTGATACAAGGAACTCTCGCGATTTCTCTTAGTAAAGAATCGCGCAGAAGCACTAAACTAGATGAATCCCGTTGCTCTGAGGGCATTAGAAGCGCTCGCGGGACCGGATATATCCCGCGCATGCGCAGTAGATCGATGCAAACGCCGGTCAGTAATAAGGGATACCGCACATGGAGACAGCCGTGGAGACTGTGCCCCACGCTATTGGTAATGGAAAGCTACTGGACCGGGAGGTAGAGCCATAAGGTAATGATCATTGCACACACATGTGAATCTGTAAAGGTGATTGGTGGTGGTATATTGTCTGTCTTGTTATATAGTGTTGTTTTATGAATGATATCCTTATGCTTGATAAAGACCCCATGAGGGTCAAAACGTAGCATGTTTTTGGAGGAATAAAGAATATACTTTTGCATTACGCCCTGGATGGTGCCACGACCCTTTTGTGAGATATCGTGATATACCTTGGGGGGTCCCTTGAGGCTCTGACCCCCACACTGTTGGCGTGCACCCGTTGGACTTATTAGTCCCCTTTTCTGCTTGGTTTGAAGAACCCTGAGGAGTGCTGCGAGTTAAAACTGAGTGGATTGCTGCAGTTGGAGTGAGACAGCGCAAACTGCAGCCAGGAAAAAAATTATTCAGAAGACTGCAAGCACGCCTAGCTGTGCAATATGCAATACTGATACTCCTGAGCTCACACCAGCCACACAGTGAAATGCAGAGTCACAGCTAGCCGTAAGGATTTTCTGTTTTTTTTTGGTAATTTTTGTGCAATGCAATGCAATGCAGGCTATATTGCGCCAATGTGAGTTTGCCTGTATGGGGGTCTGTCATCGTGCGTGCAATTTACAGCAGACACACCGCAGTGTAAAAAATTTTTGAATTCTTATTGGCCTGCAGTTGTAGTGAGACAGCGCTTATGTAACGCAAACTGTAGCCAGGAAAAAAAATTATTCAGAAGACAGCAAGCACGCCTAGCTGTGCAATATGCAATACTGATACTCCTGAGCTCACACCAGCCACGCACTGAAATGCAGAGAGTCACAGCTAGCCGTAATGATTTTCCGTTTTTTTTTTGGTAATTTTTGTGCAATGCAATGCAGGCTATATTGCACCAATGTGAGTTTCCCTGTATGGGGGTCTGTCACCGTGCGTGCAATTTACAGCAGACACACAGCGATGTAAAAAAATTTTGACTTCTTATTGGCCTGCAGTTGGAGTGAGACAGCGCAAACTGCAGCCAGGAAAAAAATTATTCAGAAGACTGCAAGCACGCCTAGCTGTGCAATAATGAGGTACTACAACTATCAGCAGCCACGGAGTTAAATGCAGACGGTCACAGATAGCCCTAAACAGGTGCTTTTTTGGGGTACTTGTTGACAGGATTCTACAGTAGCACTGTCCCTGCCTCACCAATACTGCCCCTATACTCTGTAGAATTGGCTGCAGACTGAGAGCGCAATAGTCTGCAGAGCCCAAGATGACAGAAAAAATTTGGTGCAAAGCTGCTCCTAGCAGCAATGACTGTAATTCACACGGTAAGATGTGGTCCTAAGAAGCACCGTTGGGGTTCTTGTGCACTACCCACTGTCCCTGCCTGACCAATACTGCCCCTATGCTATGTAGTACAGACTGCAGCCTGAGAACGCTATAGCCTGCACGTCCGATATAAAAAAAAAAATATTGTGCAAAACTGCTCCCAGCAGCCACAACAGTAGTGCACTAGGTGAGCTGTGGCCCTAAGAAGGACCGTTGGGGTTCTTGCAGACGCTAACACTCTCCCTATAGCAGCAGCACCACTGTCCCTAATCTCTGCCAGCGTGCGTCTGTGGCGAGCCGCGGGTGGCGCCACTTTATATACTCGGCGGTCACTTGATCTCGCCAGCCACTCACTGCAGGGGGGTGGGATAGGGCTGGAACGTCACAGGAGGAACTTGTAATGCCTTCCCTGCATGTCTATTAGCCAGAAAATGGCGCAAATCTTTTAGGGAAGGAAATGGAATTAACTCGAACACTGCGTGGTGCTCGTCTCGAGTAACGAGCATCTCGAACAGCCAAATACTCGAACGAGCATCAAGCTTTGACGAATGCGCTCATTCATCTCTAAATAGCACCATTTAAAAATACAACTCTTCCCGCAAAAAACAAGCCCTCATACAGCGACGTCGATGGATAAATAAAGGAGTTATGATTTTTTTAAAGGGTGGAGGAAAAAAAAAAGGGGCCGCGTCATTAAGGAATTCAATAATCACCTGTGCAAAACAATGGAGATTGAACCCACTTGCGAACTTTATGTGCTTTTGAATGTAACAGTGTTTAACAATTAACCCCCCAATAGCACAATGTACAATGTTTTTACCCTCTAGGGAAAAAAACCAATATAGCTACAGCATATAAGTAAAAGACAACTATGACTTGATATAAAACACAAATAAAGTAGGCAGAGATGCACTCAGCAATGTCCTCTAATCTCACAGCCACACACTTAAAGGGGTTGTCTCGCGGCAGCAAGTGGGGTTATACACTTCTGTATGGCCATATTAATGCACTTTGTAATGTACATCGTGCATTAAATATGAGCCATACAGAAGTTATTCACTTACCTGCTCCGTTGCTAGCGTCCCCGTCTCCATGGCTCCGTCTAATTTCCCTGTCTTCTTGCTTTTTTAGACGCGCTTGCGCTGTGCGGTCTTCTTCCTGGTGAATGGGGCCGCTCGTGCCGGAGAGCTGGTCATCGTAGCTCCGCCCCATCACGTGTGCCGATTCCAGCCAATCAGGAGGCTGGAATCGGCAATGGACCGCACAGAGCCCACGGTGCACCATGGGAAAGGACCCGCGGTGCATCGTGGGTGAAGATCCCGGCGGCCATCTTGGTGAAGGAAGAAGAAGGAAGAAGGAATACGTTGCAGAGCGGGGATTCGGGTAAGTAATATGTATTTATTTTTTTTTTAACACATCCCTTGTGGTTGTCCTGCGACGAACGGGGGGCCTATGGAAAAAAAAAAACCGTTTCGGCGCGAGACAACCCCTTTAAGAAATAGCACACATTTAGAATACAGCATACTAAGGGGATATTTAAATGGGACAATTATCGCTCGCTGTTTGTTCACAGGTTTTTATCGCTGACTTTATCGCAGGCTTGTCGTTCTGTGTAAATGCTACCCGCTCAGTGCTTCACATAGAATGTAAGCGCTGAGCAAGAAGCCCGCAATTCAGCGGTGAAGTCTGTCGGTGTAAATGCTCTGCACGAGCGCTAACGACCTTAGAGGTAATGTCAGTGATCGTGCAGTCGTTTACCTGACTGTCGGCCCGTATAAAAGGCCCATTAGAGTACAGCATGCACACTCACCCTCACAATACTCATTTTCATTTGCTTTATATAGCTATTAGCTGTAATACTGCTGCTCCTCCTCTGTTTTGAATTGGATATACCATTAGATTTTAATTTTGCCTATACGTATGCTGTGGTCTTTATGGGCTTCTTTTTCACAGCTAACATGAGTCGATTTTTCAACAAAAACTTATTGTGGCCATAATTCAGTTCACGCTCCTTTACATATATGAACTGTTTGAAAAAGTAATAATAAACTCCCAATCAATATTTTCCATATCTTACAAAACACGTGTTCCATATAACTATGGAGCTTCAATAAAACTGCTGAACCTCACCATAAATGTTGCCACCTGAAATGTCACTATAATAGCTTTTTAGCAGATTTAAAATGTTTAAACATTTTTAATGTATAGAGTGCCATATCCAGTGTCCCATAATAGCAAACTTGGGTTGAGTCTGAATCTTTGTTCTGTCTGAGATAAGTTGTTATGGGACCAGCTAGACTCCTTACCCCATATTGAATGAAAATACATGCTCTGCCTATGGCTTTCTTATTTGTATGGCAGGCAATAGTGAAAATACTGTCCTTTTACATTCCACTGCATGAAATGCAGTGACTATATTTGTTACATGTAGAGATGAGCGAGCACCAAAATGCTCGGGAGCTCGTTACTCGAGACGAACTTTTCGCGATGCTCGAGGGTTCGTTTCGAGTAACGAACCCCATTGAAGTCAATGGGCGACCCGAGCATTTTTGTATATCGCCAATGCTCGCTAAGGTTTTCATTTGTGAAAATCTGGGCAATTCAAGAAAGTGATGGGAACGACACAGCAACGGATAGGGCAGGCGAGGGGCTACATGTTGGGCTGCATCTCAAGTTCCCAGGTCCCACTATTAAGCCACAATAGCAGCAAGAGTTTACTTCTGAAAAACCCTCATTAGCAATGCATACCTTAGCTAAGCACCACACTACCTCCAACAAAGCACAATCACTGCCTGCATGACACTCCGCTGCCATTTCTCCTGGGTTACATGCTGCCCAACCCCCCCCCCCCCCCCGCATGACCCAGTGTCCACAGCGCACACCAAAGTGTCCCTGCGCAGCCTTCAGCTGCCTTCATGCCACACGCTGGCCTCATAGCCACACGACCCTCATGTCTATTTATAAGTGCGTCTACCATGAGGAGAAACCGCAGGCACACACTGCAGAGGGTTGGCACGGCCAGGCAGCTACCCTCTTTAAAAGGGGCGGGGCGATAGCCCATAATGCTGTACAGAAGCAATGAGAAATCCAATCCTGTGCCACCTCCATCAGGAGCTGCACACGTGGGCATAGCAATGGGGAACCCATGTGCCACACACTATTCATTTTGTCAAGGTGTCTGCATGCCCCAGTCAGACCGGGGTTTTTTAAATAAATAGTCACAGGCAGGTACAACTCCACAATGGGAATTCCGTGTGCACCCACAGCATGGGTGGCTCTCTGGAACCCACCGGCTGTACATAAATGTATCCCATTGCAGTGCCCTGGACAGCAGAGCTAATGTCAGATTAAATGCAGGTGGGCTTCGGCCCAAACTGCATGCCCCAGTCACACTGGCGTTTTTTATAAGTAGACACAGGCAGGTACAACTCCCTATTGTGAAGTACCTGTGAACCCACAGCATGGGTGGCTCCCTGGAACCCACCGGCGGTACATAAATAAATCCCATTGCAGTGCCCAGCACAGCTGAAGTAACGTCAGGTTTAATGCAGGTGGGCTTCGGCCCACACTGCATGCCCCAGTCAGACTGGGGTTCTTTAGAAGTGGACACAGGCAGTTACAACTTCTTGTGGACCGACAGCATGGATGGGTCCCAGGAAGCCACCGGCGGTACATAAATATATCCCATTGCAGTGCCCAGCACAGCAGAGGTAACGTCAGGTTTAATGCAGGTGGGCTTCGGCCCACACTGCATACCGCAGTCAGACTTGGGTTCTTTAGAAGTGGACACATGCAGTTACAACTCCGTGTGGACCGACAGCATGGGTGGGTCCCAGGAAGCCACCGGCGGTACATAAATATATCCCATTGCAGTGCCCAGCACAGCTGAGGTAACGTCAGGTTTAATGCAGGTGGGCTTCGGCCCACACTGCATGCCCCAGTCTGACCGTTGTTTTTAATACATAGACACTGGCAGGTACAAATCCCTAATGTGAAGTCCCTGTGGACCCACAGCATGGGTGGCTCCCTGGAACCCATCGGCGGTACATAAATGTATCCCATTGCAGTGCCCTGCTCAGCAGAGCTAACGTCACATATTAGTTCCATTTCAGTAGTAGTAGCAGTCCAGACAGGCCCCAGTAACATATCACTAGCAGCAGTATAGGGGGAGCACAGTCTTAGTTCCATTTCAGTAATAGTAGCAGTCAAGACAGGCCCCAGTAACAATTCCGAAGCAGCAGTATAGGGGGAGCATAGTATTAGTTCCATTTCAGTAGTAGTAGCAGTCAAGACAGGCCACAGTAACATTCCCGTTGCAGCAGTTTAGGGAGATAACAGTCTCTTTCACATTTCAGTAGTTGCAGTATAGACAAGGCCCCAGTTACATATATGTAGCAAAAGTGTAGGCCAACCCCACACACCTTGCTGTAGCATGAGTGCAGGCGAAGCCCATAAAAATTACTAGGATTACACTGTAGGCGAGGGCCCAAAAAAATTGGTGTACCAACAGTACTCATGTACCTCAGAAAAATTGCCCATGCCCAACCAAGAGGGCAGGTGAAACCCATTAATCGCTTTGGTTAATGTGGCTTAATTTGTAACTAGGCCTGTAGGCAGCCCAGTTAAAATAAAAATTGGTTCAGGTGCAAGTTTCAACGCTTTAATGAGAATTGAAACGTATAAACATTGTTTACAAAAGTAATATGACTGAGCCTTGTGGGCCTAAGAAAAATTGCCCGTTCGGCGTGATTACATGATTCGTAGTGGCCAGAATGCGTGTAACGCGAGGGTCACGAGAAAGGCATCCTAACATGAAGTCAGCCATGTGTGCCAGGGTACCTGTACGCAACACATGGCTGTTCTCACTAGGAAGATCACTTTCAGGATACTCCTCCTCCTCCTTCTCAGGCCATACACGCTGAAAGGATGACAGGCAAGCAGCATGGGTACCCTGAGCAGTGGGCCAAACTGTCTCTTCCCCCTCCTCCTCATGCTCCTCCCCCTCCTCCTCCTCCTCAACGCGCTGAGATATAGACATGAGGGTGCTCTGACTATCCAGCGACATACTGCCTCCCCCCACCTCCGTTTCCGAGCGCAAAGCGTCTGCCTTTATGCTTTGCAGGGAACTTCTCAAGAGGCATAGCAGAGGAACGGTGACGCTAATGATTGCAGCATCCCCGCTCACCATCTGGGTAGACTCCTCAAAGTTTCCAAGGACCTGGCAGATGGCTGCCAACCAGGCCCACGCTTCTGTAAAGAATTGAGGAGGCCAACATGTGGAGTGTAGAGTTCCACCGTGTGGGCACGTCGCACAGCAGTCGGTGCACTGGCAGATACCCCCGATGTTGCAGGGTCCGCAGGGTGGCAGCGTCCGTCTTGGACTTGCGGAAAGGTGCACCGGCTCAGAGCAGGTCTGACAAGCGTGGGTAGCTTTTCAGAAAGCGCTGAACCACCAAATTAAAGACATGGGCCCGGCATGGCACGTGCGTGAGGCTGCCGAGCTGCAGAGCCGCCACCAGGTTACGGCCGTTGTCACACACGACCATGCCCGGTTGGAGGCTCACGGCGAAATGGTGAGCTGAAACACCAGACAGATACTGTATGCAGCGTATATTATGTATACTGTTTCCCTCTGGCGCTATGACGGCGGTGATGTAACGGGCACAGCAGAGCCAGGAAACAATTTTGCGCACGCCTGTATTGAGACGTAGGTGCGTATCACTGAGCTAGTGGAATTCACAGCGCAGAAGCAGTCAAGTGCCTAAAGAGCAGTGGTAGGCCTTAAGTATTTTGCTTCAATTTTTTTAAATGGTGAGCTGAAACACCAGACAGATACTGTAAGCAGCGTATATTATGTATACTGTTTCCCTCTGGCGCTATGAGGGCGGTGATGTAACGGGCACAGCAGAGTCGGGAAACAATTTTGCGCACGCCTGTAGTGAGACGTAGGTGCGTATCACTGAGCTAGTGGAATTCACAGCGCAGAAGCAGTCAAGTGGCCAAAGCGCAGTGGTACGCCTTAAGTATTTTGCTTCAACTTTTTTAAATGGTGAGCTGAAACACCAGACAGATACTGTATGCAGCGTATATTATGTATTCTGTTTCCCTCTGGTGCTACCACGGCGGTGATGTAACGGGCACAGCAGAGCCAGGAAACAATTTTGCGCACGCCTGTAGTGAGACGTAGGTGCGTATCCCTGAGCTAGTGGAATTCACAGCGCAGAAGCAGTCAAGTGGCCAAAGGGCAGTGGTAGGCCTTAAGTATTTTGCTTCACTTTTTTTAAATAGTGAGCTGAAACACCAGACAGATACTGTATGCAGCGTATATTATGTATACTGTTTCCCTCTGGCGCTATGACGGCGGTGATGTAACGGGCACAGCAGAGCCAGGAAACAATTTTGCGCACGCCTGTAGTGAGACGTTGGTGCGTATGACTGAGCTAGTGGAATTCACAGCGCAGAAGCAGTCAAGTGGCCAAAGGGCAGTGGTAGGCCTTAAGTATTTTGCTTCAATTTTTTTAGATGGTGAGCTGAAACACCAGACAGATACTGTATGCAGCGTATATTATGTATACTGTTTCCCTCTGGCGCTATGACGGCGGTGATGTAACGGGCACAGCAGAGCCAGGAAACAATTTTGCGCACGCCTGTAGTGAGACGTAGGTGCGTATGCCTGAGCTAGTGGAATTCACAGCGCAGAAGCAGTCAAGTGGTCAAAGGGCAGTGGTAGGCCTTAAGTATTTTGCTTCAATTTTTTTAAATGGTGAGCTGAAACACAAGACAGATACTGTATGCAGTGTATATTATGTATACTGTTTCCCTCTGGCGCTATGACGGCGGTGATGTAACGGGCACAGCAGAGCCAGGAAACAATTTTGCACACGCCTGTAGTGAGACGTAGGTGCGTATGACTGAGCTAGTGGAATTCACAGCGCAGAAGCAGTCAAGTGGCCAAAGGGCAGTGGTAGGCCTTAAGTATTTTGCTTCAATTTGTTTAAATGGTGAGCTGAAACACCAGACAGATACTGTATGCAGCGTATATTATGTATACTGTTTCCCTCTGGCGCTATGACGGCGGTGATGTAACGGGCACAGCAGAGCCAGGAAACAATTTTGCGCACGCCTGTAGTGAGACGTAGGTGCGTATGACTGAGCTAGTGGAATTCACAGCGCAGAAGCAGTCAAGTGGCCAAAGGGCAGTGGTACGCCTTAAGTATTTTGCTTCAATTTTTTGAGATGGTGAGCTGAAACACCAGACAGATACTGTATGCAGCGTATATTATGTATACTGTTTCCCTCTGGCGCTATGACGGCAGTGATGTAACGGGCACAGCAGAGCCAGGAAACAATTTTGCGCACGCCTGTAGTGAGACGCAGGTGCGTATGACTGAGCTAGTGGAATTCACAGCGCAGAAGCAGTCAAGTGGCCAAAGGGCAGTGGTACGCCTTAAGTATTTTGCTTCAATTTTTTTAGATGGTGAGCTGAAACACCAGACAGATACTGTATGCAGCGTATATTATGTATACTGTTTCCCTCTGGCGCTATGACGGCAGTGATGTAACGGGCACAGCAGAGCCAGGAAACAATTTTGCGCACGCCTGTAGTGAGATGTAGGTGCGTATCACTGAGCTAGTGGAATTCACAGCGCAGAAGCAGTCAAGTGGCCAAAGGGCAGTGGTAGGCCTTAAGTATTTGGCTTCAATTTTTTTAAATGGTGAGCTGAAACACCAGACAGATACTGTATGCAGCGTATATTATGTATACTGTTTCCCTCTGGCGCTATGACGGCGGTGATGTAACGGGCACAGCAGAGCCAGGAAACAATTTTGCGCACGCCTGTAGTGAGACGCAGGTGCGTATGACTGAGCTAGTGGAATTCACAGCGCAGAAGCAGTCAAGTGGCCAAAGGGCAGTGGTACGCCTTAAGTATTTTGCTTCAATTTTTTTAGATGGTGAGCTGAAACACCAGACAGATACTGTATGCAGCGTATATTATGTATACTGTTTCCCTCTGGCGCTATGACGGCAGTGATGTAACGGGCACAGCAGAGCCAGGAAACAATTTTGCGCACGCCTGTAGTGAGATGTAGGTGCGTATCACTGAGCTAGTGGAATTCACAGCGCAGAAGCAGTCAAGTGGCCAAAGGGCAGTGGTAGGCCTTAAGTATTTGGCTTCAATTTTTTTAAATGGTGAGCTGAAACACCAGACAGATACTGTATGCAGCGTATATTATGTATACTGTTTCCCTCTGGCGCTATGACGGCGGTGATGTAACGGGCACAGCAGAGCCAGGAAACAATTTTGCGCACGCCTGTAGTGAGACGTAGGTGCGTATGACTGAGCTAGTGGAATTCACAGCGCAGAAGCAGTCAAGTGGCCAAAGAGCAGTGGTAGGCCCTATGTATTTTGCTTCAATTTTTTTTAAATGGTGAGCTGAAACACCAGACAGATACTGTATGCAGCGTATATTATGTATACTGTTTCCCTCTGGCGCTATGACGGCGGTGATGTAACGGGCACAGCAGAGCCAGGAAACAATTTTGCGCACGCCTGTAGTGAGACGTAGGTGCGTATGACTGAGCTAGTGGAATTAACAGCGCAGAAGCAGTCAAGTGGCCAAAGGGCAGTGGTACGCCTTAAGTATTTTGCTTCAATTTTTTTAAATGGTGAGCTGAAACACCAGACAGATACTGCATGCAGCGTATATTATGTATAATGTTTCCCTCTGGCGCTATGATGGCGGTGATGTAACGGGCACAGCGGAGCCAGAAAACAATTTTGCGCACGCCTGTAGTGAGACGCAGGTGCGTGTCACTGAGCTAGTGAAATTAACAGCGCAGAAGCAGTCAAGTGGCCAAAGAGCAGTGGTAGGCCTTAAAGGAGATGTCTCGAGGAAGCAGTGATTTTTTTTTTTTTCCCAGTCCCCCTAATTAAACATACATTACTAATTACCCCTGTAAATGACTTTCCTAGCTGGTTTGTACTTACCGTTCCAGCGTTTCAGCAACTTATAAAAGTTTCCCCAAGATGGCCGCCGGCTCTTTCCCCGTCACTCGCTGCAGCCCGACGTGCGCGCTCCCGAGACGCTGCCAGCTGTGTCTCCATGGCAACCGGACGCCCCGCAGCCGCCGACCAGACGCCCCGCAGCCGCCGACCAGACGCCCCGCAGGCGCCGACCAGTCACCCACCGCCAGGCAGCAGGTAACCGGCGCTAGCCCCTGACTCCCCAGCGCTACGCTCCCGGCTCCCCAGCGCTAGACCCTCAGCCCAGGTGAAGGCCCCGGAGCCCAGCGCTAGGTTCCGGAGCCCAGCGCTAGGTTCCGGAGCCCAGGTGAAGGCCCCGGAGCCCAGCGCTGGGCTCCGGGGCCTTCACCTGTCAGTGAACATCACCCCCGACCCATCACTTACCCCCCTGGCCCAGCGCTAGTTCCCCCGGCCTAGCGACAGCCCCCCCCGGCCTAGCGACAGCCCCCCCATCGCAGCGACAGCCCCCCCCGGCCTAGCGACAGCCCCCCCATCGCAGCGACAGCCCCCCCCCGGCCTAGCGACAGCCCCCCCATCGCAGCGGCAGCCCCCCCCCCCATCGCAGCGACAGCGACGACAGCCCCCCCCCCCGCGCAGCGGCAGCACCCCCCGGCCCATCACTTACCTGGACGGCAGGACAGCTGGATGGCAGGACAGCTGGGCGGCTTCTCCGGACAGCTGGGCGGCTCTGCACCTTCCTCTAACAGAGGAAGGTACAGAATGGCCGCTCCAGCGCGCTCCCGAGCAGTGACAGCTCATCTGCGCATGCGCAGAAGAGCTGTAGCGGGGAGCACACTGAAGCGGCTCGTGCTGAAAGGAGAAGACCGGACTGCGCAAGCGCGTCTAAAAAAGCAAGCTGCCAGCGAATTTAGACGGAACCATGGAGACGAGGACGCTAGCAACGGAGCAGGTAAGTGGAATAACTTCTGTATGGCTCATATTTAATGCACGATGTATATTACAAAGTGCATTAATATGGCCATACGGAAGTGTATACCCCCACTTGGTTTCGCGAGACCACCCCTTTAAGTATTTTGCTTCAATTTTTTAAAATGGTGAGCTGAAACACCAGACAGATACTGTATGCAGCGTATATTATGTATACTGTTTCCCTCTGGTGCTATCACGGCGGTGATGTAACGGGCACAGCAGAGCCAGGAAACAATTTTGCGCACGCCTGTAGTGAGACGTAGGTGCGTATGACTGAGCTAGTGGAATTCACAGCGCAGAAGCAGTCAAGTGGTCAAAGGGCAGTGGTAGGCCTTAAGTATTTGGCTTCAATTTTTTTAAATGGTGAGCTGAAACACCAGACAGATACTGTATGCAGCGTATATTATGTATACTGTTTCCCTCTGGCGCTATGACGGCGGTGATGTAATGGGCACAGCAGAGCCAGGAAACAATTTTGCGCACGCCTGTAGTGAGACGTAGGTGCGTATCACTGAACTAGTGGAATTCACAGCGCAGAAGCAGTCAAGTGGCCAAAGAGCAGTGGTAGGCCCTAAGTATTTTGCTTCAATTTTTTTTAAATGGTGAGCTGAAACACCAGACAGATACTGTATGCAGCGTATATTATGTATACTGTTTCCCTCTGGCGCTATGACGGCGGTGATGTAACGGGCACAGCAGAGCCAGGAAACAATTTTGCGCACGCCTGTAGTGAGATGTAGGTGCGTATCACTGAGCTAGTGGAATTCACAGCGCAGAAGCAGTCAAGTGGCCAAAGGGCAGTGGTAGGCGTTAAGTATTTGGCTTCAATTTTTTTAAATGGTGAGCTGAAACACCAGACAGATACTGTATGCAGCGTATATTATGTATACTGTTTCCCTCTGGCGCTATGACGGCGGTGATGTAACGGGCACAGCAGAGCCAGGAAACAATTTTGCGCACGCCTGTAGTGAGACGTAGGTGCGTATCACTGAACTAGTGGAATTCACAGCGCAGAAGCAGTCAAGTGGCCAAAGAGCAGTGGTAGGCCCTAAGTATTTTGCTTCAATTTGTTTAAATGGTGAGCTGAAACACCAGACAGATACTGTATGCAGCGTATATTATGTATACTGTTTCCCTCTGGCGCTATGACGGCGGTGATGTAATGGGCACAGCAGAGCCAGGAAACAATTTTGCGCACGCCTGTAGTGAGACGTAGGTGCGTATGACTGAGCTAGTGGAATTCACAGCGCAGAAGCAGTCAAGTGGCCAAAGGGCAGTGGTACGCCTTAAGTATTTGGCTTCAATTTTTTTAAATGGTGAGCTGAAACACCAGACAGATACTGTATGCAGCGTATATTATGTATACTGTTTCCCTCTGGCGCTATGACGGCGGTGATGTAACGGGCACAGCAGAGCCAGGAAACAATTTTGCGCACGCCTGTAGTGAGACGTAGGTGCGTATCACTGAACTAGTGGAATTCACAGCGCAGAAGCAGTCAAGTGGCTAAAGAGCAGTGGTAGGCCCTAAGTATTTTGCTTCAATTTTTTTTAAATGGTGAGCTGAAACACCAGACAGATACTGTATGCAGCGTATATTATGTATACTGTTTCCCTCTGGCGCTATGACGGCGGTGATGTAATGGGCACAGCAGAGCCAGGAAACAATTTTGCGCACGCCTGTAGTGAGACGTAGGTGCGTATGACTGAGCTAGTGGAATTCACAGCGCAGAAGCAGTCAAGTGGCCAAAGGGCAGTGGTACGCCTTAAGTATTTTGCTTCAATTTTTTTAAATGGTGAGCTGAAACACCAGACAGATACTGCATGCAGCGTATATTATGTATAATGTTTCCCTCTGGCGCTATGATGGCGGTGATGTAACGGGCACAGCGGAGCCAGAAAACAATTTTGCGCACGCCTGTAGTGAGACGCAGGTGCGTATCACTGAGCTAGTGGAATTCACAGCGCAGAAGCAGTCAAGTGGCCAAAGAGCAGTGGTAGGCTATAAGTATTTTGCTTCAATTTTTTAAAATGGTGAGCTGAAACACCAGACAGATACTGTATGCAGCGTATATTATGTATACTGTTTCCCTCTGGTGCTATCACGGCGGTGATGTAACGGGCACAGCAGAGCCAGGAAACAATTTTGCGCACGCCTGTAGTGAGACGTAGGTGCGTATGACTGAGCTAGTGGAATTCACAGCGCAGAAGCAGTCAAGTGGTCAAAGGGCAGTGGTAGGCCTTAAGTATTTTGCTTCAATTTGTTTAAATGGTGAGCTGAAACACCAGACAGATACTGTATGCAGCGTATATTATGTATACTGTTTCCCTCTGGCGCTATGACGGCGGTGATGTACCGGGCACAGAAGAGCCAGGAAACAATTTTGCGCAAGCCTGCTGTAACGCTTAGCTGCGTATTAAGTAGGACTACTACCCCCAGCAGACACGCAGTACATTGAAGACAGTCACCGGCAGCCCAAATATAGTATTTTTCCCCAATTTTTAAAAAAAGCCCACTGTCTATATAGACAGTATATCTCTTTCACCTTTCCCACTATCCCTGCCTCACCAGTACTGCCCCTATTCTCTGTACAATGACTGCAGACTGAGGACGCAATGGTCTGCACGCTCGATATACAAAAAAAAATAAATTGTGCAACACTGTTAAAAGCAGCCTCAACAGTACTGCACACAGTCAGATGTGGCCCTAAGAAGGACCGTTGGGGTTCTTGAAGCCTAAAATAACACCTAACGCTCTCCCTATAGCAGCAGCATCAGCATCACTTTCCCTGATCTATGTCAGAATGCACCTGTGGCGAGCCGCAGCGGGGCAGATTTTAATACTCACTATGGGTGAGTGACTGCTGCCTCTCATCTGATTGGTCCCGCTGAGCCAATCAGAGGCAGCAGTCACACACCCATTCATAAATTCATGAATGGGTGTGTGAGTGGAATCTGCCTCTGATTGGTCAGGCTGTGACCAATTAGAGGCAGCTCATTCAGCAGGCGGGGATTTTAAATCCCCGACTGCTGAATACTACTCACAGCTGTTCAGAGCAGTTCAGGAGGACTGCCCCTGGCCGCGCTGAACTCCGTCTGCCGGGACCAGGTGAGTATATATATATTTTTTATTTTTACACATTTCTGGATGAATTGCAGGGAAGGGCTTATATATTTAACCCCTTCCCGACAATTCATGCCGCGATCGCCGGCAGCCCATTGCTTTTAATGGAGCCGGCTGTATTGGCGGCTCCATTGAATTCAATGGGCTAACATCGTTCTGCCGGGACAAGGTGAGTATATATATATATTTTATTTTTACACATTTCTGGATGAAATGCAGGGAAGGGCTTATATATTTAAGCCCTTCCCGACAATTCATCCCGCGCTCGCCGGCAGGCCATTGCTTTCAATGGAGCCGGCTGTATTGCCGGCTCCATTGAATTCAATGGTCATGCTCGTTTAATCGAGATGAGTACCGCGTGGTGCTCGTCTCGAGTAACGAGCATCTCGAGCACCCTAATACTCGAACGAGCATCAAGCTCGGACGAGTATGCTCGCTCATCTCTAAAAATGAGCAGTTTGAGCAGGTCCTGTTGTGGATGGCAGAAAGTGCATCCAGCAATCTATCGACCACCCAGAGTTCTGCGCCGTCCACTGCTGCAACTCTGAATCCTCTGGCTGCTGCTCCTCCTTCCTCCCAGCCTCCTCACTCCATGAAAATTACACATTCTGAGGAGCAGGCAGACTCCCAGGAACTGTTCTCGGGCCCCTGCCCAGAATGGGCAGCAATGGTTCCGAATCCTCTCCCACTGGAGGAGTTTGTCGTGACTGATGCCCAACCTTTGGAAAGTTCCCGGTGGTCCGGGGGATGAGGCTGGGGACTTCCGGCAACTGTCTCAAGAGCTTTCAGTGGGTGAGGCGGACGATGACGATGAGACACAGTTGTCTATCACTCAGGTAGTAGTAATTGGAGTAAGTCCGAGGGAGGAGCGCACAGAGGATTCGGAGGAAGAGCAGCAGGGCGATGAGGTGACTGACCCCACCTGGTTTGCTACGCCTACTGAGGACAGGTCTTCAGAGGGGGAGGCAAGGGCAGCAGCAGGGCAGGTTGGAAGAGGCAGTGCGGTGGCCAGGGGTAGAGGCAGGGCCAGACCGAATAATCCACCAAGTGTTTCCCAAAGCGCCCCCTCGCGCCATGCCACCCTGCAGAGGCCGAGGTGCTCAAAGGTCTGGCAGTTTTTCACTGAGAGTGCAGACGACCGATGAACAGTGGTGTGCAACCTTTGTCGCAACAAGATCAGCCGGGGAGCCACCACCACCAGCCTCACCACCACCAGCATGCACAGACATATGATGGCCAAGCACCCCACAAGGTGGGACGAAGGCCGTTCACCGCCTCCGGTTTGCACTGCTGCCTCTCCCCCTGTGCCCCAACCTGCCACTGAGATCCAACCCCCCTCTCAGGACACAGGCACTACCGTCTCCTGGCCTGCACCCACACCCTCACCTTCGCTGTCCTCGGCCCCATTCACCAATGTCTCTCAGCGCACCGTCCAGCCGTCGCTAGCGCAAGTGTTGGAGCGCAAGCGCAAGTACGCCACCACGCACCCGCACGCTCAAGCGTTAAACGTGCACATAGCCAAATTTATCAGCCTGGAGATGCTGCCATATAGGGTTGTGGAAACGGAGGCCTTCAAAGGTATGATGGCGGCGGCGGCCCCGCGCTACTCAGTTCCCAGTCGCCACTACTTTTCCCGATGTGCCGTCCCAGCCCTGCACGACCACGTCTCCCGCAACATTGTACGCGCCCTCACCAACGCGGTTACTGCCAAGGTCCACTTAACAACGGACACGTGGACAAGCACAGGCGGGCAGGGCCACTATATCTCCCTCACGGCACATTGGGTGAATTTAGTGGAGGCTGGGACAGAGTCAGAGCCTGGGACCGCTCACATCCTACCCACCCCCAGAATTGTGGGCCCCAGCTAGGTGGTGGTATCTGCGGCGGTGTATGCTTCCTCCACTAAACCACCCTCCTCCTCCTCCTACGCAACCTCTGTCTCGCAATCAAGATGTGTCAGCAGCAGCACGTCGGCAGCAGTCGGTGTCGCGCGGCGTGGCAGCACAGCGGTGGGCAAGCGTCAGCAGGCCGTGCTGAAACTACTCAGCTTAGGAGATAAGAGGCACACGGCCCACGAACTGCTGCAGGGTCTGACAGAGCAGACCGACCGCTGGCTTGCGCCGCTGAGCCTCCAACCGGGCATGGTCGTGTGTGACAACGGCCGTAACCTGGTGGCAGCTCTGCAGCTCGGCAGCCTCACGCACATGCCATGCCTGACCCACGTCTTTAATTTGGTGGTTCAGCGCTTTCTGAAAAGCTACCCACGCTTGTCAGACCTGCTCGGAAAGGTGCGCCGGCTCTGCGCACATTTCCGCAAGTCCCACACGGACGCTGCCACCCTGCGCACCCTGCAACATCGGTTTCATCTGCCAGTGCACCGACTGCTGTGCCACACGCCCACACGGTGGAACTCTACGCTCCACATGTTGGCCAGGCTCTATGAGCAGCGTAGAGCTATAGTGGAATACCAACTCCAACATGGGCGGCGCAGTGGGAGTCAGCCTCCTCAATTCTTTACAGAAGAGTGGGCCTGGTTGGCAGACATCTGCCAGGTCCTTGGAAACTTTGAGGAGTCTACCCAGATGGTGAGCGGCGATGCTGCAATCATTAGCGTCACCATTCCTCTGCTATGCCTCTTGAGAAGTTCCCTGCAAAGCATAAAGGCAGACGCTTTGCGCTCGGAAACAGAGGCGGGGGAAGACAGTATGTCGCTGGATAGTCAGAGCACCCTCCTGTCTATATCTCAGCGCGTTGAGGAGGAGGAGGAGCATGAGGAGGATGAGGAGGAGGGGGAAGAGACAGCTTGGCCCACTGTGGAGGGTACCCATGCTGCTTGCCTGTCATCCTTTCAGCGTGTATGGCCTGAGGAGGAGGAGGAGGAGGAGGAGGAGGAGGAGGAGGATCCTGAAAGTGATCTTCCTAGTGAGGACAGCCATGTGTTGCGTACAGGTACCCTGGCACACATGGCTGACTTCATGTTAGGATGCCTTTCTCGTGACCCTCGCGTTACACGCATTCTGGCCACTACGGATTACTGGGTGTACACACTGCTCGACCCACGGTATAAGGAGAACCTTTCCACTCTCATACACGAAGAGGAAAGGGGTTCGAGAGTGATGCTATACCATAGGACCCTGGCGGACAAGCTGATGGTAAAATTCCCATCCGACAGCGCTAGTGGCAGAAGGCGCAGTTCCGAGGGCCAGGTAGCAGGGGAGGCGCGGAGATCAGGCAGCATGTACAGCACAGGCAAGGGAACACTCTCTAAGGCCTTTGACAGCTTTCTGGCTCCCCAGCAAGACTGTGTCACCGCTCCCCAGTCAAGGCTGAGTCGGCGGGAGCACTGTAAAAGGATGGTGAGGGAGTACGTAGCCAATCGCACGACCGTCCTCCGTGACGCCTCTGCCCCCTACAACTACTGGGTGTCGAAGCTGGACACGTGGCCTGAACTCGCGCTGTATGCCCTGGAGGTGCTTGCTTGTCCTGCGGCTAGCGTCTTGTCAGAGAGGGTGTTTAGTGCGGCTGGGGGAATCATCACAGATAAGCGTACCCGCCTGTCAACCGACAGTGCCGACAGGCTTACACTCATCAAGATGAACAAAGCCTGGATTTCCCCAGACTTCTCTTCTCCACCAGCGGACAGCAGCGATACCTAAACAATACGTAGGCTGCACCCGCGGATGGAAGCATTGTTCTCTATCACCATCAAAATCGTGGACCTTTTAGTTTCATCAATCTGTGTATAATATTCATCCTCCTCCTGAAACCTCACGTAATCACGCCGAACGGGCAATTTTTCTTAGGCCCACAAGGCTCAGTCATATAATTTTTGTAAACAATTTTTATACGTTTCAATGCTCATTAAAGCGTTGAAACTTGCACCTGAACCAATTTTTATTTTAACTGGGCTGCCTCCAGGCCTAGTTACAAATTAAGCCACATTAACCAAAGCGATTAATGGGTTTCACCTGCCCTCTTGGTTGGGCATGGGCAATTTTTCTGACGTACTGTTGGTACACCAATTTTTTGGGGCCCTCGCCTACAGTGTAATCCAATTAATGTTTTGCCCACCTGCATTAAAGCTGACGTTACATCAGCTGTGCTGGGCACTGCAATGGGATAGATTTATGTACCGCCGGTGGCTTCCTGGCACCCACCCATGCTGTTGGTCCACACGGAGTTGTAACTGCATGTGTCCACTTCTAAAGAACCCCAGTCTGACTGGGGCATGCAGTGTGGGCCGAAGCCCACCTGCATTAAACATGACATTACCTCAGCTGTGATGAGCAATGCAATGGGATATATTTATGTACCGCCGGTGGGTTCCAGGGAGCCACCCATGCTGTCGGTCCACACTGAGTTGTAACTGCATGTGTCCACTTCTAAAGAACCCCAGTCTGACTGGGGCATGCAGTGTGGGCCGAGGCCAACCTGCATTAAACATGACATTACCTCAGCTGTGCTGGGCACTGCAATGGGATATATTTATGTACCGTCGGTGGGTTCCAGGGAGCCACCCATGCTGTTGGTCCACACGGAGCTGTAACTGCATGTGTCCACTTCTAAAGAACCCCAGTCTGACTGGGGCATGCAGTGTGGGCCGAAGCCAACCTGCATTAAACATGACATTACCTCAGCTGTGATGGGCAATGCAATGGGATATATTTATGTACTGCCGGTGGGTTCCAGGGAGCCACCCATGCTGTCGGTCCACACGGAGTTGTAACTGCATGTGTCCACTTCTAAAGAACCCCAGTCTGACTTTGGCATGCAGTGTGGGCCGAAGCCCACCTGCATTAAACATGACAGTATCTCAGCTGTGCTGGGCAATGCAATGGGATTTATTTATGTACCGCCGGTGGCTTCCTGGGACCCTCCCATGCTGTCGGTCCACACGGACTTCACAATAAGAAGTTGTACCTGGCTGTGTCTACTTATAAAGAACCCCAGTGTTACTGGGGCATGCAGTGTGGGCCGAAGCCCACCTGCATTTAATCTGACGTTAGCTCTGCTGTCCAGGGCACTGCAATGGGATACATTTATATACAGCTGGTGGGTTCCAGGGAGCCACCCATGCTGTCGGTCCACACGGAGTTGTAACTGCATGTGTCCACTTCTAAAGAACCCCAGTCTGACTGGGGCATGCAGTGTGGGCCGAAGCCCACCTGCTTTAAACATGACATTACCTCAGCTGTGATGGGCAATGCAATGGGATATATTTATGTACAGCCGGTGGCTTCCTGGCACCCACCCATGCTGTCGCTCCACAGGGACTTCACAATAGGGAGTTGTACATGCCTGTGTCTATGAATTAAAAACCCCGGTCAGGTTGGGGCATGCAGTGTGGGACGAAGCCCACCTGCATTTAATCTGACGTTAGCTCTGCTGTCCAGGGCACTGTAATGGGATACATTTATGTACAGCCGGTGGGTTCCAGGGAGCCACCCATGCTGTGGGTGCACACCGAATTCCCATTGCGGAGTTGTACCTGCCTGTGACTATTTATAAAAAACCGCGGTCTGACTGGGGCATGCAGACACCTTGACAGAATGAATAGTGTGTGGCACATAGGTTCCCCATTGCTATGCCCACGTGTGCAGCTCCTGATGGCGGTGGCACAGGATTATATTTCTCATTGCTTCTGTACAGCATTGTGGGCTATCGCCCCGCCCCTTTTAAAGAGGGTCGCTGCCTAGCCGTGCCAACCCTCTGTAGTGTGTGCTTGCGGTTCCTCCTCATGGCAGACGCTCTTATAAATAGACATGAGGGTGGTGTGGCATGAGGGCAGCTGAAGGCTGCGCAGGGACACTTAGGTGTGCGCTGTGGACACTGGGTCATGCGGGGGGGGGGGGGTTGGCAGCATGTAACCCAGGAGAAGAGGCAGGGGTGTGTCCCGCAGGCAGTGCTTGTGCTTAGTTGGAGGTAGTGTGGTGCTTAGCTAAGGTGTGGCTTACTAATGAGGGTTTGTCCGAAGTAAAAATTGTTAGGGGGGGGCCCACTCTTGCCGCTATTGTGGCTTAATAGTGGGACCTGGGAACTTGAGATGCAGCCCAACATGTAGCCCCTCGCCTGCCCTATCCGTTGCTGTGTTGTTCCCATCACTTTCTTGAATTGCCCAGATTTTCACAAATGGAAATCTTAGCGAGCATCGGCGATATACAAAAATGCTTGGGTCGCCCATTGACTTCAATGGGGTTCGTTATTCGAAACGAACCATCGAGCATCGCGAAAATTTCGTTCCGAGTAACGAGCACCCGAGCATTTTGGTGCTCGCTCATCTCTAGTGGCCATAGGTTCTCCATGGGGTTCAAATCTGAGACATTTCTTGGCCATGGACCTAAATTTTAATGTTTTGTTCACAGGACACGGGTCTCAGAATGCTTTACGGTTGGCATTACACAGAACTCAAGGTAGTGCTCACCTTTTTTTCCCCAGACAATCATTCTTTTAGATGTCCCAAACAGATATCATGCTCAGGAGATGTGAAGATAGTGGTGACGGACTATACTTCAATGTTGTTGATCAATATGCACTGCCAGCTATGTATGTGGACATTTGTTTTTTGTTTTTTAAATCAATTTTTATTGAAATTTTCAAATAATTTCCATGCCACATAAATTGACAAGAAAAGGCAAAGCCACTCTCATTTCGTCCAGAGAGACAACACCAGTCTTACAGTTGTGGTCATATGCAATGAAAATGATCCAGTGAGACTCCTATATTTATACAAAAGTAAACATAACATCCGTGGTTCATAAATTCAATAAAACAGGTATTGTGAGAGTGAAAGAAATCAAAAATAAAGAAAAAAAGATAAGTTAGAAAAGAGAGAGAGGAAGAAAGGGGGAAGGAGGGAGGTGAGGATGGGAAAGCAGGGGAGAAAGGGGGAGGGAAGGGGGAGAAGGGAGTAGGAGTCCTTAAATGAGAGACAGGCAATGTCGTTCTCACCATAACCAGCGCCAACATGTGCTCCATCCTCAGCGACTGGGTCCAACGTCCAAGGTCCCAACAAACCTCTCTCTGCAGAAGAGGCAGGACTAGATCTAGCTCCCCGGGGAGGGGCTCACACTACCCTATCCCTAAGGTTATTGCATAAGGCTTTCTTATTGCTAAGATTTTTGTCTCAATTCCCTCCAAGGGTTCCATATCTGGAGGAAGTTGTCATGAGATCCCTTTGACCAGGTCGAGGGTTCCTCCAGATTGCAAATTAAGTTAGCTTTTTCCTTCCATTGGGCCAAGGAGGGGGGTGTTTTTTGTAGCCAATGGAGGGGGATCAGAGCCTTGGCTGCATCTAGTAAAAATGCTATCAATTTATTTTTCAGGGGATGGAAGTTTGCAGATGGTTTCCAAAGAAAAACCATATCTGCTGAGATTGAAAAACTTGGATAGAGGATCCTCAGGACATTCTCCACATTCCTCCAGTAGGAGGTGATGCCCAGGCAATCCCACCAAATATGGAGATAGGATCCAACTGCCGCATCACATCTCCAGCATCTATTGTGAGGTGCTAGCTTATAGTCATAGAGCCATTGCGGGGTCTTATACCACCTAACTAGCAATTTATAGTGACTCTCTTGCATGACAATACACGGAAATAGGCCATAAGCAATTTTCAAAATTATCGTAGCATCAGCAATAGACAAAGTTATGCTCAAATTCTTTTCCCATGAGCTGAGAAAGGAAGGCTTGGAGAATATTGGGGAGCTATAAAGCATCTCCATATGTTTGAAATTTTTCTCGACTTGAGATTACTTTCACTAAGGATCCTCTCAAAAAGGGTCTTAGGTCGGATAGATTTATGTTTCGCGCGGAACTCGCTGAGGACCCTCTTGACATGTATTATTTGTAGAAAGGAGAAGGATTGGTAAGGCAGTAGGGTCTGCAGAGCGTCTTCAGGAGTCCTGTGTGTCTGGGCTTGCAGGTCCCCAACCACTCCATCTTGGAATTGCCTCCAGATGCTAGCAACACCTGGATCAGACAGGAACTCCAACAGCTTGCATAAAACTTGGATCGGCATCATCGGGGAGGGTCTCTGTGCCAAAGATTCTCTGAGCCTGTCCCAGGTCTCGCAGGGGCCTCTAAGTAAGGGATTAAATCCTTTCGCTCTGTAAGCGCTCCTGGATGGGAACCAAAGGTCCTCCAATAAGGAGTTGCCATGTGAGCCTGCTGTGATGTCTCGCAGCAACAGATCTCTATCGGGGAACAAGCTGTGTTCTAAAGGCTTTATAGTACACTAACGAAAGACCATCTGGTCTGGGGCTCTTAGACTGAGGACAGGAATTCAATAGCTAATCTATCTCCTTGGCTGTGATCGGGCCCAGCAGAGAAGTGCCCTCCTTGTCACCTAATTAAGTTAGGTTTAGTAAATTTAGGAAAGAATCAATCCGATTTCTAGTTTTCTGTTGAGCAGGGGAGGCCTCCCGGTCCCTGAGATTATATAATTGCGAATAAAAATATTGGAATTCTTTGGCTATCTCATGGGTTGAGGAGACTGACATACTGACTGTGTTTTAATTGAATGTATGAAGTTTCTAGTTTGGGCCTTCTTGAGGAGGGATGTCATGAACTTACTACTCCAGTTGCCGTGTGCATAGATGACTTGTTTGAGAAACAGGTGTTTCTTGTTAAATTTGTCATTAAGGCAACGTCGGAGTTCGTGTCTCAGGAAAGCTAATTCTTCAAGGTTATTTTTTGTCTGTGAGAGTTTAGCTACCAGCTCTAATTTTGCTATTTGGGATAGGTATTTATTAGAGATGAGCGAGCATACTCGTCCGAGCTTGATGCTCGTTCGAGTATTAGGGTGCTCGAGATGCTCGTTACTCGAGACGAGCACCACGCGGTACTCGTCTCGATTAAACGAGCACTGACCATTGAATTCAATGGAGCCGGTAATACAGCCGACTCTATTGAAAGCAATGGGCTGCCGGCGTACGCGGGATGAATTGTCGGGAAGGGCTTAAATATATAAGCCCTTCCCTACAATTCATCCAGAAATGTGTAAAAATAAAAAATATATATATACTTACCTGGTCCCGGCAGAACGATGTTAGCCCATTGAATTCAATGGAGCCGGCAATACAGCCGACTCCATTGAAAGCAATGGGATGCCGGCGATCGCGGGATGAATTGTCGGGAAGGGGTTAAATATATGAATTCATGAATGGGTGTGAGTGAGGGATGCCTCTGATTGGTCAGGCTGTGACCAATCAGAGGCCTCTCATTCAGCAGGCGGGGATTTTAAATCCCCGGCTGCTGAATACTACTCACAGCTGTTCAGAGCAGTTCAGGAGAACTGCAGCCTGTCGCGCTGAACTCCGTCTGCCGGGACCAGGTAAGTATATATATATTTTTTATTTTTACACATTTCTGGATGAATTGCAGGGAAGGGCTTATATATTTAACCCCTTCCCGACAATTCATCCCGCGCTCGCCGGCAGCCCATTGCTTTCAATGGAGTCGGCTGTATTGCCAGCTTCATTGAATTCAATGGGCTAACATCGTTCTGCCGGGACCAGGTAAGTATATATATATTTTTTATTTTTACACATTTCTGGATGAATTGTAGGGAAGGACTTATATATTTAAGCCCTTCCCGACAATTCATCCCGCGTACGGGGTCTCAATCTTGCCGCTATTGTGGCTTAATAGTGGGACCTGGGAACTTGAGATACAGCCCAAAATGTAGCTCCTCGCCTGCCCTATTCGTTTCTGTGTCGTTTCCATCACTTTCTTGTGTTTTGCAGATTTTCACAAATGAAAACCTTAGCGAGCATCGGCGATATACAAAAATGCTCGAGTCACCCATTGACTTCAATGGGGTTCGTTACTCGAAACGAACTCTCGAGCATCACTGAAAGTTCGACTCGAGTAACGAGCACCCGAGCATTTTGGTGCTCGCTCATCTCTAGTATTTATCTATCTCTTTTTGTTTCTGGTTTTTCACCCTGGAGCCTAAAGCTATCAGTAGCCCTCTCACAAATGTCTTGTGGGCTTCCCAGACAACGGGGGCCCCGAGGTTTCCATCAGAATGGATCTTAAAATATTCTTCAATCAATTCACCCATACCAGATCTTTCTTCTATGGAGTCCAACAAGGACTCATTTAGATGCCATCTCCACTCGCATAGGACTTTGCGGACAAGGCAGATATCTACATGTACAGGAGCATGGTCTGATAAAGTTATAGAGTCGATTTTGGCTTTCTCCAGGCGCGACAGGAGACCAGAGGAGACATAAAATAATCTAACCTTTGGAAAGAAAAGTGTACATTGGAGAAATCTTTTGTAGAGGGATGTAGGGAGCGCCAAGCGTCCACCACTCCCAGTACCTGCAGAGATTGGCTTAGCCTTTTTAGTTTTACCTGGGAGACCCGGGACCGGCCTACAGAGAAATCCAGTAAGGGATTTAGGGTGACATTCAAATCTCCACTGAGTACGATATGACCCACTGCAAACTGTTTAGGAACCTCTAGTTGTTTAATCAGCCATGAAATTTGATACAAATTGGCGATCGTTATTTTGGTGTTCTTAATCGAGCCTTTAAGGAAGAGTGATCTTCCTTCCCCATCCGAGTTTTGTGCCTCGAGTATAAAGGGTATGGATTTGTGGAACAAAATAGAGACCCCTTTGGAAGAAGAACTGGGATGTGAGTTATGGTAGTTTTGTTGGAACACCCTCCCCGGGAGAGGTAGGTGTCTGTCTTTTTTAAAATGTGTCTCCTGCAGCAGTAAGATTTTAAACCCATACTTTTTTAGAAGTTGGGCGACATTATGTCTCTTACCAGTTGAGTTCAGACCTCGGACGTTGAATGACGTAAAGCGGAAGGCACCCATAGCAGCATCGGCCATGCGAACAGAAATCAATGCCTAGAGAATAAATCAAAGGGAGAAGAACAGTAAGACAATGGACGCGAGTAACACTGGTAAAGTAGAAATATAGATCTGCTGTCAAGTCTACGTGTAAAAATCAAGTACGACTAAGGGAGGGAGAGGTAGAGGGAGGAGGGGGAGGCAGACAGAAAGGGATTGAGGAGAGTGAGACTCTGAAGGAGTGAGGGACTCAAAGAGTGAAAGAGGAAGAATAGAATAACGGCAAAGGTCACTGTGCAGTTGCAAAGTATGTATCCCAGCGCAGCTACACGTAATTCGTAAAGCCCTTCTGCTTAAAGGGTATTAGGTTACAATTTTAACAAATTAACTTGAAAAACGAACTCAGCCTGGTCGGTCAGCCACCACTACTGGTTAACCCTAAAAGAAAAAATTCGGTGTATTCTATCAATCAAAATAAGATATGAACATTACGATACATTAGAAAAATCTAAGACTATAAGGTAAATGAGAACGAACAGCAAATCTAAGAGTACAATTCCACCTAGATGTTATTTTCATTTAGTCAGGTGTCATCAGGAAGTGTCTCATCTTTATTTTTCTTCTTTCTTGCTCTAAGTGATTTTGAGTTCCCCGCTAACTGCCAACTTTCTATGAAGGTCAGGTGAGGAAACTTAGGGAGCTCTGGTAGTGGAAGCCAGCAAGGTAGATCAATCGGCTTCATGTCAAGCTGTTGCTAACACTTTTGTAAGTCCTCCGGGGAACGAATATTTATTCTCCGGCCTCTGAGGGTGATCCCCAATCCAAAGGGAAACAGCCAAGTATATTTCATGTCCCTAGCTCTTAGGGCCTCTAGTAAAGGCTTAAGCATCCGGCATTTAGCTAGGGTTGTCAGGACTAGGTCCTGATAGAATTTTATAGGTGCCTGATCATATTGCAGGTCTTTTTTATTTCTGGCTGCCTCTAATATTGCGAGGGCATCTGGGAATGCCAGAAGCTTACATATTACATCCCTCGGTGGGTCTGAACCAGAAGGGGGAGGTCTCAGGGCCCTATGAATTCGCTCAATGGAAACATGAGACGCTCTGTCAGGGCCCAACAAAAGTGCAAACAGTTCTGTGGCTACCTTGGGCAGAACCTCCACCGCCCATGACTCTGGGAGACCTTTAATTCTCACGTTACTGTCTGTTGCTGTTTTCATGCTCTTTCTGCATTATCAGAGTACTGTTCAGTTGGGAATGATGTTCTTTGATTGCTTCACTAGTTCTGTTGAGTGTGTTATGATAGTGGCTGAGGAGGACTCGAGCTCTTCAACTCTCTTCCCCAAGTGTCTGATTTCTCTTTTATTTCAGATAGGTCCGACATAACAGGGCGCAGTGCCCTAGTGATCAAGTTCCTCATAAAGCTCTTGGAGATTTGCTCATTATCCTCCCCGTCTGAAGAAGCATCTTCCTCCCTCTCTATACTGTGATTTGTTGATGCTGTCAGGTTCAGCATCTTTTTGCTAATGGGGGGCGATCTGGAGCTACGTTCTTTAAAGAACCTCTGCATGTCAGCCTGCCCTTTGGCTGGGCGCGGCATGCTCAAAATATTACCACTCTTATCTTTGCTAGTTTTCCCCATGATATGTAGTAGTTTGCTTCAGTTATAGTCCCGTGATGGTGTCCTCTCGACAAGGCTATCCTTTCAGGGAGCCATCAGGTTCCACAGATTGGTTCCGCCACCAAAGATTTTCAACTGGATAGAAATAAAATTGTCGGCGGTTAGAAAAATTGTGAAGAGAGTTATTCAGAGTTCCGTTATGGGGAATCCAGAAAAATTTAGGCCGAACCTGTGAAAGTCACTGTAAAGTAAGATTATCTGTGCACAGTTGTGTTGTTAGTGCAGTAGTAAACGCTGAGAAACGTCCTCAACTTCTTTCTTGTATGAGCTCCACTTCTTGTATAATATAGCTCATGAGCATTGGATTATGGGGGGTGGGTTATTGCTGCTGTTGTTGTTAGAAGGCGATCAGTGCCAGCAGGGGCGGGAGGGGGGTTAGAATAGATGAAAGCAACATTAAATGGAGGAACAGAGTGGGTTTCTGTTTGAATCTGCCTGCAAGTCCAAGCTGGCAGCACTTTTTATGCTTCCTGGTGTTATTTGCACTGTGTATGTGTCCTTGCTCTCTCCCCTTGGGCTCACGTGCTGCTATGCAGACCGTCTCCTCTCTCTCTCTACTCTGCAGCATGGGGTGTGGATCGGCTGACCACCATGCTGTTTTAGATCACCCGACCCAGTCACTCCCCTGTCAGACCTTACACAGAGAGCCTCCGATGCAGCCGCCAGCCACTGTGCTGTAGTTGCGACAATCTGGGCTCCGACCTGCAGTAAACTTCCAGTCCAGTGCAATTGAGGCCCCGGCTTTCCCCGTGGCACTAGGCCCCGACTCTCCTACGTCGCCGAACAGGTCCTGGAGCCCCTCAACTTGATCCTAGTCCTGCGGAGGAGCTACTGCCAATATTGAGCGCTACGTCTAAGGGCCAGGGACACCAGCGATGCAACTTCTCTTCTCCGGCAGCAGGAGCCCTGTATCCGTGCGTCCGCTCACTCTGCAGGCTAGGCCACGCCCTGCATGTGGACATTTGTGAGGTGTTATTTCTTGGAGTCTGCACACAGGTGCATAGCTGTCTCACAACAAACTACAAACTGCAAAGTGAGTACAGCTTTATCCATAGCAACTGAGACTGTGGGGGTTTGTGAGGACCTGCGATGACATCATGGAGTGGTGCTCAGAGACCATGTGACTGATCACATGATGGTGACATCATCACAGGTCCTGTGAGCAGACGGCTGCTGGCAGACTGTGTTTTGTATATGCATTAGATGGACCTGCGATAATGTCACAGGGTGAAGCTCAGTGACCATGTGACTGTGCGATAATGTCACCCTCATGTGAACAGGGAGCAGAGCTAAGCGCCGGAGGATGATCACATGACTGTCATTGTGAGCACACGGCAGCTGTCATACTCTGCATGTTTCATGCTTTAGGACCTGCGATGTCATCACCAGCATGTCATCAGGGGAGAAGCATGAGAAGCACTCACACACATATATACATACTAACAGACAAGTGGTCCTTAGTAGTTTGATTGTGGACTTCTTACAATACGCTCATCTTAAAGTGGCCTGATATACAGTAGATACACTCCTTAACAGTGTCCTTAAAAAAGTTTACATTAATACGCTACAAAAAACAAGGTCTTATCTAGCAAGGTCAATGAAAAAAATAAAACATTAGGGCGCCCACCCACTGGCGTTTGCGATTTTCGTGCGTGAAAAACGCCGCGTTTTCGCGGCGTTTTTCGCGGCGTTTTTTGCCGCGTTTTCGCGGCTTTTCCATTAATTTCCATTGACTTTCATGGGTGCATTAGGAGAAAAATAAGGACACATATGCAACTGACAGTTCCTATGTTAAAAAACGCAACGCAACGCAAAAAAAACCGCCAGTGGACAGGAGTACATTCAATTCTAATTGCTCTTGAGAAAAAACGCAAAACGCAAAGAAAAAAAAATCGCCAGTGGGTGGGCGCCCTTACAGCAATAACCTGTCTGTCATTATGTTTCAAACTGTTTTGTTCCGTTGTATTATTATAGAAGAAATGGAAATCAGTCAAAGCTATGTGTATTGCTTGGCACATCCTGGTATCAAATGCTGATCATAACTAAACATTATCTCTATAAATGCACTTAATCATATTGTATGATAATTCATTAAGGAAAATGTCCTACATTTTCAGCATTGTGGTTATGTAGGCAATAACTCATAGAGAACCTCCCTGCCTTTCAGGAGAATACAAGAACATTATATGCAACTCTTATGTTTCACAACAGGCAGGGTCTTTACGTAAAGGAAATAAACTGGCAATGATCTTTCACAATCTTAAGTATATATAAAGGTAAAAGTAGCAGAGACTAAGTATACTGCAGTAATTGCATCTGGTAATCTCACACTCACCAGCTATAATCTATCAAGAACAATGTCTGGAGTCAAAGGACAGCAGAAGAAATGCCGTGAGCCTAGCCCACCACCCCAACAGCAAACCCAGGATTGTAAGTATTCTTTATCTGTATATTTTAATGTATGCATGCAACTGAATGGCAACAGGACAAACTATATAGACAATATGACCACAGTTCTTCTATGTGAAACTCAATATTATAAAATCAACTGCAAAATTTGATATGTTAAGACTTCAGCCTCATCAGAAATGCTTGCCATGGGATTAGGAAAAGTGGTTAACATTTTTTCTGCTAGACTATTGGCTCTCAGTGTATTTTAACTGCTGCCACACAAAACTTTTTTGAGTTAACGGGGTTATACAGTTGTCAAATATTGATGGCGTATACTTGGGATAGGTCATCAGTAGTAGATCTGCAGGTGTCTCCAGTCCAGGACCCCTACCAATGAGTTTGTGCAGTTAGTTGATTTCTGCAGGGAGCAGACAGCTCCGTTCCCACTGTAGTGGCCAGGCTTGTTATAAAGTTGGCATTCACTTCAATGGAGACTCTGATTGCAATACCAAGCTTGGCCATTACATTTTGAATGGAACTGTCTGCTTCCTGAAGTAATCAGTTCACTGCACAAGTGCATATGTGGGGGTCCTAGACTTGAGACACCTGCAGATATACTATTGATGGCCTTTGCAAGAATAGGCCATCAATATCTTTTAAATGAGAGTTTTAGGTCAATCCTGTACATGGTAATAAGGTTGAGAATCATATAGGAACAATTTTTTTTTACTTGCTGGCCATGTAAAAAAACAATAAACTAGTCAATACTCACAAGGGCCAAGCTCCACACTGCTCCAATGCTTCCTCTTTGATCTCCCTGCTGGCACTCTGTTTATAGGCTGCAGTCATCCTGCTCATGGAAATTCACAAGCTGCTGCAGGCAATCTCAGAGGTTAACCGGAGGGGTGACTGGAGAGGCAGCACTGTAACAGTGGGGAAACGGGATGTGTGAATAAAGGCTAGTTTATTGTTTTTCCAATTAGCCATCATATTTAAAAGGAAAAAAATATAACAGAGAAAACCCCTTTAACAATTTTTTTTGTTGCTTTAGTTGCTTTAGTTCAGAAGATACAGCACTGTCTGGTATCCTGTGAAGTAATCCTGTTTAGACTACTTGAGGTCGGCATCCAAGTTAGATAAATGGCCAGATCCTTCATGTCTTCACAATAAATATAGTGGTCCATTAACTCCTCCCCAATATCAGATGCCATCGGAAAGAATTGTCCATGTTAAATTTCAAAATGTCTGATCCTTTGTCCCTCTCCCTACTGAAAAAAACTTGTACACAAGGCCAAGCATGCATAGTTGACTCCTGGCTGATGTCCAGTGTATACACAAGTCTGGCACCAACTCTGCCTTCTTTTCTACCTGCTGCTGATTTATATGTCTGTAAATAGTTAGGAGAAGGATAAGGAGGCAGAGCTCATGAAAACACAATTGGACGTGATCTAACATTAGGAATTTTTTAAATAATTTGAATCAACTAATTTTCTCATGGTAAAAGTGATTAAAGTGAATGTAAAATACATTTATATTTATTTTTTCCAGCTTGTGCACCAGAGCCAGTTCAATGTCAGGCACCACCAAAGTGCCCCTCTCCACAAGGTAATATCGAAATCAACTTGCACAAATCTATTATGTGTTTGCATCTATCTTAAAGGAATTTTCCATGACTTCAAATTGCTTCACAACCTCTCTGTCCTTCCTGGTTGCTGCTGACCAGGACATATGACTGCTACAGCCAATCACTTTCCATACTAGTGACCTTCTACAGCCAGTGATTGGCTGCAGCAATCACACGTCCTAGTTAGCAACAACCAGGAAGTTGGAGCTGCTGCCAGATCCTATTTGTTTGTTATTTTAATGCGTTGCTGACCTCTCTGCAAAGCCGGACTACTGGTGATTAGTACCAGCGTCTGAACATAGAAAGGGACTTAGGTTATATACCGATACCCTGACAGATCCGGTAGATTTGCAACCTTAGAAATCTAGGGGCAAGATCTAGTGAATTAGGCTAGAAAATCGCCTAGCATTCTGACGGATTGTTGTCAGTTTGCAAAAAGAGCCTCAGATTTATTTTCTGGCAGCACATCGGTTTGTCTAGAAATAGACACCATTGTACGTGCAGCATAGCTGTAACCAATTTAGGGGATCATTATAGACGACCCTTTGGTTACTGAGCGTTTTTAACTCACCAGTCATCAATGAGTGTGCAGATGCTAGCTATTTTTAAGATTGTCAATTTTTCGCACTCTGTACAATTATTTCCATCGGTGATTAAAAACCTATGGAATTAAGGTACATTTAAGTATAGAGTTGCTGATCCTGGCCGTGTCATCTGGTTCTAAACGCTCGGTGACAATGCTCCTGAAGAATCGCGTAAGCGAGGAAACGCGTTGAGCACCATATAGAGAGAACGAGCACTATATAGAGAGAACAGAACCGAAAAAGAGATTATTTATCTCTTAGTGGTAAAATCTAATATTTTTCCAAAGGATCATGTTTTTTGGTATTATATCCTTGTATATCGACAAACTAACACGCATAAATACCGGTTGATGCGCTCACGTGTATAAAATAGTCTGCAAAACATATTGTAGCAGACCATCTTGAATAAAAACCTGAATGAAGTGTTCTATGAGATATACAGAGGATAACGAATCGCATCATCTGCATACAAAGTTCTTTTATGAAAGCCTATGTGTCCGTCTAGGATTTTAGAATATATTACTGAGGAGGCAGAGCTCATGAAAACACAATTGGACGTGATCTAACATTAGGAATTTTTTAAATAATTTGAATCAACTAATTTTCTCATGGTAAAAGTGATTAAAGTGAATGTAAAATACATTTATATTTATTTTTTCCAGCTTGTGCACCAGAGCCAGTTCAATGTCAGGCACCACCAAAGTGCCCCTCTCCACAAGGTAATATCGAAATCAACTTGCACAAATCTATTATGTGTTTGCATCTATCTTAAAGGAATTTTCCATGACTTCAAATTGCTTCACAATCTCTCTGTCCTTCCTGGTTGCTGCTGACCAGGACATATGACTGCTACAGCCAATCACTGTCCATACTAGTGACCTTCTACAGCCAGTGATTGGCTGCAGCAATCACACGTCCTAGTCAGCAACAACCAGGAAGTTGTGTGAAATCCAGTTTAACCCATTGAATGTAAATGTCCTCCAGCATCGAGGTTAGAATAGAATGGGATTGGAAGCTGATCTCACTCCATACTTGGTGGGTAACAGTTGTCTTTGACAGCTGACAACAGCCCAAAATAGCTCCATGCTGATCTTGGCTGTTGAGGTCTGTGAATGCATTTTTCACTTACTGTTATAAATGTCGCATCCATATTACTGTTAATTAACTACCACCCCTAGTAGGATATGAGTTACCCAGCATCAATTAACCAATTAAAGAAAGTGGTACTTTCTGATATAGGACCATTAATTTGGTTGAAACGTGCCTAGGGTCAAATAACAGTTGTTATAAAAGTTGGGTCAATTAATGATTGTTATAAAAGGAGTTTATCGATTATTACGTCACTAGATGGGTACCACAATGAATGCCTGTTATGTCTATTGATATTGGTTTAATAACAACAATACAACCAGAATTTAAACTATACGAAATGTAACACAAACTATTGATACGGGCATCTGATGTCTTATTATCACCTATTGCACAGTGGCGTTTACCAATAAAGTGTGCTCTTACATCCATGCTTATTGCGATGCTAAGGGCCCTGTGACTGTAACACACATGATTTAATAAATCAAGAATCGTGGCGTGTATTACACAAATTATCACATTTTGCAATCGAAAATTCATTAGAACCCTTTTTAGTATATGGGTTGGGGATTACCAACTGCATAGGGATATTCAGCCATTTTTTTGGTGTTTTCCCCCCTTCTCCCTTTTCTTTTGTGTTGTTTTTGTTTTGGGGTTTATAGTTTGCTTCCTATTTATGTCATCCCTATTAGCTATGATCAGTTCCTGATTTTTAATTAGAATTACTAAGTTATATTTTATCATTATCCTTTCAGTGATACCTTGATCTTCTGTTAACCCTTTAAATGCTGCAGTCAATTCAGACAGATGATCTGCGATTGTCATGGCAGCCCAGTTATTCATTATGGCAGCCCAGAGCCTTCTGAAGGCCATCAGGGTTGCCATGTATTTCTGCATATTGTGATAACCCTGTGGCCTTTTAAAAGTAGTGTTTTTAAAGATAGTACATAAAAAATAAAGCCTAAATACATTTTTAATCATTCTCTGCACTAATATTTCAGCTTGTGTCCCTGAGCCTGTGTGTGAGCAAAAAGCCCCTGCACAACCAGGTAAGTCCAAGCAAATGCTTGCAATGCTGCAAAATAATGCAATTATCCTATTTTTAGATAGTTTATAAAACAAAGTTAGGTGGGAAGGTGGGGATAGTTCATACTCACTAAACTCTCTGACCAAGCATTATCGTAATTGCCCTCACACATGGAATAAAATTATCATGTTATCTTTATCCGCAGCATGTACATCATAATAACAATACCACTTTGACATTTTTAAACCTTTTTCAGTAATATATATGGTAAATAAAAAAGTACCACTGAAAAATACAACACGTCCTGCAAAAAACAAGTCCTCAAATAGCTACATCAATAGAAAAATTAAAGGATTATGACTAGAGATGAGCGAACACCAAAATGTTCGGGTGTTCGTTATTCGGAACGAACTTCCCGCGATGCTCGAGGGTTCGTTTCGAACAACGAACCCCATTGAAGTCAATGGGCGACCAGAGCATTTTTGTATTTCGCCGATGCTCGCTAAGGTTTTCATGTGTGAAAATCTGGGCAATTCAAGAAAGTGATGGGAATGACACAGAAACGGATAGGGCAGGCGAGGGGCTACATGTTGGGCTGCATCTCAAGTTCACAGGTCCCACTATTAAGCCACAATACCGGCAAGAGTGGGCCCCCCCCCCCTCCCAACAACTTTTACTTCTGAAAAGCCCTCATTAGCATGGCATACCTTTGCTAAGCACCACACTAGCTACAACAAAGCACAATCACTGCCTGGATGACACTCCGCTGCCACTTCTCCTGGGTTACATGCTGCCCAACCGCCCCCCCTCCCCCCCACAGCGCACACCAAAGTGTCCCTGCGCAGCCTTCAGCTGCCCTCATGCCACGCCACACTCATGTCTATTTAGAAGTGCGTCTGCCATGAGGAGGAACCGCAGGCACACACTGCAGAGGGTTGGCATGGCTAGGCAGCGGCCCTCTTTAAAAGGGGCGGGGCGATAGCCCACAATGCTGTACAGAAGCAATGAGAAATAGAATCCTGTGCCACCGCCATCAGGAGCTGCACACGTGGGCATAGCAATGGGGAACCTATGTGCCACACACTATTCATTCTGTCAAGGTGTCTGCATGCCCCAGTCAGACTGGTAATATGTACCTTAACAGTAACCGCGTTGGTGGTAATGTGGTGGTGACTGAGGACCTAGTAGCACGGTTGTATTTTGTTGGTTTTCGGAATGCGGCCAGGATTAAGTGGGCCGTGGCGGGGGGATGGTGTGGGGGCTCTCGTTGTGTCGGTAAAGGTGAAATTCTTGGACTGCCACCAGACGAACCAATGCAAAGACATTTGCCAAGAATGTTTTCCCTGTTGGAGGAGGAGGGGGATGTTTTTGAGGCACTACGTGTCCTCTCCACGTGTCCGTGGTTATATGCACCTTTACAGTAACCGCGTTGGTGGGAAATGGCCTCGCCGCCATCATGTCTTTGGGAAGCCTCTGTTTCCACACCCCAGAGACATACCATTAGCAGCGGTATAGGCAGAGGCCAGAATTCGTAACATTTCAGCCGTAGCATTAGGACAGGCCCCACTAACATATCACTAGCAGCAGTATAGCGGGAGCGCAGTCTTCGTTCCATGTCAGCAATAGTAGCACTCAAGACAGGCCCCAGTAACAATTCCGAAGCAGCAGTATAGCGGGAGCGCAGTCTTCGTTCCATGTCAGCAATAGTAGCACTCAAGACAGGCCCCAGTAACAATTCCGAAGCAGCAGTATAGCGGGAGCGCAGTCTTCGTTCCATGTCAGCAATAGTAGCACTCAAGACAGGCCCCAGTAACAATTCCGAAGCAGCAGTATAGCGGGAGCGCAGTCTTCGTTTCATGTCAGCAATAGTAGCACTCAAGACAGGCCCCAGTAACAATTCCGAAGCAGCAGTATAGCGGGAGCGCAGTCTTCGTTCCATGTCAGCAATAGTAGCACTCAAGACAGGCCCCAGTAACAATTCCGAAGCAGCAGTATAGCGGGAGCGCAGTCTTAGTTCCATTTCAGTAGCCTTAGTATAGCCAAGGCCCAAGTTACATTTATGTAGCTAAAGTGTAGGCCAACCCCACACACCTTTCTGTACCATGAGTGCAGGCGAAGAACATACAAATTGCTATGATTACACTGTAGGTGAGGGCCCCAAAAATTTGGTGTACCAACAGTACTAATGTACCTCAGTAAAAATTGGCCATGCCCAACCAAGATGGCAGGTGAATCGCTTTGGTTAATGTGGCTTAAGTGGTAACTAGGCCTGGAGGCAGCCCAGTGTAACGAAAAATTGGTTCAAGTTAAAGTTCCAACGCTTTTAAGCGCATTGAAACTTATAAAAATTGTTCAGAAAAATTATTTGAGTGAGCCTTGTGGCCCTAAGAAAAATTGCCCGTTCAGTGTGATTACGTGAGGTTTCAGGAGGAGGAGCAGGAGGAGGAGGAGGAATATTAGACACAGATTGATGAAGCAGAAATGTCCCCGTTTTGGATGGTGAGAGAGAACGTAGCTTCCATCCGCGGGTGCAGCCTACGTATTGCTTACGTATTGCTGCTGTCCGCTGGTGGAGAACAGAAGTCTGGGGAAATCCAGCCTTTGTTCATCTTGATGAGTGTTAGCCTGTCGGCACTGTCGGTTGACAAGCGGCTACGCTTATCTGTGATGATTCCCCCAGCCGCACTAAACACCCTCTCCGACAAGACGCTAGCCGCAGGACAAGCAAGCACCTCCAGGGCATACAGCGCTAGTTCAGGCCACGTGTCCAGCTTCGACACCCAGTAGTTGTAGGGGGCAGAGGCGTCACCAAGGATGGTCGTGCGATCCGCTACGTACTCCCTCACCATCCTTTTACAGTGCTCCCGCCGACTCAGCCGTGACTGGGGAGCGGTGACACAGTCTTGGTGGGGAGCCATAAAGCTGGCCAGGCCCTTAAAGACTGTTGCACTGCCTGGGATGTACATGCTGCTCGATCTACGCACATCCCCTGCTACCTTGCCCTCGGTACTGCGCCTTCTGCCACTAGCGCTGTCGGCTGGGAATTTTACCATCAGCTTGTCCGCAAGGGTCCTGTGGTATAGCAACACTCTCGAACCCCTTTCCTCTTCGGGAATCAGAGTGGGCAGGTTCTCCTTATACCGTGGATCGAGCAGTGTGTACACCCAGTAATCCGTCGTGGCCAGAATGCGTGCAACGCGAGGGTCACGAGAAAGGCATCCTAACATGAAGTCAGCCATGTGTGCCAGGGTACCTGTACGCAACACATGGCTGTCTTCACTAGGAAGATCACTTTCAGGATCCTCCTCCTCCTCCTCCTCCTCAGGCCATATACGCTGAAAGGATGACAGGCAATCAGCCGGTGTACCGTCAGCAGCGGCCCAAGCTGTCTCTTTCCCCTCCTCCTCATCCGCCTCATGCTCCTCCTCCTCCTCCTGTACGCGCTGAGAAATAGACAGGAGGGTGCCCTGACTATCCAGCGGCATACTGTCTTCCCCCGCCCCCGTTTCCGAGCGCAAAGCAGCTGCCTTTATGGTTTGCAGGGAATTTCTCAAGATGCATAGCAGAGGAATGGTGACGCTAATGATTGTAGCATCGCCGCTCACCACCTGGGTAGACTCCTCAAAATTACCAAGGACATGGCAGATGTCTGCCAACCAGGCCCACTCTTCTGAAAGGAATTGAGGAGGCTGACTCCCACGGCGCCGCCCATGTTGGAGTTGGTATTCGACTATAGCTCTACGTTGTTCATAGAGCCTGGCCAACATGTGGAGCGTAGAGTTCCACCGTGTGGGCACGTCGCACAGCAGTCGGTGCACTGGCAGCTTAAAGCGATGTTGCAGGGTGCGCAGGGTGGCAGCGTCCGTGTGGGACTTGCGAAAATGTGCGCAGAGCCGGTGCGCCTTTACGAGCAGGTCTGACAAGCGTGGGTAGCTTTTCAGAAAGCGCTGAACCACCAAATTAAAGACGTGGGCCAGGCATGGCACGTGCGTGAGGCTGCCGAGCTGCAGAGCCGCCACCAGGTTACGGCCGTTGTCACACACGACCATGCCCGGTTGGAGGCTCAGCGGCGCAAGCCAGCGGTCGGTCTGCTGTGTCAGACCCTGCAGCAGTTCGTGGGCCGTGTGCCTCTTATCGCCTAAGCTGAGTAGTTTCAGCACGGCCTGCTGACGCTTGCCCACCGCTGTGCTGCCACACCGCGCGACACCGACTGCTGGCGACATGCTGCTGCTAACACATCTTGATTGCGAGACAGAGGAGGAGGAGGAGGAGGGTGCTTTAGTGGAGGAAGCATACACCTCCGCAGATACCACCACAGAGCTGGGGCCCGCAATTCTGGGGGTGGGTAGGACGTGAGCGGTCCCGGGCTCTGACTCTGTCCCAGCCTCCACTAAATTCACCCAATGTGCCGTCAGGGAGATGTAGTGGCCCTGCCCGCCTGTGCTTGTCCACGTGTCCGTAGTTAAGTGGACCGTGGCAGTAACCGCATTGGTGAGGGCGCGTACAATGTTGCGGGAGACGTGGTCGTGCAGGGCTGGGACGGCACATCGGGAAAAGTAGTGGCGACTGGGAACTGAGTAGCGCGGGGCCGCCGCCTCCATGATACTTTTGAAGGACTCTGTTTCCACAACCCTATACGGCAGCATCTCAAGGCTGATGAATTTTGCTATGCGGACGGTTAACGTTTGAGCGTGCGGGTGCGTGGCGGCGTACTTGCGCTTGCGCTCCAACAGTTGCGCAAGCGACGGCTGGACGGTGCGCTGAGCTACACTGCTGGATGGGGCCGAAGACAGCGGAGGTGAGGGTGTGGGTGCAGGCCAGGAGACGGTAGTGCCTGTGTCCTGAGAGGGGGGTTGCATCTCAGTGGCAGGTTGGGGCACAGGCGGAGAGGCAGGGGTGCAAACCGGAGGCGCTGAACGGCCTTCGTCCCACCTTGCGGGGTGCTTGGCCATCATATGTCTGCGCATGGTGGTGGTGGTGAGGCTGTTGGTGTTGGCTCCCCGGCTGAGCTTTGCGCGACAAAGGTTGCACACCACTGTTCGTCGGTCGTCAGGCGTCTCTGTGAAAAACTGCCAGACCTTAGAGCACCTCGGCCTCTGCAGGGTGGCATGGCGCGAGGGGGCCCTTTGGGAAACAGTTGGTGGATTATTCGGTCTGGCCCTGCCTCTACCCCTGGCCACCGCACTGCCTCTTGCAACCTGCCCTGCTGATGCCCTTGACTCCCCCTCTGAAGACCTGTCCTCCTGAGTAAGCGTTGCACACCAGGTGGGGTCAGTCACCTCATCGTCCTGCTGCTCTTCCTCCGAATCCTCTGTGCGCTGCTCCCTTGGACTTACTGCCCTTACTACTACCTCACTGCAAGACAACTGTGTCTGATCGTCATCGTCCTCCTCACCCACAGAAAGTTGTTGAGACAGTTGGCGGAAGTCCCCAGCCTCTTCCCCCGGACCCCGGGAACTTTCGAATGGTTGGGCATCAGTGACGATAAACTCCTCTGGTGGGAGAGGAACCGCTGCTGCCCAATCTAAGCAGGGGCCCGAGAACAGTTCCTGGGAGTGCTCCCGCTCCTGAGCAGGTGTTATTGTAGTGGAGTGAGGAGGCTGGGAGGAAGGAGGAGCAGCAGACAGAGGATTCGGATTGGCAGCAGTGGACGGCGCAGAACTGCGGGTAGACGATAGGTTGCTCGAAGCACTTTCTGCCATCCAGGACAGGACCTGCTCACACTGCTCATTTTCTAATAACCGTCTCCCGCGTGGACCCATTAATTGGGCGATGAATGTGGGGACGCCAGAAACGTGCCTCTCTCCTAATCGCGCAGCAGTCGGCTGCGACACACCTGGATCAGGAGCTTGGCCTGTGCCCACACCCTGACTTGGCCCTCCGCGTCCTCGGCCGCGTCCACGTCCTCTAGGCCTACCCCTACCCCTCAGCATGCTGTATTACCAGTGATTTGATTTCACAGGCAGGAAATAAATTGGCGCAAGACTGCAGGCCAAATATAATTTTTTCCCTTTTTTGAAAACGAAAGGCCCCACTGCCTCTAGTGAATGAATAATCTAAGTTTAATAACTGTGCTGTTTTCCTGCTAATGTGTCACAGAACGTGAGGGTAGCAGAGTTATTAACTGTGGCAGAGCAGGTATTTTTTTTCCCAATTAAGGAAAGCAAATGGCGAAGCCAGGAGTAAAACGTAGCTGGGTGCGTATGATTTTTAAAGGTGTCACACGCAGCCGACACGTGTCCACCGCCCTTAGGACGAACAGAGGCCGGACAAATAGAATTATTTTCCGTTTTTTGGCACCAAAAGGCAGCACTGCGTATATTCTATGAACATGAGAAGTTTAATAACTGTGCTGTGTCCCTGCTAATGTGTCACAGAACGTGAGGGTAGCAGAGTTATTAACTGTGGCAGAGCAGGTATTTTTTTTCCCAATTAAGGAAAGCAAATGGCGAAGCCAGGAGTAAAACGTAGCTGGGTGCGTATGATTTTTAAAGGTGTCACACGCAGCCGACACGTGTCCACCGCCCTTAGGACGGACAGAGGCTGGACAAATAGAATTATTTTCCGTTTTTTGGCACCAAAAGGCAGCACTGCGTATATTCTATGAACATGAGAAGTTTAATAACTGTGCTGTGTCCCTGCTAATGTGTCACAGAACGTGAGGGTAGCAGAGTTATTAACTGTGGCAGAGCAGGTATTTTTTTTCCCAATTAAGGAAAGCAAATGGCGAAGCCAGGAGTAAAACGTAGCTGGGTGCGTATGATTTTTAAAGGTGTCACACGCAGCCGACACGTGTCCACCGCCCTTAGGACGGACAGAGGCCGGACAAATAGAATTATTTTCCGTTTTTTGGCACCAAAAGGCAGCACTGCGTATATTCTATGAACATGAGAAGTTTAATAACTGTGCTGTGTCCCTGCTAATGTGTCACAGAACGTGAGGGTAGCAGAGTTATTAACTGTGGCAGAGCAGGTATTTTTTTTCCCAATTAAGGAAAGCAAATGGCGAAGCCAGGAGTAAAACGTAGCTGGGTGCGTATGATTTTTAAAGGTGTCACACGCAGCTGACACGTGTCCACCGCCCTTAGGACGGACAGAGGCCGGACAAATAGAATTATTTTCCGTTTTTTGGCACCAAAAGGCAGCACTGCGTATATTCTATGAACATGAGAAGTTTAATAACTGTGCTGTGTCCCTGCTAATGTGTCACAGAACGTGAGGGTAGCAGAGTTATTAACTGTGGCAGAGCAGGTATTTTTTTTCCCAATTAAGGAAAGCAAATGGCGAAGCCAGGAGTAAAACGTAGCTGGGTGCGTATGATTTTTAAAGGTGTCACACGCAGCCGACACGTGTCCACCGCCCTTAGGACGGACAGAGGCCGGACAAATAGAATTATTTTCCGGTTTTTGGCACCAAAAGGCAGCACTGCGTATATTCTATGAACATGAGAAGTTTAATAACTGTGCTGTGTCCCTGCTAATGTGTCACAGAACGTGAGGGTAGCAGAGTTATTAACTGTGGCAGAGCAGGTATTTTTTTTCCCAATTAAGGAAAGCAAATGGCGAAGCCAGGAGTAAAACGTAGCTGGGTGCGTATGATTTTTAAAGGTGTCACACGCAGCCGACACGTGTCCACCGCCCTTAGGACGGACAGAGGCCGGACAAATAGAATTATTTTCACTTGTTTTACAAGCAAAAGGCAGCACTGCATATATTCAATGAATAATAACTGTGTTGTGGCCCTGCCTATACAATTCTTTCCCTGCAGTATCAATGGAGGGTGCAATGCTCTGCAGAAGCGATTTTGAGAAGCAAAAAAAAATGCAGCACAGCTAACAGCAGCCTGGACAGTACTGCACACGGATAAATATGGCCCTAGAAAGGACCGTTGAGGTTCTTGAAGGCTACACTCACTCCTAACACTCTCCCTGCCTATGCAGCACTTCTGTCCCTAATACCAGGTGCAACGGTCTGCAGAGGCGATTTTGAGAAAAAAAAAATTGCCACTGCTAACAGCAGCCAACACACAGCTATCAGTGGCCCTAATAAGGACCTTTGGGGGGTCTTGAAGCCTACACTAACTACCAATTCTTTCCCTACAGCAGCTCCGGTACAAACAGCACTGTCCCTCATCTAAATCACACGGCATCTGAGGCGAACCGCGGGAGGGGCCGACTTTTATGTTCGGGTGACACCTGATCTTCCCAGCCACTCACAGCAGGGGGGTGGTATAGGGCTTGAACGTCACAGGGGGAAGTTGTAATGCCTTCCCTGTCTTTCAATTGGCCAGAAAAGCGCGCTAACGTCTCAGGGAAGGAAGTGAAAATAACCAGAACACCGCATGGTGTTCGTTACGAATAACGAACATCCCGAACACCCTAATATTCGCACGAATATCAAGCTCGGAAGAACACGTTCGCTCATCTCTAATTATGACTTTTTGAAAGTGGGGAGGAAAAGCTAAACATTAATTTTTAAAAAGTCACATTCTTAAGGGGTTCATCTACTAATAAATGCAGTTGTTACAAAGTAAAACATTTTCATTTATACTCTGCACTATATTTCAGCTTGTGTTCCTGAGCCTGTGTGTGAACAAAAGGCCCCTTCACAAGCAGGTAAGCCCAAGCAAACTATTACAATGCTGCAAAATAATACAATAATTAGAGATGAGCGAGCATACTCGTCTGAGCTTGATGCTCGTTCGAGTATTAGGGTGCTCGAGATGCTCGTTACTCGAGACGAGCACCACGCGGTACTCGTCTCGATTAAAACGAGCACTGACCATTGAATTCAATGGAGCCGGCAATACAGCCGGCTCCATTGAAAGCAATGGGCTGCCGGCGAGCGCGGGATGAATTTTCGGGAAGGGCTTAAAAATATAAGCCCTTCCCTAAAAATCATCCAAAACTGTGTAAAAATTAAAAAAAATATATATACTCACCTTGTCCTGGCAGACGAAGTTCAGCCGCGGCCGGCAGTTCTCCTGATTTAAAATCCCCGGCTGCTGAATACTACTCACAGCAGTTCAGAACTGCCGGCCGTGGCTGAACTCCGTCTGCCGGGACAAGGTGAGTATATAATTTTTTTAAAATTTTTACACAGTTTTGGATGATTTTCAGGGAAGGGCTTATATTTTTAAGCCCTTCCCGAAAATTCATCCCGCGCTCGCCGGCAGCCCATTGCTTTCAATGGAGCCGGCTGTATTGCCGGCTCCATTGAATTCAATGGGCTAACATCGGTCTTCTCTGTTACAGCTGTGGCAGAGGAGAACGATGTTAGCCCATTGAATTCAATGGAGCCGACTGTATTGCCGGCTCCATTGAATTCAATGGGCTAACATCGTTCTTCTCTGTTACAGCTGTGGCAGAGGAGAACGATATTTATGCTGACAGTGCGGGGGGAGGGGGGTCTCACTCTTGCCACTATTGTGGCTTAATAGTGAGACCTCGGAGCCCGAAATGCAGCCCTGCATGTTGCTCCTCGCCTGCCCTATCCATTTCTGTGTTTTTTACATGACTTTGGTGATTTGCTAAGATTTTCACAAATGAAAACCTTAGCGGAGCACCAGTCATATACAAAAATGCTCCAGTCGCCCATTGACTTCAATGGGGTTCATTACTCGAAACGAACTCTCGAGCATCACTGAAAGTTTGACTCGAGTAATGAGCACTCGAGCATTTTGGTGCTCGCTCATCTCTAACAGTAATCCTAATTTTTAGAAAGTGTATAAAACAAAGTTAGGTGGTGGTGGTGGGTGAAATAGTTCATACTCGCTAGACTGTCTGACCAAGAAGGGGGATTGTGCATGCCTTGTACTTGACAACAATGAGGGCTCCAGAGTTGGGACCTTGCTTTTATGAGCTGATTGGCAGGATATATATATATATATATATATATATATATATATATATATATATATATATATATAAAGTTTATTGTGGGAATTCCCCTTAGTAAACAACACTGTTTTCCAATGTGGTACCTAAGGGGCACCTCCATGCATGTCTATGGAGAGAGGGTAGGCTATTTCTCTAGTGTCTTCACTACTAAATATAAGTGCAAAAAGCGATTCTTTCTAACATTTTGTTTTTATAGACAGGCATCTATTGCTACTTTATGTATGTTTCTGTAAACTAAGTATGATGATGAAGATAGCTGTGAGACCTGAAGACAAAGGCAAACTCACATGAGGCTGCCCAGCATTGTAAACAGTGGAGATACTACAGTCATTGGTTTATTTCACATGCAGTTGTATATCTTCTATTACAAATATATTACTCTATCATATATGTCATATTTCCTGAAGAAATAAAGTTATCCCCATTATCCATATTTAGGGCTTCTCAAACTCTACCTAGATACTAAAAAGTCTTGTACTTTCTTGCAGATATGTGCTCACAATCTTATCAAAAACAGGACAACGTGGGTGTCAAGAAGTAAAAAACTGAAAGACTGAAGAAGGATCTAACGCTTTAGGAAATTCATCATGCTCTGTCTACTGCTTGGTTTCCCATGATAAATCTATTAATTAACTTATACTCTACACAGATGCTAAAAAAATGTCATTCAATAAATTTGGAGACATGTCTTTAAGCCTGAAACTACTTTATGTCGTATTGATTTCTGAACTGTCGATATTTACAGATGTTCCTATTAGGTACATATCTGAGATTAGATTTATCTAAAAAAAATGAAGACAAACCATTGGTTTTAGACTATTTCATATTCCTAATAGACCGTATAGCTTAAAATTAGTCCCTGTATTATAGGGATTGTCAAAGATTAGAAAAACATGGCTATTTCTTCTACTATTGCACTATACTTGTCCATTAGTTCTGGTCACCGCTGCTCAGGAAAGATGTTACAGTGCTTGAGGGGGTTCAAAGAAGGACAAGTAAACTAATACATGGAATAAGAGGACTGGGATACCTAGAGAGGCTATCCAAATTGGGATTATTTACCCTGGAAAAAAGATGGCTATGGGGTGATGAAATAACTATGTATAAATACATGAAGGGACAGTACAAGGATCTCTCCCATGATCTGTGTAACGAGAGGGCATCCACTACGTCTGGAAGAAAGCAGGTTTCATCGCCAACACAGAAAAGGGTTCTTTACTGTAAGAGCAGTTAGACTGTGGAACTCTCTGCCGGAGGAAGTGGTGATGGTAAAATTCATAGAGGAGTTTAAAGGGGACTTGATGTCTTTCTAGAGCGGAATGATATTACAGGATATAAATATTAAGTTAATTGTTAATCCGGGTATACAGGCAGGTAGGAACTATTAGAGGTTGATCCAGGGATTAGTCTGATTGCCATCAGGGAGTCGGGAAGGAATTTTCCCCCAAAAGGGCTAATTGCCTCCTGCCTCTTGGGGTTTTTTGCCTTCCTCTGGATCAACAACATAGGAGGATAAACAGGCTGAACTAGATGGACATTATCTTCATTTGGCCTTACATACTATGTTACTATGTATGTTACTATGGGTGGTATGTATCCAGTATTGTCCTCAGCTCTGCCGAAGTGAACGGGACTGAGCAGGAATTCCACACACAACCCTTGGTCAGGTAAGGCCCTTACAACACCGTTATTGCAGCAAAGCCAAAAAGCTGTCAAGCAGCCAATAATTACTTACTAAAGAAAAAGGGAACTAATTATTTGACTGACAACGAGATCTACACATTAATTTCAAGCAAATATCTTTTGTAAAATAAAGTGTAAAGAGCATTCTTAAATTAAAGAGATCTATAGAAAAGAGATCAATGTGACAATAAAGCAGCTATCCCAAATCTCCTAAAGAACAGAAATTCAATTATTGCCCATGCATGCCATCTGCAAGTTGTTTCCTGCATGTAAATGTAAGCATAGGTGTCTATAAGTTGTGGGTAACATATTTTTTTATTTTTGTCAGCAAGCATCAAAGTTTACATTTAGATTAAGCACTAATTAGCTATTTTCATCAGAGATGAGTAAATTTTTGAAAATCCATTACCTCATTGCCTCGGCAATGGGAAACTTTACTATAACAGAGCCATATTTCCCGAACACAGATTAGCCATAACCTTAAAACAACTGATGGCTGAAGTGAATAACATTGATCTCATTACAATGGCAATAATAAAATGAGTGGGATATATTAGGCAGCAAGTGAAGTCCGTTCTTCATGTTCATGTCTTCTAGGGAAAATAGGCAAGTGTAAGGATCTAAGCTACTTTAAAAAGGGCCGACTTGTGATGGCTAGATGTCTGCATCAGAGTATCTCCAAAAAGGCTGGTGGAGTGTTCCTGATAAGTTATAATTAGTACCAACCAAAACTGATTCAAGGAGAGACAGCTAGTGAACCAGCAACAGGATCATGGGTGTCCAAGCCAAGGCACATGCATGTGGAGTGAAGGATAGCTCACCTGGTCTATTCTAACAAAAAAGCTGCCCTAGCACAAATTTCTAGAAAGGTTAGTAGTTACATATGTCAGAACACACAATGCATCTGAGCTTGCTATGCGTAGGGCATGCGCATTCGTAAATCAGCCAGACAGCCTATTCAGACTTCATTTTAACTGCTGAAAGCACCTGCATTGGGCACACACGCATCATACGTGGACCATGGAACAATGGTAGGAGGTTGCATGGTTTTAGGAATTTCACTTCCTTTTATATCACTTGGCATCCAAGTGCATGTGTGTTGTGTAACTAAGTTAGGGATTTCACTATAATCTTGAATGAGAAGAAGGCAAGTAAATGAAGACAATGTAATGTTCTGGGCAATGTTCTGCTGGGAATCACTGGGTTCTGACATTCATGTGGATGTTACTTTAACACATACCACTTTCTTAAACATTATTGCACACCAAGTAAACTCTCTTATGGCAACAATATTCCCTGGCAATGGAAATGGACTCTTTCAGCAGGGTAAAAAGCCCTACCACACCTCAAAATTGTTCAGTACTGGTTTGATGAACAGGACAAAGTTCAATTTAACGACTTAGGCTCTAAATTCTCTACTTCTCTGTGTAATTCAGCATCTATGAGATGTACTGGAAAAACAAAGCCTATCCATGGAGGTCTGAACTCACAACTTAAAGGCCTAAATGATTTATTGTTAATTCATGGTGCCAATGTAAAAGTATTGATTATATTTTCAGTAGTAGTGTCATGTGCATAGGAAGAAGTATTTGTGCAAAAGACGCATTGTAGCAAAGTTTTACGAACAAGCTATAAGATGTTGAGCATGCAGCTTTGTCATAATTAACCTTTGTAATGACTAATAAGAGAGAAGTGTCACACATGCTGTAGTCTTTGATTTCTTAACTTTGTGTGGAATTAACGCACACTATATAACCTCTTGCATTGGAACAATAAAATATATGAATTGTGAGAAACACACCAGTGGCTTTTTTTCATTGTATTCTTTGATCCATCATCTATATATACTTTGGCATACCTGATTGATACGGGTAAGATACCCTTTCAGTAACACCTAAATTGATTACTCCAACACCATATAGGACAAGAGACACTTTCAGAGGTCTTCTGGGAGTACTTGATGGGTCAGAGCTGTTTTGGTGGCATAAGGAAGACATACACAATATTAGACAAAATTAGGTTTTAATAATATCACAGAAGAGTGTAAAATGATGGAGACACAAATAGGCATCTGTTTTGAAGCATTTCAACCTCTTTTGCCTCTATTTGCCCTTTCAGCAAAACGTTAAAAAATAAAACAGGTTGAGATTCAAGTGATTCTTTGCTGTAAGAGGTCAACTCCAGAGTTGGGTTCTATATGAAATAATAGTTAGTTGCAAGGACAGCTTTCCTAAAGAAAATATAAAGGGACTTCAAGCTAAGAGCTCAGGAAGGATACTGATGTAGTAAAGTTTAACCCGAGACTTTACACGTTAAGATAACTGTCATGGTGAACCACCGCTGCTCACCTGCAATTTGGGTTGCGGTTCAACACCACTGACTGTCAAATCTTACATATCACTCCTCTGCTTTTACTCGCTCCCAGACCTCTGACTGTAGGGCTAGTAGGGGCGCATGCGTGTTCCCTTAGTCATCCCATGCTATATCAGGCATCTTTCCTTCACAAAGGATGCCTAGGCAATTAGTTTCATTGACCGTTGGTTTTATAATAGAATCCATAATAAACCTTTAACAGTGCTGCTAATGAGATTTAGTTATCGGTCTTTGGTGTTGTAATCCACACCCTGGTACCTGTAAAACTGCTTTTGAAGTTTTCACATGCTGTCTTCTAATGAGCTGAAAAGAGGCAGATGCCAGTGCTGGAAGATGCCACCGCAGTGCATTGAATGACGCTGCTTACTTGGCAGCCCATTATAAAATTAGAATGGGCAGACTACTTAGTGCCACACTTTGAGTGGCAGCTTTCAGTGCTCACACCAGGTGATCAAGGGGGAGGTAAGTATAAGGGCTTTTACGCACTAGTTTTTTTTTATCGCAGCATTTTTTTCAATGTGACTTTCTAATATTAGAATCGCATCGCACAAAAATTGCAAGTTTGTACATTTGCGATTTTTGTGCGATGCGATTTTAACATTAGAAAGTTCCATTAAAAACATGCAGTTATATCGCAGCGTTAAAAAGAAAACGCTATTGTGTAAAAGCCCTTACACTTGCATCCCCGAATTCAGCGGGTCACCAACTTTCAGCTCATAAGATTAGTTTTAAGGTCTATAAGTTGGTGACTAGAGATGAGCGAGCACCAAAATGCTAGGGTGCTCGTTGCTCGAGTCGAACTTTCCGCGATGCTCGAGGGTTCGTTTTGAGTAATGAACCCCATTGAAGTCAATGGGCGACTCGAGCATTTTTGTATATCGCCGATGCTCTCTAAGGTTTTCATTGGTGAAAATCTGCAAAACCCAAGAAAGTGATGGAAACGACACAGAAACGGATAGGGCAGGCGAGGGGCAACATGCTGGGCCACATTTCAGGTTCCCAGGTCCCACTATTAAGCCACAATAGCGGCAAGAGTGGGCCGCCCCCCTAACACTTTTTACTTCGGACAAACCCTCATTAGTAAGCCACGCCTTAGCTAAGCACCACACTACCTCCAACTAAGCACAAGCATGGCCTGCAGGACACACCCCTGCCTCTTCTCCTGGGTTACATGCTGCCCAACCCCCCTGCACAGCAGAGCATGGGTGGGTCCCAGAAAGCCACCGGCGGTACATAAATAAATCCCATTGCATTGCCCAGCACAGCTGAGGTAACGTCAGATTAAATACAGGTGGGCTTCGGCCCACACTCCATGCCCAAGCCTGACCGGGGTTTTTAATACATAGACACAGGCAGGTACAAATCCCCTATGTGAAGGCCTGGTGGACCGACAGCATGGATGGCTCCCTGGAACCCACCGGCGGTACATAAATAAATCCCATTGAGTGCCCAGCACAGCTGAGATAACGTCACATTAAATGCAGGTGGGCTTCGGCCCACGCTGAATGCCCCAGTCTGACCGGGGTTTTTAATACATAGACAGAGGCAGGTACAACTCAATAATGTGAATTCTGTGTGGACCAACAGCATGGGTGGCTCCCTGGAACCCACCGGCGGTACATAACGTCAGATTAAATGCAGGTGGGCTTCGGCCCACACTGCATGCCCCAGTCAGACGGGGTTCTTTATAAGTAGACACATGCAGTTACAACTCCGTGTGATCCCACAGCATGGGTGGGTTCCAGAAAGCCACCGGCGGTACATAAATAAATCCCATTGCATTGCCCAGCACAGCTGAGGTAACGTCAAATTAAATGCAGGTGGGCTTCGGCAAACACTGCATGCCCCAGTCTGACCGGGGTTTTTAATACATAGACACAGGCAGGTACAAAACCCCTATGTGAACTTCCTGTGGACCGACAGCATGGGTGGCTCCCTGGAACCCACCGGTGGTACATAAAAAAATCCCATTGCAGTGCCCAGCACAGCTGAGGTAACGTCAGATTAAATGCAGATGGGCTTCGGCCCACACTGAATGCCCCAACCTGACCGGGGTTTTTAATACATAGACACAGGCAGGTACAAATCCCCTATGTGAAATCCGTGTGGACCGACAGCATGGGTGGCTCCCTGGAACCCACCGGCGGTACATAAATATATCCCATTGCAGTGCTCTGGACAGCAGAGCTAACGACAGATTAAATGCAGGTGGGATTCCCCCCACACTGCAAGCCCCAGTCAGACTGGGGTTCTTTATAAGTAGACACATGCAGTTACAACTCCGTGTGGACCGACAGCATAGGTGGGTCCCAGGAAGCCACCGGCGGTATATAACTAAATCCCATTGCATTGCCTAGCACAGCTGAGGTAACGTCAGATTAAATGCAGGTGGGCTTCGGGCCACACTGCATGCCCCAGTATGACCGGGGTTTTTAATAAATACACACAGGCAGGTACAACTCAATAATGTGAAGTCCGTGTAGACCGACAGCATGGGTGGCTCCCTGCCACCCACCGGCGGTACATAAATAGATCCCATTGCAGTGCCCTGGACAGCAGAGCTAACGTCAGATTAAATACAGGTGGGCTTTGGCCCACACTGTATGCCTCAGTCAGACTGGGGTTCTTTATAAGTAGACACATGCAGTTACAACTCCGTGTGGACCAACAGCATGGGTGGGTGCCAGGAAGCCACCGGCGATTCTTAACTAAATCCCATTGCATTGCCCAGCACAGCTGAGGTAACGACAGATTAAATGCAGGTGGGCTTCGGCCCACACTGCATGCCCCAGTCAGACTGGGGTTCTTTATAAGTAGACACATGCAGTTACAACTCCGTGTGGTCCGACAGCATGGGTGGGTCCCAGGAAGCCACCGGCGGTACATAACTAAATCCCATTGAAGTGCCCAGCACAGCTGAGGTAACGTCAGATTAAATGCAGGTGGGCTTCGGCCCACACTGAATGCCCCAACCTGACCGGGGTTTTTAATACATAGACACAGGCAGGTAAAAATCCCCTATGTGAAATCCGTGTGGACCGACAGCATGGGTGGCTCCCTGGAACCCACCGGCGGTACATAAATAGATCCCATTGCAGTGCTCTGGACAGCAGAGCTAACGACAGATTAAATGCTGGTGGGATTCCCCCCACACTGCAAGCCCCAGTCAGACTGGGGTTCTTTAGAAGTGGACACATGCAGTTACAACTCCGTGTGGACCGACAGCATAGGTGGGTCCCAGGAAGCCACCGGCGGTATATAACTAAATCCCATTGCATTGCCCAGCACAGCTGAGGTAACGTCAGATTAAATGCAGGTGGGCTTCGGGCCACACTGCATGCCCCAGTATGACCGGGGTTTTTAATAAATACACACAGGCAGGTACAACTCAATAATGTAAAGTCCGTGTAGACCGACAACATGGGTGGCTCCCTGCCACCCACCAGCGGTACATAAATAGATCCCATTGCAGTGCCCTGGACAGCAGAGCTAACGTTAGATTAAATACAGGTGGGCTTCGGCCCACACTGCATGCCTCAGTCAGACTGGGGTTCTTTAGAAGTGTACACATGCAGTTACATGTTGGAGGAGGAGGAGGACGGGCATGTTTTTGAGGCAGTACGTGTCCTGTCCCCGTGTCCGTGGTTATATGCACCTTCCCAGTGACCGCGTCGCTGAAAAGTTGTCGCGCCTGGGGAACCTAGTAGCGCGGCCTCACCACCATCATGTCTTTGGGAAGCCTCTGTTTCCACTACCCTGTAACATTGCAGTAGCAGTAGTATAGGCAGAGCCGAGAATTAGTAACATTTCAGCGGTAAGAGTATGCACAAACCCCTGTAATATTTCATTGGCAGCAGTGACTACAGACCCCACTAACATTTCATTTGCAGCAGTATACACAGACCCCAGTAACATTTCAGTAGTATCTGTATAGACAGACCCCAGTAACAGTTCAGTAGTATAAGTCTAGCCGGCCCCAAGTAACATTTCAGTTCCAGCAGTATTGACAGACCCCAGTAACATTTCAGTAGTATCAGTTACGACATGCCCCAGTCACATTTCAGTTCCAGCAGTGCAGACAGACCCCAGTAACAATAACGTTGAAGCAGTATGGGCAAAGCAGCAGATAAACATTTCCCTGGCAGCAGTGTAGGGAGAGCAAAGTATTTGTAACATTTCAGTAGTAGCAGTATAGTCAGACCCCAGTAACAGTAACGTAGAAGCAGTACGGGCAAAGCAGCAGATAAACATTTCCCTGGCAGCAGTGTAGGGAGACCAAAGTATTTGTAACATTCCAGTAGTAGCAGTATAGTCAGACCCCTGTAACATTAACGTAGAAGCAGTATGGGCAGAGCCCACTATTAGTTACATTTCTGTTATAGCAGTATAGACCTCCCCCAGTAACATTTCTGTTGAAGCATTATGGGCAGAGCCCAGTATTAGTAAAGTTACAGTAGTAACAGTATACACCAACCAAGGTAACATTTCAGGAGCAGAAGTATCGGCAGACTGAAGTAACATTTCTGTGGCTGAAGTATAGTCAGACTCCTGTAGCATTACTGTGGCAGAAGTATAGGTAGGCAGAACAGAGTTACATTTCTGTAGCAAAAGTGTAGGCCAACCCCAGACACAGTGGTGTACCATGAGTGCAGACGAAGCCCATAAAAATTACTTTGATTACATTGTAGGCAAGGGCCCGAAAAATTGGTGTACCGACAGTAGAAATGTACCCCAGAAAAATTGTCCATGCCCAACCCAGAGGGCAGGTGAAACCCATTAATCGCTTAGCGTACTGTGGCTTAATTTTTAACTAGGCCTGGAGGCAGCCCAGTCTAAAAAGCAATTGGTTCAGGGGGAAGTTTCAATGCTTTAATGAGAATTGAAACAGATAAATATTATTTAGAAAAGTTATATGAGCCTTTTGGCCCACAGAAAAATTGCCCATTCGCGGTGATTACGAGAGATTTCAGGAGGAGGAGCCGGAGGAGGAGGACGAATATCATACACAGATTGAGAAAGGTCTTTAGGAAGCGCTGCTGTCCGCTGGTGGAGAACAGAAGTCTGGGGAAATCCAGGCTTCGTTCATCTTTATGAGTGTAAGCCTGTCGGCGCTGTCAGTTGACAGGCGGGTACGCTTGTCCGTGATGATTCCACAAGCTGCACTAAACACCCTCTCTGACAAGATGCTAGCCGCAGGGCAAGCCAAAACCTCCAGGGCATACAGCGCGTGTTCGGGCCACGTGTCCAGCTTTGACACCCAGTAGTTGTATGGAGCAGAGGCGTCACGGAGGATGGTGGTACAATCGGCTGCGTACTCCCTCACCATCTTCTTACAGTGCTCCCTCTGACTCAGCCTGGACTGGGGAGGTGTGAGACAGTCTTGCTGGGGAGCCATAAAGCTGGCAAAGGCCTTGGAGAGTGTTCCCCTGCCTGCGCTGAACATGCTGCCTGATCTCCCCTTCTACTTGGCCCCCGGAACTGCGCCTTCTGCCACTAGCGTTGTCAGATGGGAAGTTTACCATCAGTTTGTCCACCAGGGCCCTGTGGTATTGCATCACTCTCAAACCCCTTTCCTCTTCGGGAATGAGAGTGGAAAGGTTATCCTTATACCGTGGGTCAAGCAGTGTGTACACCCAGTAATCTGTAGTGGCCAGAATGCGTCAAACGCGAGGGTCACGGGAAAGGTATGCTAACATAAAGTCAGCCATGTGTGCCAGGGTACCTGTACGCAAAATATGGCTGTCCTCACTAGGAAGATCACTTTGAGTATCTTCCTCCTCCTCCTTCTCAGGCCATACACGCTGAATGGATGAGAGGCAAGCAGCATGGGTACCCTTTGCAGTCGACCCAGCTGTCTCTTCCTCCTCAGGCTCCTCCCCCTCCTCCTCCTCCTCCACACGCTGAGATATAGACATGAGGGTGCTCTGACTATCCAGCGACATACTGTCTTCCCCTGCTCCGTTTCCGCCCGCAAAGCATCAGCCTTTATGCTTTGCAGGGAACTTCTCAACAGGCATAGCAGGGGAATGGTGACGCTAATGATTGCAGCATTGCCGCTCACCATTTGGGTGGACTCCTCAAAGTTTCCAAGGACCTGGCAGATATCTGCCATCCAGGCCTACTCCTCTGTAAAGAATTGAGGAGGCTGACTCCCACTTCGCCGCCCATGTTGGAGTTGGTATTCCACTATAGCTCTACGCTGCTCATACAGCCGGGACAACATGTGAAGCGTAGAGTTTCACCGTGTGGGCACGTCGTAAAGCAGTCAGTGCACTGGCAGATTAAACCGATGTTGCAGGGTGCGCAGGGTGGCAGCGTCCGTGTTGGACTTGCGGAAATATGCGCTGACCCGGCGCACCTTGCCGAGGAGGTCTGACAAGTGTGGGTAGCCTTTAAGAAACCGCTGAACCACCAAATTAAAGACGTGGGCCAGGCATGGCATGTGCGTGAGGCTGCCGAGCTGCAGAGCCGCCACCAGGTTATGGCCGCTGTCACACAAGACCATGCCCGGTTGGAGGCTCAGTGGCGAAAGCCAGCGGTCGGTCTGCTCTGTGAGACCGTGCAACAGTTCGTAGGCCATGTGCCTCTTCACTCCTAAGCTGAGTAGTTTCAGCACGGCCTGCTGACGCTTGCCCACCGCTGTGCTGCCGCGCCGCACGACACCGACTGCTGGCGACGTGTTGCTGGTAACAAGTCTTGATTGCGAGGTAGAGGTTGCGTTGGAGGAGGAGGAGGAGGAGGAGGAAGGTTTAGTGGAGGTGGCATACACCGCCGCAGATACCAGCACCGATCTGGGGCCCGCAATTCTGGGGGTGGGTAGTACATGAGCTGTCCCAGGCTCTGACTCGGCCCCAGCCTCCACTAAATTCACCCAATGTGCCATCAGGGAGATATAGTGGCCCTGCCCGCCTGTGCTTGTCCATGTGTCAGTTGTTAAGTGGACCTTGGCAGTAAACGAGTTGGTGAGGGCGCGTACGATGTTACGTGAGACGTGGTCGTGCAGGGCTGGGACGGCACACCGTGTAAAATAGTGGCGACTGGGGACAGAGTAGCACGGGGGTGCCGCCGCCATCATGTTTTTGAGCGCCTCAGTTTCCAACAGCCTGTAGGGGAGCATCTCCAGGCTGATCAATTTGGCTATGTGGACATTTAAAGCTTGAATGTGCGGGTGCATGGCAGCGTATTTGTGCTTTCGCTCCAACGATTCTCTTAGGGACAGCTGGACGCTGCGTTGAGAGACATTGCTGGATGGGGCCGAGGACAACGGAGGTGAGGGTGTGGGTCCAGGCCAAGAGACGGTCATGCCTGTGTCCTGAGAGGGCGGTTGGATCTCAGTGGCAGGTTGGGGCCCAGGGGGAGAGGCAGTGGCGCAAGCTGGAGGCGGTGAATGGCCTTTGTCCCACCTTATGGGGTGCTTGGCCATCATATGCCTGCGCATGCTGGTGGTGGTGAGGCTGGTGGTTGTGGCTCCCCGGCTGATCTTGGCGTGACAAAGGTTGCACACCACTGTTCGTCGGTCGTCCGCCGTCTCAGTGAAAAACTGCCACACCTTAGAGCACCTTGGCCTCTGCACGGTGGCTTGGCACGAGGGAGTGCTTTGGGAAACAGCTGGTGGATTATTCGGTCTGGCCCTGCCTCTACCCCTGGCCACCCCACTGCCTCTTCCAACCTGTCCTGCGGCTGCAATTGCCTCCCCTTCTGAAGACCTGTCCTCAGTTGGCTTATCACACCAGGTGGGGTCAGTCAACTCATCGTCCAGCGGCCCTTCCTCCGAATCCTCTGTGCGCTCCTCCCTCGGACTTACTGCCCTCACTACTACCTCACTGATAGACAACTGTGTCTCATCGTCATCGTCCTCCTTACCCACTGAAAGCTCTTGAGACAGTTTCCGGAAGTCCCCAGCCTCATCCCCCGGACCTCGGGAACTTTCCAAAGGTTGGGCATCGGTCACGATAAACTCCTCTGGCGGGAGAGAAACCATTGCTGCCCAATCTGGACAGGGGCCCGAGAACAGTTCCTGGGAGTCTGCCTGCTCCTCAGAATGTGTCATTTTCATGGAGTGAGGAGGCTGGGAGGAAGGAGGAGCAGCAGCCAGAGGATTCAGAGTTGCAGCAGTGGACGGCGTAGAAGACTGGGTGGTTGATAGATTGCTGGATGCACTTTCAGCCATCCACGACAGGACCTGCTCACACTGCTCATTATTTAATAAAGGTCTACGACGTGGACCCAAAAATTGCGATATGAAGCTGGGGACCCCAGAAACTGTCCTCTCTCCTACTCCCGCAGCAGCCGGCAGCGATTCACCTGGACCAGGAACTCGTCCTATGCCCACACCCTCACTTGGGACTCCGCGTCCTCGACCGCGTCCACGTCCTCTGCCCCTACCCCTACCCCTCAGCTTGCTGGATTAAGAATCGAGCAGAGACAGAGCGGTGTAAAAATGTTTGTGAATTATTGCCGCGCAGTTGGTGGCTGCCAGTGGTAATATAACGCTAAATGAAGCCAGAGATAAATTATAAGGAAGGCTGCACGCAGGCTAGGCTGTGAACTATGCAGTTTGGATGGGCGTGAAGTCCCACAGGCCACGCAGGCAAATGCACTGGGTAAGCGTTAGCCGTAAAAAGGAATTTAAAAAAAAAACTCCTTATTTTAATCTGCAATGCAGGCTGAGGCTAGGCAGTGTGTATTGCACTTTCAATCTATGGGCGTCGGGCAGACCGTGAACTTCTGAGACAGCACACTTATAACAGAGCGTTGTAGACAATGTCTGCTTTCTTGGCGTACACTTAGAGGCAGACTGCAGTGAGGCTATGCGAAGTGCGGACAGAAATATGTTTAAATGAAGGCTGCATGCAGGCTAGGCTGTGAACTATGCAGTTTGGATGGGCGTGAAGTCCCACAGGCCACGCAGGCAAATGCACTGGGTAAGCATTAGCCGTAAAAAGGAATTTAAAAAAAAAATCTCCTTATTTTACTCTGCAATGCAGGCTGAGGCTAGGCAGTGTGTATTGCACTTTCAATCTATGGGCGTCGGGCAGACCGTGAACTTCTAAGACAGCACACGTATAACAGAGCGTTGTAGAAAATGTGTGGTTTCTTGGCGTACACTTAGAGGCAGAGTGAACTGAGGCGACGCAAAGTGCGGACAGAAAAATGTTTAAATGAAGGCTGCACGCAGGCTAGGCTGTGCAATACAGAGGCACTACAACTCCCAGCAACCACGGAGTTAAATGCACATGGTCGCAGGTTGCCCTAAGAAGAACCGTTGGGGTATTTGTAGACAGGATTCTACACTACCACTGCCCCTGCCTGACCAATACTGCCCCTATACTCAAGTATAGACTGCAGCCTGAGAACGCTACAGCCTGCACGCCCGATATACATAAAAAAAAAAATTGTGCAAAACCGCTCACAGCAGCCACAACAGTAATGCACTAGGTGAGCTGTGGCCCTAAGAAGGGCCGTTGTGGTTCTTGAAGACGCTAACACTGTCCCTATAGCAGCAGAAGCATCAGCAGCACTTTCCCTGATCTCTCTTAGCGTGTGTCTTTGGCGAGCCGCGGGTGGGGCAGATTTAAATACTCAGGGGTCACTTGATCTCGCCAGCCACTCACTGCAGGGGGGTGGGATAGGGCTGGAACGTCACAGGAGGAAGTTGTAATGGCTTCCCTGTGTTTCTATTGGCCAGAAAAGGCGCAAATTTCTCAGGGAAGGAAATGTAATGGAGTCGAGTGCCGCATGGTGCTCGCCTCGAGTAACGAGCATCTCGAACACCCTAATGCTCGAACGAGCATCAAGCTCGGACGAGTGCGCTCGCTCATCTCTATTGGTGACAGATTCCCTTTAGGTTTATACAGATTTGGCATTGATTTTGGAAAATAGTAATTTTTTTGACAACCTGTATGCCAAGGCATTTCTTTTGTAACAATGGCTAAATGGAAAATTGTCATTTTCATGAAGCAGGTCCCATGATTGTTTTTGCAAGATTTATTGATTATTTAACCCCTTAGTGACCAAGCCTGTTTGCGCATTAATAACCTGGCCAAATTTTGGAAATCTGCCTTGTCACTTTAACATAGAATAACTCCATAAAGGTTGCACTTGCATATCCAAGTAAATCTGACATTGTTTTTTCGACACATATTGTACTTCATTTAGGTGGTTAAAATACTCTGATAGAATTTGTGCATATTTATTAAAAGTGCCAAAATTGGGAAAAGTTTAAAAAATTGTCATTTTATCCCATTTCAATTGCAATATCTCAAATATGTGCAAATATACTGTACAAATTTTTGCTAAGATATATATTTCCATCTGTTTACTTTATTCTGGATACACATTTGAAAAACTTTAGCTTTTTTTTAACCATTAAGGAGACAAATTTAACATTGATTAATCAACATTTTGAGGAACACTTTGTTTTCCTTCAAGATTGCAAGATTGCAAAGGCTCTTAGCGGTCAGAATGATAAATACCCCCACAAATGAACCCATTTTAAAAACTAAACCCCTTGATATATTCACTGAGGGGTGTCATGAATATTTAGACCCCACAGTTTTTGGTGGCTAGTTAATGCAATTTAGTGGAGAAAAAATAAAATTTCCTCTGCTTGCAAATATGCCATTTCAAAGGCAACATTTTTTTCTATAGTGGTGTTTTCTTACACCCCAAAATGGATAACCCTATTTATCCTGTGTTCAGAAACATACCCATTGTGTCTCTAATCTTATGTCTGTATTCACAATGGGGCCCAAAATGAAAGGAGCAATCGGTGGCTTTCAGAGCAGAAATTTTGATTGAAGGTGCTTCAGGCCCCATTGCACTCTTGTAGAACCCATGAGCTGCCAAAATGATAGAGAACTCCCACAAATGTCCCCATTTTGAAAACTAGACCCTATATCGAATTCATCTAGTGGTGTACTGCATATTTTTACCCCACAGTTTTTGAATGAATCAATCCGTAAATTAATTACAAATCTAAAAAATAATGTGTCCGCATTATTTTTTCCTAATTTATTATCAATAAATGTATTTTTTTTTAAATACAGATAGTCCCCGACTTGCGAACATTCGACTTGCGAATTTCGCTAGTTGCGAACAATCTGTACAGCACAGTATGATGTAATGCTATGGCATTACATCATGCTGTGCAGGGACCGGGCAGGCTTCTATCAAGCCTGATAGAAGCCTGTCCGGTCACATCGCGGTTGCTGGGCAGCCGGGGGCCTTCTGAAAGGCCCCAGGGCTGTCTATGCAGAGCGCCTAGCAAGCCGTGCGCTTGATAGGCACTCTGCATAGGCAGCCCTGGGGCCTTTCAGGAGGTCCCCGGCTACCTAGCAACCGCACAGCGTCCCGCGATCTCATCGTGGGACGCTGTACGGGCCCCCTGAACGTCGGGTGCAGGCTGTTTCTTACAGCGGGCACCCGGCGGCAGCAGTTCCGACGAGCCGCGCCGCTCGTCAGAACTGTTAACACTTTAAATACCGCTGTCAGAGCGGTATTTAAAGTGTTAACAGTTCCGACAAGCAGCGTGGCTCGTCGGAACTGCTGCCGCCGGGTGCCTGCTGTAAGAACAGCCTGCACCCGACGTTGTATGGAGCGGGATCCACCCGCGATCCCGCTCCATACTACTACTTGTTCGACTTGCGAACAAAACGGACTTGCGAACGGGCTCCCGGAACGGAACCTGTTCGCAAGTCGGGGAGTAACTGTATTCAAATGATACTGCTGATAGCTGTTGATATATTTGTTTGTAAGTAGGTAGGAGGAAGACAAGGAGGTGGAGCTCATGAAAACAAAAGGATAATTGCTGCTAAAATTGGATGTGATCTAACATTAGACATTTTTAAAAATAAATAAAATCAGCTGATTTTCTGAATAATATCATAGTAAAAGTGAAAGAAAAATAGTTTTATATTTACTTATTTATTCAACATATGAAGCAGTGCCCCAATGTCAGGAACCAATGTGCCCCTCTCCACAAGGTAACATAGACAACAATTTTTCTAAATCCAGTATTTGTTTGCAGTTATTTTAATCTGCCAATGAATTCATCTGTTGCAGATCAAAACCTTTTAATTATCCTTTGCACTAATATGATTGTCACCAATAAATGTCAGATTTTATGTATTCAAATAATATGTAAAGTTAGGGCTGGTGATGGCCCAGGATACCAGTTTCCTAGGACATCCCCAAAGACAGGAACCTCAGTTGCAATCTGAGAGTAGAGCATGAAAACCTTCCAATTTTTTTTTTATCACCAGGGACTTTGCCATTAAAGGGTTGGTGCAGGATTAGAATACAGGGTCTGTGTATTTCCAGATACTGAGCCACTCTTGTCCATGGTATATGTCTGGGATATCATGGAATATATCTGTATTGGATGCATCTGGCATTGTGTGGGCATTATATTATAGAACAACTACCTAAAATGGGATCATTTAAATGTTAAAATTCTGGCCACCTACAACCAGAAGCTTAGGGGTTTGCTGCATGTTGTTTTTATATTGAGTTCAACGTATAATACTGTGTACCAAGTGTGACAATGTCTGAGTGGGGGTTGGCGACGACACAAAGGCACACTCAGCCCATGTAAAAGACTGAATAACTTTGTTTTATTGAATGTTCAGAGATAAGATAAAACTCAGTGTTAGCCACTGGCAGCACATACACTTTGTGCAATCAACAAAACAAACGCTTCCCCATTAAGCTGCTAACTAAATAGTAGTACTCTCACTTTCTAATAATGCAAAGCCATGGTCAGCAAACTGCAGAAGTCCACCAGATTCTGACCCTGACTGCCTGAACTTGCAACCTTTTATGTCCTAGTGATTGCCTCAGTGGGTCCAGCTGAGCTTACTGGGATCAAGGAGGAAGAAGACTTGTACTTGAGTTTTATCTCACCCAGGCTAAGCATTTGGGTAAAATGTTCACTCTCTCCAGTACTTTTCCTTGCACATGTCACACTGGTGAGAGTGATATTGGGCCATGATTCACAGCCCGATATTGTGCTTGCAAACCCTATAAAAACCCCTGGATCATTGCTGCCGCCGGCCCCATTGGGAAACAGGTGAAACTCCTGGATGTGACAGCCTCACATCCCTGTGGGGCTAAAGGACTTCCCAGCTGCAGCTTCTCCCATTGCTTTCAATGGGGCTGGTGTTGCTGCCACCGTCCTCTTTGAAAACAATGGGCAATATTACAAAAAGACTGGACATGCTGCAATTTTTTTTATGCAGCATCGCAAATCAGAATGAAACCATTGGTTTCATAATCATGCGATTTTACTCCCTCCTGCAGCGCGAGAAAATCGCCCGATTTTCTTGCCAGTGTGAAGGCGCCCTAAGGGGTGTATGCAGCTAACCAGCAAGTAATCTCTTAAATCTATATCAATACATGGGATTTTGAGCTCTGTACAACAAAAATACCTCAACCATCAAGCAGAAATAGGATAACAAGTAATATAAACAATGCAACATTTCTTGGCATCACATAGAACACTATTAGGAAGTAGGATATGATATTTTGCAATGCATATTCTGTACAACCCTTCACATTTTAAAACTGAAAATGTAGCTCAGACAATCAGATTATAAATTTCACTTAAACCAAATCTGAAATATATTTTAGGGCTCCCACCCACTGGCGATATTTTCTTTCTTGCGCTGCGAGAGCACGAGAAAACTCTAGCATCGCAGCGCAAGAAAGAGGCCGGTATAGAACCAGCATATCGCAAGTGGTTTCAATGGGGCCAGCAACAGCAGCGGTAGCCCCATTGAAAGCATAAGGAGAATGCCGCGGACTTCTGCCACAGCTGTGCAGCTGTGACAGCTGTGGCAGAAGTCTGCGGCATTCTATTCCATTGCTTTCAATGGGATCGGCACTGCTGCCGATCCCATTGAAATCAATGCTTTCTGGCAAGCCCCGCAGAATGATTATCGGGGAAGGGCTTGAAATATAAGCCCTTCCCCGATAATCATCAATAAGTGTGTAAAAAAATTTAAAAAATTATTGCTCACCTCTCCTGCGCTCAGCCGCGTCCTCCTGCTGGCTGCTCGGCACTGCTATTAAGCTCTTTCAGCAGTCGGGGATTTAAAAATCCCCGCCTACTGAAAGGGCTGTGCAGATTGGCTGAGGGCTCAGCCAATAGCAGCTACTGCTAAGCTATTGGCTGAGCGCTCAGCCAATCACACATAGCCCTTAGCTATTCATTCATGAGAGAAACAGGGACATGATGGTTCAGTGGTAAGTAGAGTTGCCTTGCAGTGTTGGAGTTTTAGGTTCAAATCTAACCAAGGACAACATCTGCATAGAGTCTTACATCTGTCCTTGGAAAGATTTGAGCCTAGATCCCCAGCACAGCAAGGCAGGACACAATGACCACCATGCTCTGAAACAATATGCAATACTAGTTTTAGGGGTGTTCATGAACTTCCTTTTTTGTCAAAAGGAACTGGTCTGGGTTCACACTATACTGAACGTTTGTTAAACAAGGCCTTTTCCAGCAAGGTCAATGAAAGAAAAAAACAAGCAAAAAACATGACTGTTATTAAGGTTCTTGGCCACTTGCATTTTTTTAGCGCTGCGATATCGCTGCGTCTTTTAACGCAATTGTCAATGGGACTTTCTAATGTTAAAAATGCATCTCACAAAAATCGCAAAGCACAAACTTGCGATGCGTTTTTAATAGAGAGCGAGCATACTCGTCCGAGCTTGATGCTCGTTCGAGTATTAGGGTGCTCGAGATGCTCGTTACTCGAGACGAGCACCACGCGGTACTCGTCTCGATTAAACGAGCACTGACCATTGAATTCAACGGAGCCAGCAATACAGCCGGCTCCATTGAGAGCAATGGGCTGCCGGCGAGCGCGGGATGAATTTTCGGGAAGGGCTTAAAAATATAAGCCCTTACCTGAAATCATCCTAAAATGTGTAAAAATAAAAAAAGAAATGTATACTCACCTTTCCGCTGCAGACGGAGTTCAGCCGCGTCTGGCCGGCAGTTCTCCTGAACTGCTTTCTGTAGTATTCAGCTGGTGGGGATTCATGAATTCATGAATGGGTGAGTGAGATCTGCCTCTGATTGGTGAGAGCTGTGACCAATCAGAGGCAGCCCATTCAGCAGGCGGGGATTTTAAATTGCCAATCTTGCCACTATTGTGGCTTAATAGTGAGACCTCGGAGCCCGAAATGCAGCCCTGCATGTTGCTCCTCGCCTGCCCTATCCATTTCTGTGTTTTTTACATGACTTTGGTGATTTGCTAAGATTTTCACAAATGAAAACCTTAGCGGAGCACCAGTCATATACAAAAATGCCCGAGTCGCCCATTGACTTCAATGGGGTTCGTTACTCAAACGAACTCTCGAGCATCACTGAAAGTTCGACTCGAGTAACGAGCAATCGAGCATTTTGGTGCTCGCTCATCTCTAGTTTTTAACATTAGAAAGTCCCATTGAAGATTGCGTTAAAAAACACAAGTGGGTTGGAGCCCTAAGGGTCGTAATGGAACAGAATTGTTCCTTATCTTTCAAACTGTTTTGTTCAATTGTATTATTGTAGAAGCAATGGAAATTAGTCATACACACATATGTGTATTGCTTGGCACTTCCTGGTATCAGATGCTGATCATAACTTAATATCATTATCTACATTAATGCGGTTAATCCTGGTCTATGATAAGTCATTAAGGGAAATGTCTTACATTTTCAGCATTGTGGTTAATAATTCATAGAGAACCACCACCCTATCTTTCAGAAAAATACATAAACATTATATGTAAATCTTGTATGTTTCACAACAGGCAGGGTCTCTGAGTAAAGGAAATAAGCTATTAATAATCTTTCACAATAGTCTCTCAAGTATATATAAAGGTAAAGGTAGCAGAGACCAAGCATACTGCAGTAATTGCATCTGGTTGTCTCACACTCACCAGCTATAATCTATCAAGAACAATGTCTGGAGTCAAAGGACAGCAGAACAAATGCCGTGAGCCTAGCCCACCACCCCAGAAATGCCAGAATCGTGAGTATTCTTCATCTGTGTATATTTTAATGTATGCATACAACTGAATGGCAACAGGATGAACTATATAGACAATATGACCACAGTTCTTCTATGTGAAACTCATTATTATAAAATCAATGGTGTAAAATGTAATATTTGTTTATAATATATTAAGACTTCAGGCTCATCAGAAGTGCTTATCATAGAAATGTAGTTAATGATCCTTTTTTTGCCAGACTATCGCCTAGCAGTGTATTTTACCTGTGTATTTTACCTTTTTGAGTAAAGAGTTGGAGTGGGGGATTCAAACTGTATATGGTAAAAATATTGGAGCATGGTAAATGGGGAGGCAGCACTGTTGCAGTGGGGAGACGGGATGGGTGAATATAGGTTAGTTTATTGCTTTTCCAGATGGCCATCATATTCAAAAAGAAAAATAAATCTTGGACAATCCCTTCAACAACTTTTTGTTTCTTTAGTTACTTTAGTTTAGAAGATGCAGCGCTTCTTGGTATCCTGTGCAGTAATCCTATTTAGACTACTTATGGGTGCCATCCGAGATAAATGTCAGCCAGATCCTCTAAATTTTCTGGGGAATCGGTCAAATAAATTATTAGTGTAGGGGTCCCTCAAATCCTCCCCAACACCAAAAAGATGAATTGGGCATGTAGGATTTCAAAATGCCTGATCCTTTGTACCTGTTCCCACTGAAATAAAACATGCACACAAGGCCAAGTATGCATGGCTGTTGGCCTAATGAGCATTCAGCTGACAGCATTCAGCAGTCTTAAAGGGGTTGTCCCGCGGCAGCAAGTGGGTCTATACACTTCTGTATGGCCATATTAATGCACTTTGTAATGTACATTGTGCATTAATTATGAGCCATACAGAAGTTATAAGAAGTTTTTTACTTACCTGCTCCGTTGCTGGCGTCCTCGTCTCCATGGTGCCGACTAATTTTCGCCGTCTAATGGCCAAATTAGCCGCGCTTGCGCAGTCCGGGTCTTCTTCTCTTTTCAATGGGGCTGCTCGTGCTGGATGCCGGCAATGGACCGCACAGAAGCCCTGCGGTCCACCGAGTGAGAAGTCCCCGTGGCCATCTTCATCAGGTAAGTAAGAAGTCACCGGAGCGCGGGGATTCAGGTAAGCGCTCTCTGGTGTTCTTTTTTAACCCCTGCATAGGGGTTGTCTCGCGGCGAACGGGGGGGGGGGGGGGGGGTTTGAAAAAAAATAAAAACCCGTTTCGGCGCAGGACAACCCCTTTAAGTGCACGGCAATATTTTAAGCAGATTTACTAATTTTTAAGGGCAAAATTTTATATTGGAAAGTGTGATGAATTATTATATAAGCTCAAAAGAAATAACAAAGTTGACTCCTGGCTGATGTCCAGTGTATACACGAGTCTGGCAGCAACCCGCCCTTCTTTCTCCCCAGTAATTGATAGCTGCTGATGTATGTGTCTGTATATATGTAGGAGGAGGATAAGGAAGCAGAGCTCATGAAAACAACAGGATACTTGCTGCTAAAATTAGATGTAATATGAGATTAGGAATTTTTTAAATAATTTAAATCAACTAATTTTCTCAATAACATCATGGTAAAAGTGAATAAAAATACATTTATATTTATTTTTCCAGCTTGTGAACCAGAGCCAGTGCAATGTCAGGCACCACCAAAGTGCCCCTCTCCACAAGGTAACATAGAAATCCATTTGTCTGAGCAGAGGTGTAACTTGAAGGTTCTGTAACTGGGCCCCAAATATAATGTTTTATTAATTGTACTGGGCTCTCTATATGGAAAAGAGAGGTCATATGGCCCGCCCTAATGCCCCTAAAGCTTAATCTATCATGTGTTTGCATCTATCTTAGGGTGACTACCCACTAGCATTTTTTTTCGCTGCAAATTCACTGCGTTTTTTCCCCCAGATGTCTATGAGGCTTTCTAATGTTAAAATCACAACGCACCAAAAACGGCAACTTGAGTTTTTGGTGCGTTGCGATTTTAACATTAGAAAGCCCCATAGGCATCTGGAAAAGAAACCCTAGTGGGTAGTCACCCTTAAAGGGATTTTCCCATCACTGCAAATTGCTTCACAATCACTCTGTCCTTGCTGGTTGCTGCTGACCAGGACATCTGACTGCTGCAGCCAATCCCTGTCCTCACCAGTGATCTTCTATATCCAGTGATTGGTGGCAGCAGTCACATGTCCTGCTGAGGAACATCCAGAAAGTTGTGGGAAATCCAGTTTAGCCCCTTTACCCTAAAGGACGCAAATGTATGTCTTAGCTTAGTACAGAATGGGATTGGAAGCCAATCTCACTCCACACATTGCAGGTTTATGACTGTCCTTGATAGCTGACACCTGCCCAAAACAGAATCACACTGATTTTGGCTACCCTTTAAATGCTGCTGTCAATTTTGACAACCACATTTAAATGCTCTTATCAGAGTTCAGGGGTCATGAACGGCTCCATTGTGATTGCCATGGATGCCCAGTCGGTGGTTATGGCAGCCCAGGGCCTTCAGAAGGATACAGTGGTTGTGAAGCAATTTTAAGTCATAGGTAAACTACTTCAATCTGCTAATGAATTCAGTTATTACAAATCCAAACATTTTAATTGTTCTCTGCACTAATATGTCATTGTTCATTAAATAACACTAGTTCTGTGTAAATTATTTTTACTTTATTTCAGCTTGTGTCCCTGAGCCTGTGTGCGAACAAAAAGCCCCTCCACAAGGTGAGCGCAAGCAAATGCTTGCAAAATACAAAAATTATTTGCTTTAGACAGTTTATAAGTTAGATGGTGGTGGTGGTGGTGGTGGTGGGGGGGGGGGGGGGGTTCAACCATCTGCGACCCTCAGTGGATGTCAAGAGCACATGATGCATGTCAGAGCACATAAGCTCATTTCAATATGAATGAAAAGGGATAGTTTATGCTTGCTAGAATTTCTGGCCGAGAATGGAGATTTTGAATGGCTTGTACTTATCAACATTAAAAGTCCCAGATTTAGGAGCTTACTTTTATGAACTGATTGGCAGATTGCAAAAATAAGAAAAGTTTATTCTTGGACTTCACCTTCCATGCATGTCTATGGAGAGAGGGTAGGCTATAACGTCCAAAGGCCCATTTAAACGCAATGATTATCGCTCAAACAATGGCTTTTGAGTGATAATAGTTGCATGTGAATGCTACCATCATTTACTTTCCGACCGAAAGATGATTATTCGGTGAGCATAAAATCCATAAGTCGACCAGAGAGTAGATAACAGGAACCACATGCTGTGTTCTCCATGGGAGTGCTGATTACATTGTATTCAGCCAAGAACCCTGTTGCAGAACAATGGAGCTAAATACAGAGAAGAGACCACCTGCTATTCTCTACATACAACTCCTGGAGGCTCATTTACATGCAAGCTCCCTATCTTTTGAACGAATTTTGAGCGATCATCTTTGTGTGTAGATGGCCCTTAAGTGTCTTCTGTTAGTATAATGATAAAAATAGCTATGTGAAAACAAAGGCAAACTCGCATGAAGCGGCCCAGCATTGTAAACAGTGCAGATATTGCACTCATTGTTTTATTTTACATGCATTTGTACATCCTCCATTACACTATGCAATATATATATATATATATATATATATATATATATATATATATATATATATATATATATATATATATATATATACACATACTGGAGAAATAATGTTTTACATTTTAACGATATTTAAGGCTTCTCAAACAAACCCTGGCTAGAAACTAAAATTTCTTATTTGTACTTTCTTGCAGTGATTTGCTCACAATCTAACCAAAAACAGGACAACGTGGGTGTCAAGAAGTAAAAAACTGAAAGGCTGAAGAAGAATCTAACGCTTTAGAAAATTCAATATGCTCTATCTACTGCTTGATTGCCCATGATAAAGCTATTAATTAACTTATACTCTGCACAGATGCTGAAATAATGACATTTAATAAATTTGGAGACATGTCGTTAAACCTAAAACTACAGTATGTTGTATTGATTCCTAATCTGTTGATATGAACAGATATTCCTAACATGCACAAATCTGAAATTAAAATTACTGTGGCTCAAAAAAATGCTTAATCCCCATTCCTACGTTGTTTCCCTAGCCTACCATCAAGGCGACGGGTTACTCTCTCTGCTATGCTCCTGCTGGGGCTCTTTTTTTCTTTTACATGAGGGCATTAGCTACTACTTGAGGGGCTCCTAACCAACTTGCTTATCTCAAAATCCACCATCGGGATTTGAGACTTAGACCTTGCGGCAGCCTCTAGGCTTATTTTTTCTAATAAGAAGCACTAGTTCCCCTCTTGCTTATCTCAAAATCCATCATTGGGATTTGAGACTTAGACATTGCGGCAGCCTCTAGGCTTATTTTGAAGCACTAGTTTCTCTCCTTTTGTCTTTTTTGACATTCAACTAAGATTGGGGCTAACAGACACATATTGCTGTCTCCCTTTCTAGTGCTTCACTTTTGTTAATATCAGGCCGCTTGACTACCTCTATAGCATGACTATCGCGTCATAGTCCCTCTGACCTAGAAATAGCTCATTTTTCCTCAGTTAGGAGCAGGAGCTATTGGCACTTCTGAGTCAGGATCCATCTCCTTAGACTCTTTAAATAGTTCACTTACCTTAAGTGACCTTTTTTTCTTATTAGTGAAACTGAGAGTTTATCACCTATTTCAGTTGTTAATCCTTTATGATACTCTGTGACGTGATACCATTCCTACGTTGTTGGTGAAGACCGCATATGGTCTGAAAATCTGACTCTTTTTAGACCGCTATCAACGCACTCTTCCATAAAAGTCTATATTAGAGCGCGCATACAACATATCTGAAAAGAATCATATTTTTACACCTCATACAGACTTCACCAATAAACAGCTCAGAAACCGGGGAGTGAGTAAGTATATAAAAATAATTCCCCAGCTCCCTGTCACTTCTCTGAACAGCACCATAGCTTACTTTACCATTCTGTTCCAAGGTGACAGGGTTGCTTTAATACAAACCACTGATTTCAGATTATGGGACCTTTCACACAAGATGGAATTGGCTTCACAATGCACAGCAGGCCATGGTAAATTCCACATCAAAATCTACAGGATACCAGAAGAGTAGACCTGCGAATATTGATGTGAAATGCCGCAACTGCACATTTGGCTACATCCCAAGACATAATTCTTTCCTGTAGGATGGGTCCTTACTAGAGATGAGCGAGCGTACTCGGAAAAGCACTACTCGCTCGAGTAATTTGCTTTATCCGAGTATCACTGTGCTCGTCCCTGAAGATTCGGGTGCCGGCACGGAGCGGGGAGCTGCAGGGAAGCGCGGGGAGGAACGGAGGTAAGATCTTTTTCTCCCTCTCTCCCACCCGCCCTCCCCTGCTCCCCGCTGCGACTCACCTGTCAGCCGCAGCGGCACCCGAATCTTCAGGGACGAGCACAGCGATACTCGGATAAAGCACATTACTCGAGCGAGTAGTGCTTTTCCGAGTACGCTCGCTCATCTCTAGTCCTTACTCCATATTCCCAATAGACAGTACAGCTAGGAATTAGTCACTGATCATAGCTCTGTATTATAGGGATTGCCCAACATTAGAAGAAAAAGGCTATTTCTTTCAGGAATAGCACTATACTTGTCCATAGGTGGTATCTAGTATTGCACTCAGCTCCGCTGAAGTGAATGGGAATGAGCAGAGATTCCACACACAACTCTTGGAGAGGTACGGCCCTTACAACACCGTTATTACAGCAAAACCAAAAAGCTGTCAAGCAGCCTATAATTATTTATTAAAGAAAAAGTGCACTAAATATATGAATGACAACGAGATCTACACATTAATTTCAGGCAAATAGTTTAGGCTGCACAAGTCCTGTGAGCCGACCTAGATGTGGGCCAGATGTTGCTGCTGCTGTGCCTAGTAGTAGCTGATGGTGTCAACAGGTCCCTTTTTTTTCTGGGACACCCTACTCTATGTCATAGAAGGGTGCTGCCCCGCAAAGTCCATCTCTTTCTCTTTCCCCTCTGAGATGCTATAATGAGGCTCCTTTGCTTCACACCATGTTGGGTCAAGTACCTCATCATTTACTGCCTTCTCTTCCTCTTCATTGTCCTTCTCCTCCTGAATTGACTCTATGCTACAGTGAACAATGGCACATGGCATCTCTGTTTCCTTATCCCCCTGTCTAGACATTGGCTGTGGATTGCTGACTGCTCCCACTGACCCACTCTCATCTTCCTTTTCATAGGGAAAAAATGGTTGAGCATAAGTGCATACAATGTCTTGGTCTTCTCCCTCTGGTTGTTTGGATTGCCTCATAGACCTTCATGATACTGAATGATTATAAAAACTTTTCAGACTGATTCATGTGGACTGCTTTGGTGTGACTAGAGGATTTGGTACGGGGTGAAGTAGAGTGGGATTCATATGGCCGATTGAAGCAGACTGACTGCTCTATGCCTGAATAGATGTATAAAAGAGAACAGCAACCCAGATGTAAAAATCAAAGTAGACATGCAGGAGCAGACTTACTGGGTGTATTAGGGTCACTCCTGTGCCTGTGGGGTGCAGCACAACACCTGACAGCCTGGTTGGCCTGTATATAACTGCAATGGGTGGCAGAGGATCCTAGTTCCATGTGAACATCCAATGTGAAGAGCGTCATTTGTCCAAACCAATCCAGTGGTCCGGGATAACAGGTAAGATAGAGAAACAAAAAAAGAGGCACACAGTGTTTAGGGACAATTCTCCAAGAAAAACTGATTAGTAAGGGAATAGACTAAACGGTAGATTGCATAATTTGTTAAATATTATATAATAGTTTATTTTAAATTTTTGGTTATATTTTTTTTGTTTAGTTTACAGAAAGCTAGAGGCAGGTACATAATGTACATAATAATGTAATAGGTCAGACTCACACATTTGTGATAACAGAAACACAGAGCATATTTTTTTGGACTTTCCTGTTTTCAGTTTTTTAGTTCACAAAACCCAACAGGCAGCTACCTAATGCTAATACCTATGCAGCAATCTAATAGGCCTGACCTGCAACTGTGAAAAATATGTGATATCAGCAATTGAGAGCTGCAATATTCCCCACACTGCTGTTTTTTTTTGTCTGTCTACTGGCATATAGTGCTTCACACCCACTGAAATATATGCATGGCTGAGTATTTTCCCCAAACTACAGAGCACTTCTTCTGTTTGCAAATACTCGTTCTGGAGCTGAAATATCCCCACACTATTTTGTAACTTCTGTGTGCTGTGCTGAGCTGTAAAATGGCTGCTGATAACTCATTTCTTATGTATATATGGCTAGTTCATGTGATGGAGGCATCCAATGAAAGTGCTGCCCGTATATGAGATGCAGAACACATTTAATGACATGATGAAAGCACCCTGCTTAAGCATGCCTTATGGAAAAACTGATTTCCGATGATTTCCACTAAAAAAAATCAGATCAGAAAACAACACTACCCACGGGGGTTGCAATGAATCATTATATTCTTCTCCTCCTCCCATTCTTCATCTCCCCCTTCTCCTTCTTCTTTTCAGTTTCTTTCTCCTTCTTTTCCTCTTTCCATTACTACTTCTTCTTATGTTCCTTCTTCTACTTATCTTCCTTCTTCACCTCTTTCTCCTCCTCCTTCTTCTCTGTTATTTCTTCTTCTTATCCTTCTTCTGCCTTTTCTATTTTTTCTTCTTTTTCATTGTCTTCTTTTATTTCTAGCTCTTCCTCTTCTTTCTTCTTATTCCTTTTCTCCTCTTTCTTTTCCATCCATTACTTCTGTTCCTCCTTATGTTCCTTCTCATTCTTTCTTTCTCGTTTTTTGCTTCTTCATTTTTCTACTTCTCTTCCTTCTTCTTGTGTTTATCCTCCTCCTTCTCTGTCATCATCTTGTTATTTTTCTCCTTCTCATTTTTCTTATTTGTTTTCTTCTTCTAGTACTTCTATTTATTTTTCTCTTTCATCATCTTCTTCTTCTCTTTCATATTCCTCTCTTCTGCTCTTCCTTCTTCTTCCTCTACTCATGCGTTTTCTTCTTCTTTCTCTCCTTATGTTTTTTATCGCTCTTTTTATACTTCATATTTCTCTCCTCACACTTCTCTTTTTCATACCTCTTCTCCTTCTTTATATATTTCTCCTTCTCCCTTTCTTCTTCTCTTTCATCTTCTTTTCATTCTTCTCATACTTCTACTTCCGCTCCTCATATGTATTCTTTTCTTCTTCTCTTCCTTCTTCTTCTTTCTCCTTCCCCTTCAAGCTTCCTCTGTTTTTCTTCTTCACATGCTTCTCCTACTCCTTTTCTTTATCTTCTTCTCTTTCATCTTGTTTCATTCTTGTCATACTTCTTCTTACTCTCCTCATTCATCATCTTCTCTTTCTTCTTCTCTTTCGTCTTGTCTTTCTTCTTCTTTCTCTTTCTACTTTTATTTATTCCCCTGTTCTTCTTCTACTTGTCTTTCTTCTTTTCCATCTTTTTCTACTTTGTTTACTTTTTTGCCATCTTCTCTTTCTTCTTTTTCGTCTTCTTCTTTTCATTAATTTTCTCCTTCTACTTCTCTTCCACCTTCTACTCTTTCATCATCTTGTTCTCTTTCTTCATCTTCTTCTCTTTTTGTTGTTGTCTACTTCTCTTTCGTTGTTTTCTCTTCCATCCTTTTGTCTCCTTCTCTATCTTCTCTATTATTGCTTTTTATTTCTTTCAACTTTTCATTATTTTTCTACTTCTTTTCTTTCATCATCTTCTCTTCTTTTTCTTTTCTAATTTCTTCTTCTCCTCTTTCATCTTATTTTTTTGTCTCCCTCTTCTTCATCTACTTCCCCTCCTTTGTTTACTACTCTTTTTTCCTTCTTTGTCTTCGTCACTTCCATCTCTTTCTCTTTTTCTTAAATTTATTTCTCTGTTGTTCTTCTTCTACTTTGTCTTCTTCATCTTCTTCACTTTCGTCTTCTTCTCTTTCATTGTCTTCATATTCATGTTCTCCTTCTTTTTCACTTTTGTATTTTTCTCTTTCTTCCTCTGTTCTATCTCCTTCTCTTTCTTCCTCTGTTATTGTCTTCTACTTTTTCATCTTCTTCATTTACTTCTCTTTTTTCCTCCTCTCTTTTATTGTTTTTTTCCTTCTTTTCTTTTTTCTTCTTTTTATTCTTTCACCTTCTTCATTTTTTTCTTTCTCTGTATTTCTACTTTTTTTTCTTTCTTCCTCTGTTTTTTCTCCTTCTTCTTCCTCTATTTCTTCATCTTTTTTTTCAGTTTTCTCTCCTTCTAATGTGTTTTTTAATTCTTTCTTCTTCATCATCTCTTTCTTCCTCAGTTCTAGCTCCTACTTCTTCTTCTTCATCTGTTCTTTTTCTTCTCCTTTGTCTTCTTTTTTATCTTCTTCATCTCTTTCATTGCTTTCTTCTCATTTTTTATCTTCTACATGTTCTTTTTCTCCTTCTCCTCTTTCTTTAATTCTCTCATAATTTTTCTCTTTCTTCTTTTCCCCCTTTTTCTTTTATTTTCTTCTCTTTAACTTTCTCCTATTTATTTTATATTTTTATTTCCCTCTTTCTTCTTCTGTTCTTTATCCTTCTTTGTCTATTTCTTCCTCTGTTTTTTTCAGTTTCTTTTTTTCCTTGTCCTTCTTCCTCTTCTCTTTCATCTTCCTCCATTCTTCTTCTCCTTCTTTTTCCTCTGTTTTTCTCCTTCTCTTCCATTGGCGAATGCCAACTTCTCTTTATCTTTCATCTACTTTCCATTCTTTTTCTACTTCGTCTTTTATTTCCTCTGTTTTTCCCCTTCTTTTTCTTCTCTTTCCTCTTGTCTTTCTTCTTTAAATTTCCTTTCTACTTGTATTTCTTCCTCTGTTCATCTTATTTTTCTTCTTTTCATCTTCTTCTTCTCCTCTGTTTACATCTAAGGATGAGCGAGTATACTCGCTTAGGCACTACTCGCTCGAGTAATGTGCCTTAGCCGAGTATTTCCTCGCTCGTCCTTAAAGATTCGGGGGCCGCCGCGGGGCGGGGAGCTGCGGGGGAGAGCGGGGAGGAACAGAGGGGAGATCTCTCTCTCCTTCCCTCCCGCCCGCTCTCCCCTGCTCCCCACCGTGACTCACCTGTCAGCCGCGGCGGTCCCCGAATCTTTATGGACGAGCAGGGAGATACTCGTCTAAGGCACATTACTCGAACGAGTAGTGCCTTAGCGAGTATACTCGCTCATCCTTATTTACATCTCTTTTGTCTTCTTCTGTTTCTTCAATGTCTCTTCTGTCTTCTTCTTCTCATTCTTTTTCTCCTTCTTCTCTTCCATCTTCTACTCTTTTGTCATCTTCTTGTCTTTCATAATCTTTTTCTCTTTATTATTTGTCTTCTCTTTCTTCCTCTGTTCTTCTCTTTTGTCTTCTTCGTCTTCTACACTATCTATTGTCTATTCTCTATTGTCTTTTTCTTCTTTTTCATTACCTTCTTTTCTTTCATCGTATTCTCATTCTTTTTCTCCTTTTTTACTTTTGTATTCTTCTCTTTCTTTCTTGTCTTTCTTCCTCTGTCCTTCCTTTTCTACTTTTTTGTCTTGTCCTGGTTACTTCTCTTTTCTCTTCTTCTCCTCTGTTGTTGTCTTTTTCTTCCTCAGTTCTTTCTCCTTCTTCGTCTTTTTCTTCCTCTGTTTTTCTCCTTATTTTTCTTGTTTTTCTTTTTCTCCTTCTTCTTTTTCCTCTGCTCTTCTCCTTCACTTTCATTCCTTTTTTTCTTTCATTTTTTGTTCTTTCTCCTACTTTTTCTTCCTTTTTTCTTTTTCTTTCTCTGTTTTTTCTTTTTTTTGTCTTCTTGTTTTTCATCTTCTTCATCTCTTTCAGTGCTTTCTTCATCTTTTCTTTCATCTTCTTTCTGTTATTTTTCTCTTTCTTCTTTTCCTCCTTTTTCTTTTATCTTTTCTTAATTTTCTACTCATTTTTTCATCTTCTTATTCTCCTCTTTCTTCTTCTGTTCTTTCTCCTTCTTTGTCTATTTCTTCCTCGTGTTTTTGGCTTATTTTTTCTTCTTCTTCTTATTCCTCTTCCTCTGTTCTTCTTCTCTTCAATTGCTTTCTTCTTATCTTTCATCATCTTTCATCAAATTTCTTTCAGGGTTCCAGCTTTATTCTTTATCTTTGCTCGCACTCTGGTTGTCACAGCAGACAACTAGCCTTCTCCCATTAGCAAGTCCTTGAATCCTGCAGTGGTTTTGTCAATGATTACTGGTACTTGTAGCTCGAGAGCAGCAACTGCTGGCATAGTAAAACATTTTTTTCTCCACTGCAGTTTAATATTTGATGTGGAATAATTTTTAGGGATCTCCATGAGTATAAGTAATATGTACTTTGGGAAACTCTGTCTTTTCATTTACCGTGTCCTCCTTTACCATACTCAGTTACTTCCAGAAATCAGCAAAGCATCCACAGTCTGTCTATTATTTTGAAATTTGTCAGATAAAGTCATTGGAAACAAAAAAATATTGTTGGACTTTTAGTGCTTTTTCTTGCAACATTTTGCTATATGTCCCTTCCCCTTGACAAATGTAGCACAATTGCAGTATAATGAATGAGTCGGTGCTGATGTCAAATGGAAGCCAGGAATCCTTATCGGGTAGTCACAGTTACAGTACAATGCATGAGTTGGAAAGCATAGTCAGATGAAAATCAGGTAGTCACAGTTTCAGTACAATGGGTGAGGCAGAAAGAGTAGTCAGATGAAAGCCAAGAGTCATTATTGGATAGTCTTTCAGAAATAGTGGAGAAGCAGGTAACATAGAGCTTGACCAAACAGTGCTGTGAAGCAAAATAATAATCATGCAAGGAGGGAGTCGCAGGGCCAGGTTTATATAGAGGGCTAATTGGGGAAGGAACAAGACAAGGGGTGGAGTAGACAGGGAAGATGCGGAACCAGGAACAGGAGACAAGGAACATGAGATTGAGAATCAGCATGCTGAATAGTTCACTATGAATGGCTGCCACTCAGTGTGCAGGAGGTTGCTGGTTCAAATCCTCTAATATACCTAGCATATGCTGAACAAATGCAGCTGAGGAAAAACTTCTGTTCATGAGGGGGATGGGAAGAGGACTTGGGGATGCAGATGACTCTAGAAAGCTGGCAACATTGCTACCCCATAATCACCAAGAGCAGCCATCAGGTTTACCTCATGGAAACCTCGGTTAAAATCCTACATAGAACTCTCTGTGGCACTACATATTTAGTGCCATAGAGAATGCACCACGTGTTCCCATCCTCTTCACTGCTTTGTTTCCGAGGCTATGGGGAGTATGCTTCATATCTGGTGCTCCAGAGGTAGAGAAACTGTGGTCACAAGTCCACAATTTATTAAACCATTTGTATGTAGGTTGTGGACCTACAATACCTAAATCTAGCCCACCAAAATTTTATGAGCCCATAAGCTCAATCAGTTGCAAGGATCCATTTCTCCTCTAGATGGAAAACTTAGAACCTCTCTTTCCCTGAGGTGCTTAATTGAATATCCACAATTATGCTTTATGAAAGGATCCTTGCAATCAAGATGGATGTCTTAACTAATTTCCTAGGTACTTTGACTCAAAGTTCTGAGACTAAGTTACTATGTCTCAGCCACTTAACTTCCCTATCAAAAAATAGCCTTGGTTATTGGCGCTGATACACTAAGTAGGTGATATTGATCCTTGATGACCCAGTGTTTTATAAGCCTTGTTACCCCCTCCAATTATTCCATATTGGGAGTACATTGTTTTGTTTAAAACTAGTGTACTTTAAGATGGGAATAATCAGCCCCCTGCGTGGGGTCGTAAGAATGTTATGCACCTGTACCACATTTGTGAAATTCTTAATAAAAACTGTTAAAACTAAATATACCTCCATATCATGGAGTAAGTTTATGGAGTACGTTTAGTCACAGGTAGAGAATGAAGAGGTGGAACTGTTTGCTGTTCACGTAGCGTTTGTAACACTTCTGTCCAACGTTCATCCTAACATTGCAATTCTACATGATTTCTCCTGGATTCCTACATTAGTTTTTTTTCTTCTTCAATATGCTGCACAACCAGACATTTCATCAAGTCAGCATTCAGATAAATTCTTTTCAGCAGCACTTGGACCTTGGATCAGCACTATTTGGACCTGCTGGAGCACCTGCTCCCTGCACCTCTGCTTTCTCAATACTCAATGCAGGCTGTCTGACTTTAGGTCTGGGACCTTGACTTTCCATTTTTTGTGCTTATTTTCAGCAATTTGCTTTTCAGATACACTTTTTTTTGCTTTAACATGCCAAGAATGGGTCTTGTACATAACTCCTTTTCTTTCTTTTAATGAGAGTACTCGGAGTAATACTCAAGTTTGGTCCTGCTGCTGCCATCATATGTAAAGCTTGGGATTTTCAAAGGAGCAATAAAACTTGCTTTCTGAAAACAATATGCCATTTATTAAAAGGAGTGCATCTTTACATGGGCAAAAACAGAAAGTTCTTTAATCCACAGACACTTCTCTGCAATGTCTCTTGATGAATTATCACCTGATTGCTCTGTGTGTGACCCTTCATATAAGTGTAAACTCCCACAATCCTTTTCAGTAATATAAAATAATTGAATTGTTGCTGTCTGACTCTTATATCCTCAGAGAAGACACACCCTACTACAGCTGCACCCATGCAGGTAAGCGATATAATAACACAAAACAATGCACATTGACACATTTTCTTTGGAGCATTTTCTTCAGTTGTAATATGTAACACCAATTTAAAAAAAAAAAAAAAACAATTTGCTTCTTCACAAAAAGGGTAAAGGAGGGAGGAAGAAAGAAGCATGGTAGCAAGTGCTTAGCAATTTTCCTTTGCAGTGTTGTGGCCCTAGTTTCAAATCTCACGAAGGACAACATCTGCATGGATTGTGTGTGCTCTCCCTGTTTGTGTTATAGAATCAGAGTTGTAAGGGACCTCCAGGGTCATCGGGTCCAACCCCCTGCTCAATGCAGGATCCATTATATCATCTCAGACATCATGTTCAGCCTCTGTTTGAAGACTTCCATTGAGGGAGAACTCACCACCTCCTGTGGCAACTTGCTCCACTCATTGATCACCTTCACTGTCAGAAAGTTTTTTTTCCAATATCTAATATGTGTCTCCTCCCTTTTAGTTTCATCCCATTGCTTCTAGTCTTTCCTTGTGCAAATGAGAATACGGCTGATTCCTTTGCACTGTGACAGCCCTTCAGATATTTGTAGACAGCTATTAAGTCTCATCTCAGCCTTCTTTTTGCAAGCTAAACATTCCCAGATCCTTTAATTGTCCTCATAGGACATGGTTTGCAGATCCCTCACCATTCTGGTAGCTGCTCACCATCAATCAGGCAGCGCTCCAAAGATCAGGTGGGATAAGAGGTAGCTGATTAAGTAGGTTTGTAGGTGAGAAATAAATGTATGTTTTATCTCATCCTGACGTACCGGGGTCCCCTTTTGTTAAGGGAGCTCCGGTATGTCCACAATACTAGTAGGCAGGAATAGAAGTTTACACACATTGGTCCTCAGGACAATCAACAGCGGAGAGCATCAATGGGAATCCGAACATATAGGTATATATCAAAAGAAAAAACAAATGCAGCACAGGTCAAGACTTAAAAACCCAGCGCTCAAGGTTGTAAACTTGTGGAGTCATAGATCTGAAATACTTAATTCACAGAGGTGCCTCTGATGAGTGCACCCCTAATCCCGAATAGCAGTACAATTACAGGAGAGACACGTTAGGCAGGTGCATACATTCCAAATCTCGATGTTTCATCAAGGTAGTTTATTCAAAACAGTTACTGCAACGCGTTTTGGTTCGCATATGAACCTTTTTCCAGCATAAAAACTGGTATACAATAGACTCATATGTATACAAACAAACAAATAGATAAGACATACATCACTCACCCATGTTGTCCGTCTGGTCCCGCGCTGTAGCGGCATCATCTAATCATGCCATTGACTCATCACGTGTCACATGACCTTGCTATTCGATTTGAAATGTAACGTGCATTCCATTAGGACGTGATGACATCATCACGTATCTCGTCATTCAACCTTTAGGATAAAACTTCAATGTTTAAGCACCTGAAAACAAAGTGTGTTCACGGAACGATTGAGGGGACATCTCAACAATACACAGAAATAACATGATTTTGCATAAAAATATAGCAAAAAATATATAATTAAGAATGTATTAGAGGGCAATCGATTACTAAATAACATACTTCCATCCATAGCATAATAACATCTAATGTACATAAATATTTTTCTTTGTACAATTATAAATATAGAAATACTTCAGGATCATTGAATTACATGAAATTAAAATGTCAATTCTGATAAGTGCTGAATACAATCAATATGGAGCTTTCAATGGCATATATTAACTAGTCTTAGGTAGTGTCTATATATGTTTGGGAGAGTATATTATAATAGAGTTTTACTGATGCGAAAGGTGTACTAATAAATATAAATAATAATTAATATTCATAAATCACATTGATACATACTTCTGTACAGTCTATATATAAATCTATGGGGAAGGATAATAAGAACGAATGGGAGGGCAAGAGAGAAAAAAAAGGAGGTGGGGGGAGACAGGGTGATTGCAGAATCAGTCAATTACAAGTAAATATCTCATGATTACAAGTCAAGGATCCTGAAAAATTGTTATATATATATATATATATATATATATATATATATATATATATATATATATATATATATATATATATATATATAGTATACACGGTATGGGAGCGCAGTGTAAATATGGATATAAATACGTAAAATCATCCATAATAGAATTGTAAAATGATATAGTATAATAAACTCTTCACCAAGACAGGAGGAATAAGTGTACCAACCTATGGTTGTATATAAAATTTAACTTTTAATATTTAAAAAATTTAAATACCTGGACACACACCGACAACCAACATACACTAGTGTCGACAGGTTTTGATAGCCCTCTGCCTACCATCTGGGCAGGAGGCTCTGAAGTCTCTCTGCATTTTGTTGTTTTATTCTATCCCTGATATGATATGAATCACCTATTTGGGTTAGCAAGTTATCAGGGACTACAGCTAATGAGACAGAAAAAGAGAGAGTTCTAAGTATAGGACAAAGGGGGATCATACTATATACAGTGGAACCTGGGTTTGTCTCCTGCGTCCTATACGCTGCCCTGGCACTCCAGTAGTTAAAGGGGTTGTCCCGCGGCAGCAAGTGGGGTTATACACTTCTGTATGGCCATATTAATGCACTTTGTAATATACATCGTGCATTAAATATGAGCCATACAGAAGTTATACACTTACCCCCTCCGGTGCTGGCGTCTTCGTCTCCATGGCGCCGACTAACGCTGTCTTCTCCTTCCATTAGATGCGCTTGCGCTGTGCGGTCTTCTGCTCTGTTCAATGGGGCCGCTCCGGCGTGCTCGCGCTGGAGAGCTGGTCTGCGCATGCGCAGAAGACCTCGGCGGCGCGAGCACGCCGGAGCGGCCCCATTCAACAGAACAGAAGACTGCACAGCGCAAGCGCGTCTAATGGAAGGAGAAGACCGCGTTAGTCGGCTCCATGGAGACGAGGACGCCAGCACCGGAGGGGGTAAGTGTATAACTTCTGTATGGCTCATATTTAATGCACAATGTATATTACAAAGTGCATTAATATGGCCATACAGAAGTGTATAACCCCACTTGCTGCTGTGGGACAACCCCTTTAATGAAGGCTAATGCTGGCGTCTATTGATTTGAACTAGTGCTACTGAGGTGTATGTCCACAGATATATGCACCCAGAATATTGGGGTGCTACTGGATCTTACTCCTTCTATAATAGGTGATAAATGAATACAGCCTACATAGAGTGCGCTGTTGCTATATTCTTAGTAGTTTTGTTGAGGGTGTTATTCCAGTTGACAAACAATGGGGTTACATCTATTAGGGTGTTTTTCCATTTGAGAAATAATTGGTTCCTGAGGAGTTGCATCACAGTAACAGAAACGTGTTGAACCGTAATATGAAAAGAACCAAAGATTGAATAAAATTGTCAGTCTTATACGAAAAATGAATCACCCTAAACTTTCTCCGACATTGTAGTAATGTGCGTCTATAAGCACTATTCCTGAATGCTACAATGTGGGTGGAAGTCACCATTCAGATCCAGATCTAATATTTTTCCGGAAATTTAGTGGTGGCTTAGGCATCACATTGAGTGACAGTAGTATATGTTAGATGTCAGTGTGTGTCCAGGGATTTTAATTTTTTAAATATTAAAAGTTAAGTTGTATATACAATCCTCTAATCAGTACGGTGAATATATAGTATAATGAAATGTATTTCAAATATCTGGAAAAATTAATATTCATGAGGAGATTTTAAATACTAGTGGATTACATTTTTTCTAAAACTTCATTTAAACCATGGGGGAATAGGGTGATCAAGCGGAAAGAATATAAAACAGTCGTTTCATTTTCAGACGTGCAAATTTACCCTGGTGAACCTTTTCAATTGGTAGCGGCATCAAATGTTGACTCATGTTCAGTCAATGATCTATTAGTATACCCAAGTCTTTTTCACATGTGCTGCTGCTTAGCCCAATTCCACCCATTTTGTATGTGCTTTTTTAATTTTTCTTGCCCAGATGTAGGATTTTGCATTTCTCCTTGTTAAATACCATTCTGTAAGTTGCCGCTCACTGTTCAAGTTTTTCTAGATCTTTTTTAATCCTCTCTCTTTTTTCTAGTGTTAGCTATCCCTCCTAGCTTTGTGTCACCAGCAGCTTTAATCAATTTTCCCAGTTTCTTGTTCCACTCCTCCTCCACAGTGGGAAAAAGCTAGAAGAAGGAAGAAAGAAGCAGGAGCATGATGGCTCAGTAATTAAAAGTGTTGCCTTGCAGTGCTGGAGTCTTAGGTTCAAATCGGACTAAGGACAACATCTGCAAAGAATTTTACAAAGTACATGCAGATGCTGTCCCTAAACAGATTTCACTCTAGGTCTCCATCATTGTAAGGCAATAGTGCTAACTAGAGATGAGCGAACGTACTCGTCCGAGCTTGATATTCGTGCGAATATTAGGGTGTTCGGGATGCTCGTTACTCGTAACGAGCACCACGCAGTGTTCTGGTTACTTTCAGTTTCCTCTCTGAGACGTTAGCGCGCTTTTCTGGCCAATTGAAAGACAGGGAAGGCATTACAACTTCCCCCTGTGACGTTCAAGCCCTATACCACCCCCCTGCAGTGAGTGGCTGGGGAGATCAGATGTCACCCGAGTATAAAAGTCGGCCCCTCCCGCGGCTCGCCACACATGCCTTGTGACTTAGCTGAGGGAAAGTACTATCGTGCTGGTTCTGCTGTAGGGAGAGCGTTAGGAGTCAGTGTAGGCTTCAAGAACCCCAAAGGTCCTTCTTAAGGCCACATCTACCTGTGTGCAGGCTGCTGCTAGCAGTGTTTTGTTTTTGTTTTTTTTTCTCAAAATCGGCAGTGCAGAGCATTGCACCTGGCATTAGGGACAGAAGTGGTGCATAGGCAGGGAGAGTGTTAGGAGTGAGAGTAGCCTTCAAGAACCTCAACGGTCCTTTCTAGGGCCAAATTTAACCGTGTGCAGTACTGTGCTGGCTGCTGTTAGCAGTGTTGCATATTTTTTTTTCTCTAAAAATCGTCTGTGCAGAGCATTGCACCCTCCATTGATACTACAGGGACAGAATTGTGTAGGCAGGGCCACAACACAGTTATTGTTCATTGAATATACGCAGTGGGTCCTTCCCTTTGCAAAAAAGGAAAAGAAATTATATTTGGCCTGCCAGTGTCAGTCCTAAGGTCTCCGTGTACGTGTGTGCTGCGTGGACAACGTACAAAAATCAGACGCAACCAGCTACGGTTTACTGCAGGCTTGCGCCATTGTCTTTCCTGACTGGCAAATACCTGCTCTGCTAGAGTTAATAACTCTGCTACACTAAAGTTGTGTGTCACTTTTTCAGGGCCACACTACAGTTCTAAAAGATATTGTTCATTGAATATACGCAGTGGGTCCTTCCCTTTGCAAAAAAGGAAAAGAAATTATATTTGGCCTGCCTGTGTCAGTCCTAAGGTCTCCGTGTACGTGTGTGCTGCGTGGACAACGTACAAAAATCAGACGCAACCAGCTACGGTTTACTACAGGCTTGCGCCATTGTCTTTCCTGACTGGCAAATACCTGCTCTGCCAGAGTTAATAACTCTGCTACACTAAAGTTGTGTGTCACTTTTTCAGGGCCACACCACAGTTATTAAACGTATTGTTCATTGAATATCCGCAGTGGGGCCTTCCCTTTGCAAAAAAGGAAAAGAAATTATATTTGGCCTGCCTGTGTCAGTCCTAAGGTCTCCGTGTACGTGTGTGCTGCGTGGACAACGTACAAAAATCAGACGCAACCAGCTACGGTTTACTGCAGGCTTGCGCCATTGTCTTTCCTGACTGGCAAATACCTGCTCTGCTAGAGTTAATAACTCTGCTACACTAAAGTTGTGTGTCACTTTTTCAGGGCCACACTACAGTTCTAAAAGTTATTGTTCATTGAATATACGCAGTGGGTCCTTCCCTTTGCAAAAAAGGAAAAGAAATTATATTTGGCCTGCCTGTGTCAGTCCTAAGGTCTCCGTGTATGTGTGTGCTGCGTGGACAATGTACAAAAATCAGACGCAACCAGCTACAGTTTACTGCAGGCTTGCGCCATTGTCTTTCCTGACTGGCAAATACCTGCTCTGCTAGAGTTAATAACTCTGCTACACTAAAGTTGTGTGTCACTTTTTCAGGGCCACACTACAGTTCTAAAAGTTATTGTTCATTGAATATACGCAGTGGGGCCTTCCCTTTGCAAAAAAGCAAAAACATTATATTTGGCCTGCAGGCTTGCGCCAATTTATTTTCTGCCTGGGAAATCAAATCACTGGTAATACAGCATGCTGAGGGGTAGGGGTAAGCCTAGAGGACGTGGACGTGGACGTGGCCGAGGACGCGTAGGTGTGGGCACAGGCCGAGCTCCTGATCCAGGTGTGTCGCAGCCGACTGCTGCGCGATTAGGAGAGAGGCATGTTTCTGGCGTCCCCACATTCATCGCCCAATTAATGGGTCCACGCGGGAGACCTTTATTAGAAAATGAGCAGTGTGAGCAGGTCCTGTCCTGGATGGCAGAAAGTGCTTCGAGCAACCTATCGTCCAGCCACAGTTCTGCGCCGTCCACTGCTGCAAATCCGAATCCTCTGTCTGCTGCTCCTCCTTCCTCCCAGCCTCCTCACTCCACTACAATGACACATGCTCAGGAGCGGGAACACTCCCAGGAACTGTTCTCGGGCCCCTGCTCAGATTGGGCAGCAGTGGTTCCTCTACCACCAGAGGAGTTTATCGTCACTGATGCCCAACCATTCGAAAGTTCCCGGGGTCCGGGGGAAGAGGCTGGGGACTTCCGCCAACTGTCTCAAGAACTTTCTGTGGGTGAGGAGGACAATGACGATGAGACACAGTTGTCTTGCAGTGAGGTAGTAGTAAGGGCAGTAAGTCCAAGGGAGCAGCGCACAGAGGATTCGGAGGAAGAGCAGCAGGACGATGAGGTGACTGACCCCACCTGGTGTGCAACGCCTACTCAGGACAGGTCTTCAGAGGGGGAGGCAAGGGCAGCAGCAGGGCAGGTTGCAAGAGGCAGTGCGGTGGCCAGGGGTAGAGGCAGGGCCAGACCGAATAATCCACCAACTGTTTCCCAAAGCGCACCCTCGCGCCATGCCACCCTGCAGAGGCCGAGGTGCTCTAAGGTCTGGCAGTTTTTCACAGAGACGCCTGACGACCGACGAACAGTGGTGTGCAACCTTTGTCGCGCCAAGATCAGCCGGGGAGCCACCACCAACAGCCTCACCACCACCAGCATGCGCAGACATATGACGGCCAAGCACCCCACAAGGTGGGACGAAGGCCGTTCACCGCCTCCGGTTTGCACCGCTGCCTCTCCCCCTGTGCCCCAACCTGCCACTGAGATCCAACCTCCCTCTCAGGACACAGGCACAACCGTCTCATGGCCTGCACCCACACCCTCACCTCCGCTGTCCTCGGCCCCATCCAGCAATGTCTCGCACCGCACAGTCCAGCCGTCGCTAGCGCAAGTGTAGGAGCGCAAGCGCAAGTACGCCGCCACGCAACCGCACGCTCAATCGTTAACCGTCCACATAGCCAAATTTATCAGCCTTGAGATGCTGCCGTATAGGGTTGTGGAAACGGAGTCCTTCAAAGCTATGAAGGCGGCGGCGGCCCCGAGCTACTCAGTTCCCAGTCGCCACTACTTTTCCCGATGTGCCGTCCCAGCCCTGCACGACCACATCTCCCGCAACATTGTACGCGCCCTCACCAATGCGGTTAGTGGCAAGGTCCACTTAACTACGGACACGTGGACAAGCACAGGCGGGCAGGGCCACTATATCTCCCTGACGGCACATTGGGTGAATTTAGTGGAGGCTGGGACAGAGTCAGAGCCTGGGACCGCTCACGTCCTACCCACCCCCAGAATTGCGGGCCCCAGCTCGGTGGTGGTATTTTCGGCGCTGTATGCTTCCTCCACTAAAGCACCCTCCTCCTCCTCCTCCTCAACCTCTGTCTCGCAATCTAGATGTGTCAGCAGCAGCAGGACGTCGCCAGCAGTCGGTGTCGCGCGGCGTGGCAGCACAGCGGTGGGCAAGCGTCAGCAGGCCGTGCTGAAACTACTCAGCTTAGGAGATAGGAGGCACACGGCCCACGAACTGCTGCAGGGTCTGACAGAGCAGACCGACCGTTGGCTTGCGCCACTGAGCCTCCAACCGGGCATGGTCGTGTGTGACAACGGCCGTAACCTGGTGGCGGCTCTGCAGCTCGGCAGCCTCACGCACGTACCATGCCTGGCCCACATCTTTAATTTGGTGGTTCAGTGCTTTCTGAAAAGCTACCCACGCTTGTCAGACCTGCTCGTAAAGGTGCGCCGGCTCTGCGCACATTTCCGCAAGTCCCACACGGACGCTGCCACCCTGCGCACCCTGCAACATCGCTTTAATCTGCCAGTGCACCGACTGCTGTGCGACGTGCCCACACGGTGGAACTCTACGCTCCACATGTTGGCTAGGCTCTATGAGCAGCGTAGAGCTATAGTGGAATACCAACTCCAACATGGGCGGCGCAGTGGGAGTCAGCCTCCTCAATTCTTTTCAGAAGAGTGGGCCTGGTTGGCAGACATCTGCCAGGTCCTTCGAAACTTTGATCAGTCTACCCAGGTGGTGAGCGGCGATGCTGCAATCATTAGCGTCACCATTCCTCTGCTATGCATCTTGAGAAGTTCCCTGCAAACCATAAAGGCAGCCGCTTTGCGCTCGGAAACAGAGCCGGGGGAAGACAGTATGTCGCTGGATAGTCAGAGCACCCTCCTGTCTATATCTCAGCGCGTTCAGGAGGAGGAGGAGGAGGAGGAGGAAGAGGAGGATGAGGAGGAGGGGAAAGAGACAGCTTGGCCCACTTCTGAGGGTACCCATGCTGCTTGCCTGTCATCATTTCAGCGTGTATGGCCTGAGGAGGAGGAGGAGGAGGAGGATCCTGAAAGTGATCTTCCTAGTGCGGACAGCCATGTGTTGCGTACAGGTACCCTGGCACACATGGCTGACTTCATGTTAGGATGCCTTTCTCGTGACCCTCGCATTCAACGCATTCTGGCCACTACGGATTACTGGGTGTACACACTGCTCGACCCACGCTATAAGGAGAACCTTCCCAGTCTCATTCCCGAAGAGGAAAGGGGTTCGAGAGTGTTGTTATACCACAGGACCCTGGAGGAAAAGGTGATGGTAAAATTCCCATCCGACAGCGCTAGTGGCAGAAGGCGCAGTTCCGAGGGCCAGGTAGCAGGGGAGGTGCGTAGATCGAGCAGCATGTACAGCCCAGACAGTGCAACAGTCTTTAAGGGCCTGGCCAGCTTTATGGCTCCCCAGCAAGACTGTGTCACCGCTCCCCAGTCAAGGCTGAGTCGGCGGGAGCACTGTAAAAGGATGGTGAGGGAGTACGTAGCCGATCGCACGACCATCCTCGGTGACGCCTCTGCCACCTACAACTACTGGGTGTCGAAGCTGGACACGTGGCCTGAACTAGCGCTGTATGCCCTGGAGGTGCTTGCTTGTCCTGCGGCTAGCGTCTTGTCGGAGAGGGTGTTTAGTGCGGCTGGGGGAATCATCACAGATAAGCGTACCCGCCTGTCAACCGACAGTGCCGACAGGCAAACACTCATCAAGATGAACAAAGCTTGGATTTCCCCAGACTTCTCTTCTCCACCAGCGGACAGCAGCGATACCTAAACAATACGTAGGCTGCACCCGCGGATGGAAGCATCGTTCTCTCTCACCATCCAAAACGGGGACATTTCTGCTTCATCAATCTGTGTCTAATATTCCTCCTCCTCCTCCTCTTGAAACCTCACGTAATCACGCTGAACGGGCAATTTTTCTTAGGGCCACAAGGCTCACTCATCTAATTTTTCTAAACAATTTTTATATGTTTCAATGCTCTTAAAAGCGTTGAAACTTTAACTTGAACCAATTTTTCGTTAAACTGGGCTGCCTCCAGGCCTAGTTACCACTTAAGCCACATTAACCAAAGCGATTAATGGGTTTCACCTGCCATCTTGGTTGGGCATGGCCAATTTTTACTGAGGTACATTAGTACTGTTGGTACACCAATTTTTTGGGGCCCTCACCTACAGTGTAATCATAGCAATTTGTATGTTCTTCGCCTGCACTCATGGTACAGAAGTGTGTGTGGGGTTGGCCTACACTTTAGCTACATAAATGTAACTTGGGCCTTGGCTATACTAAGGCTACTGAAATGGAACTAAGACTGCGCTCCCACTATACTGCTGCTTCGGAATTGTTACTGGGGCCTGTCTTGAGTGCTACTATTGCTGACATGGAACGAAGACTGCGCTCCCGCTATACTGCTGCTTCGGAATTGTTACTGGGGCCTGTCTTGAGTGCTACTATTGCTGACATGGAACGAAGACTGCGCTCCCACTATAATGCTGCTTCGGAATTGTTACTGGGGCCTGTCTTGAGTGCTACTATTGCTGACATGGAACGAAGACTGCGCTCCCGCTATACTGCTGCTTCGGAATTGTTACTGGGGCCTGTCTTGAGTGCTACTATTGCTGACATGGAACGAAGACTGCGCTCCCGCTATAATGCTGCTTCGGAATTGTTACTGGGGCCTGTCTTGAGTGCTACTATTGCTGACATGGAACGAAGACTGCGCTCCCGCTATAATGCTGCTAGTGATATGTTAGTGGGGCCTGTCCTAATGCTACGGCTGAAATGTTACGAATTCTGGGCTCTGCCTATACCGCTGCTAATGGTATGTCTCTGGGGTGTGGAAACAGAGGCTTCCCAAAGACATGATGGCGGCGAGGCCATTTCCCACCAACGCGGTTACTGTTAAGCTGCATATAACCACGGACACGTGGAGAGGACACGTAGTGCCTCAAAAACATCCCCCTCCTCCTCCAACAGGGAAAACATTCTTGGCAAATGCCTTTGCATTGGTTCGTCTGGTGGCAGTCCAAGAATTTCACCTTTACCGACACTACAAGAGAGCCCCCCCACCATCCCCCCGCCACGGCCCACTTAATCCTGGCCACATTCCGAAAACCAACAAAATAAAACCGCGCTACTAGGTCCGCAGTCACCACCACATTACCACCAACACATGAAAACCTTAGCGAGCATCGGCGAAATACAAAAATGCTCGGGTCGCCCATTGACTTCAATGGGGTTCGTTATTCGAAACGAACCCTCGAGCATCGCGAAAAGTTCGTTCCGAGTAACGAGCACCCGAGCATTTTGGTGCTCGCTCATCTCTAGTGCTAACCATTCAGCTACAATGCTTCAGAAGGACATGATAACAAGTTCTTAGACAGTGTTCTACACTAGTTTTAGAAGTTTTTATGAACTTTCTGTGCTGTCAAAACAAATTGCCCGAGATCCAGGTTCCTGCTATATTGAACCTTTGGAAACATTATATAAAACAAGGCCTTATATAGCAAGGTCAATGAAAGAATAAAACATTACCACAAAAACATGGCTGTTATTATTAAGGAAATTAGTAATTGCAGCAAAGCTACACATACATATACAGTATGTATATTGCTTGGCACATCCTGCTCTCAGATACTGAACATAACTAAATATCATTATCTATATTAATGCAGTTAATCATTCGAGGATAAGTCATTATGGGAAATATCCTACATGTTCAGCAATGAGATTATGTAGGTGATTATTCATACAGAACCTCCCTGCCTGTGAGAAAAATGCATTTACATTATATGCAAATCTTGTATGTTTCACAGTAAAGAAAGAATGTCAATGATCTTTCACAATAGTCTCTCAAGTATATATAAAGGTAAAGGTAGCAGAGACCAAGCATACTGCCGTAATTGCATCTAATTGTCTCACACTCACCAGCTATAATCTATCAAGAACAATGTCTGGAGTCAAAGGACAGCAGAAGAAATGCCGTGAGCCTAGCCCACCACCCCAGAAATGCCAGGCTCGTGAGTATTCTTCATCTGTGTATATTTTAATGTGTGCATACAACTGAATGGCACTAAACTATATAGACAATATGCTTCAAATATTGATATTTGCCTATATATATATTAAGACTTCAGCCTCATCAGTAGTGCTTGTCATAGGAAAGTAGTTACCAATCTTTTTTTGACAGACTATCGGCTTGCAGTGTATTTTACCTGTTCCTACACAAAACTTTTTTGAGTTAAAAATGAGAGTTAGGGGTTCATCCCGTACATCGTAATAAGGCTGAGAGTCATATAGGAGCAATTTTTTTGCATTTGCTGGCCATATGGAAAAAACAATAAACTAGCCTATACTCAAAAGAACCCAGCTCCCGATCCTCCAGCGTTGCCTTTCTGATCTTCCCGCTGGTGCCCCTTTTCATGGGAAGTCACAGGCTGCTGGAGACAATTTCAGAGTTCAGTGGTCAACCACTGAGGTCCGTGATTTGCTGCAGAAGCCTGTAAGGTGCCGTTCACAAGCTGACTGCAGCTTGTAAACAGACCAGGCAGACTGAATAGGAGGGATGCAATAGGGAAGACATCGTATTTAGAGAGGGAAACATAACTCTTTTGTGTTGCTTTAGTTCAAAAGATGCCACGCTGCTTGGTATCCTGTGCAGTAATCCTGTTTAAACTACTTATGGTTGGCATCCAAGGCAAATAAATGTCAGCCAGATCCTCTGAATTTTCAGTAGAATAAGTAATTTCTATAGGGTCCCCCAAATCCCTCCAACAAAAAAAACAACTAATTGGACATGTTGGATTTCAAAACGCCTGATATGCCCGATTCTTTGTTCTGCTTGCCACTGAAATAAGCATGCATACAAGGCTAAGCATACATGGCTGTTGGCCTAATGAGCCTTCAACTGACAGCTGTCTTAAGTGCACGGCAATATTTTAAAACAGATTTAATATTTTTAAGGGAAAAAAGTAATATTGAAGAGTGTGATGAGCTATTATACAAGCTGAAAAGAAATAACACAGTGGACTCCTGGCTGATGTCCAGTGTATACACGAGTCTGGCAGCAACCCTGCCTTCTTCCTCCCCAGCAATTGAAAGCTGCTGCTGTATATGGGCTCGGTCAGATGAGCTTTTTTTTCACGCATTCAGGTGCGTGAAAAAAAAACACAAAACGCATGTAAAAAAATTTACGTGACCGAAATGGCACACACATTTTTAAACTCACACTTGTGCGGTCACACGATGGCAAAATGTGCACATTGTCACAGTGTTCAGTGACATGGGGACTCCCCGCAGGGATGAAGAATTTTCTCCCATTCCTTTCAATTGGGCTGCACTATATGAGCGAATTTTAGTTGTGTTTTGTGAATTGCTGTCCTATTTTTACAGGTGCGAATTTTTTTCGCATATAAAAAACGGACATGTGACTGCTTTCATCGGAAAACATTGGTTCTAATAGATGCGAATCGCAAACACACATAACATGCACGCAAAAAAGCGCTAGTCTGACTGAGCCCTCAGTCTGTAAACAGGTAAAATTAGGCTAATGAGGCGGAGTTCATGAAAACAACAGAATATTTGCTACTAAAATTGGACGTGATCTGACATCAGGAATTTTTAAAAATAATGTTAATCAACTAATTCTCTGCATAATATCATAGTAAAAGTGATTACAGTGAATTAAAATACATTTCTATGTGTTTTTCCAGCTTGTGACCCAGAGCCAGTGCAATGTAAGGCACCACCACCACAAGGTAACATAGAAATCTATTTGTCTGAATCTATCATGTGTTTGTATCTATCTTAAAGGGATTTTCTCATGACTTCAAATAGCTTCACAACCTCTCTGTCCTTCCTGGTTGCTGCTGACCAGGAAATGTGACTGCTGCAGCCAATCACTGTCCTCACCAGTGACCTTCTATAGCCAGTGATTGGCTGCAGCAGTCACATGTCCTGATTCGAAACAACCAGGAAATCGTGGGAAATCCAGTTTAACCCCTTGACCCAGAAGGATGTAAATGTATGTCCTTCAGCATTGACGTTTGTTTAGAATGGGATTGGAAGATGTTCTCACTCCATATATGGCGGGCTAATGACTGCCTTGACAGCTGACACCTACTGACAATCTCAGAGGTCACCCGCTGAGGTCTCAGATTAATTTGCTGCAGCAGCCTGTAAGGGTCTGTTCACAGGCTGACTGCAGCTTGTAAACAGACCTGGCAGAGTCAATAGGGAGGGAACACTGCAGCAGTGGGGAGATGGGATGTGTGAATATAGATTAGTTTATTGTTTTTCCACATGGGCATCATATTTGGAGAGAGAAACATAACTCTCTTTTTGTTGCTTTAGTTCAGAAGATACAGCGCTGCTTGCTATCCTGTGCAGTAACCTGTTTAGACTACTTATGGTTGCCATCCAAGTCAGATAAATGTTGGCCAGAATTCAGTTCAAATAAATAAATTTCTATAGGGTCCCCCAAATCCTTCCCAACACCAAAAAAACGAATTGGGCATGTTGGATTTCAAAACGCCTGATATGCTTGATCCTTTGTTCTGCTTGCCACTAAAATAATCATGCACACAAGGCCAAGTATGCATAGCTGTTGGCCTAATGAGCATTCAGCTGACAGCTGTCTTAAGTGCACGGCAATATTTTAAAACAGATTTACTATTTTTTAAGGGGAAAAAGTAATATTGAAGAGTGTGATGAGCTATTATACAAGCTGAAAAGAAATAACACAGTGGACTCCTGGCTGATGTCCAGTGTATACACGAGTCTGGCAGCAACCCTGCCTTCTTCCTCCCCAGCAATTGAAAGCTGCTGCTGTATATGGGCTCGGTCAGATGGGCTTTTTTTTTCATGCATTCAGGTGCGAGAAAAAAAAAACACAAAACGCATGTAAAAAAATTTACGTGACCGAAATGGCACACGCATTTTTAAATTCACACTTGTTGTGCGGTCACACGATGGCAAAATGTGCACATTGTCACAGTGTTCAGTGACATGGGGACTCCCCGCAGGGATGAAGAATTTTCTCCCATTCCTTTCAATTGGGCTGCACTATATGAGCGAATTTTAGTTGTGTTTTGTGAATTGCTGTCCTATTTTTACAGGTGCGAATTTTTTTTGCATATAAAAAACGGACATGTAACTGCTTTCATCGGAAAACATTGGTTCTAATAGATGCGAATCGCAAACACACATAACATGCATGCAAAAAAGCGCTAGTCTGACTGAGCCCTCAGTCTGTAAACAGGTAAAATTAGGGTAATGAGGCGGAGTTCATGAAAACAACAGAATATTTGCTACTAAAATTGGACGTGATCTGACATCAGAAATTTTTAAAAATAATTTTAATCAACTAATTCTCTGCATAATATCATAGTAAAAGTGATTACAGTGAATTAAAATACATTTCTATGTGTTTTTCCAGCTTGTGAACCAGAGCCAATCCAATGTAAGGCACCACCACCACAAGGTAACATAGAAATCTATTTGTCTAAATCTATCATGTGTTTGTATCTATCTTAAAGGGATTATCTCATGACTTCAAATAGCTTCACAACCTCTCTGTCCTTCCTGGTTGCTGCTGACTAGAAATGTGACTGCTGCAGCCAATCACTGTCCTCACCAGTGACCTTCTATAGCCAGTGATTGGCTGCAGCAGTCACATGTCCTGATTCGAAACAACCAGGAAATCGTGGGAAATCCAGTTTAACCCCTTGACCCAAAAGGATGTAAATGTATGTCCTTCAGCATTGAGGTTTGTTTAGAATGGGATTGGAAGATGTTCTCACTCCATATATGGCGGGCTAATGACTGCCTTGACAGCTGACACCTACTGACAATCTCAGAGGACACCCGCTGAGGTCTCAGATTGATTTGCTGCAGCAGCCTGTAAGGGTCTGTTCACAGGCTGACTGCAGCTTGTAAACAGACCTGGCAGAGTCAATAGGGAGGAAACACTGCAGCAGTGGGGAGATGGGATGTGTGAATATAGATTAGTTTATTGTTTTTCCACATGGGCATCATATTTAGAGAGAGAAACATAACTCTCTTTTTGTTGCTTTAGTTCAGAAGATACAGCGCTGCTTGCTATCCTGTGCAGTAACCTGTTTAGACTACTTATGGTTGCCATCCAAGTCAGATAAATGTTGGCCAGAATTCAATTCAAATAAATAAATTTCTATAGGGTCCCCCAAATTCTTCCCAACACCAAAAAAACGAATTGGGCATGTTGGATTTCAAAACGCCTGATATGCTTGATCCTTTGTTTTGCTTGCCACTAAAATAATCATGCACACAAGGCCAAGTATGCATAGCTGTTGGCCTAATGAGCATTCAGCTGACAGCTGTCTTAAGTGCACGACAATATTTTAAAACAGATTTATTATTTTTTAAGGGCAAAAAGTAATATTGAAGAGTGTGATGAGCTATTATACAAGCTGAAAAGAAATAACACAGTGGACTCCTGGCTGACGTCCAGTGTATGCACGAGTCTGGCAGCAACCCTGCCTTCTATCTTCCCAGTAATTGATAGCTGCTGCTGTATATGTCTGTATGTATGAAGGAGGAGGATAAGGAAGCAGAGCTCATGAAAACAACAGATGTGATCTGATATTAGGAATTTTTAAAATAATTTAAATTAACTAATTTTCTGAATAATATCATGGTAAAAAGGATTGAAGTGAATAAAAATACATTTCTATGTGTTTTTTTCAGCTTGTGACCCAGAGCCAGTGCAATGTCAGGCACCACCAAAGTGCCCCTCTCCACAAGGTAACATAGAAATTCATTTGTCTAAATCTATTATGTGTTTGCATCTATCTTAAAGGAATTTCCCCAAGACTACAAATTGCTTCACAACCTCTCTGTCCTTCCTGGTTGCTGCTGACCCGGACATATGACTGCTGCAGCCAATCACTGTTCTCACCAGTGACCTTCTATAGTCAGTGATTGGCTGCAGCAGTCACATGTCCTGGTAATGAACAACCAGGAAGTTTTACCATAAAGGACAAGGTTTGTATGGAATGCGATTGGAAGCTTCTCTCACTCCATACGTGATGCACTAATGGCTATCCTTGACAGCTGACACCTGCCTGCAACAGCATCACGCTTACGTTGATCTTGGCTGTTAACCCTTTAAATGCCAATGACAGATGCATTTAAATGCTCTCATCAGAGTATGGGGTCTTGAATTGCCCCACTGCGATTGTCATGGCTGCTGTTAGGGAAAAACACCCTGTTAGTATGTCATTCGGCGTCCAAATTAAAAATAAAATGAGTAAGTCTGCAGACTTGAAAAACCGTCAGTATATACAGGTTTATCAATTGATAGAGAGCAGAAATAAGCACACGTTAGCCTATGTGTACCAAATCAGCTCTAATTTATTACTCATCGGGCATCCTTTTTATAGACATATCACATATTTAAAATGACATTGATTCTGAGCCAAACATGACATAATTTGTTTACATCATTCAATATTCTGCCACATAATCGATCAAAGTCTATTCGTAATACCTAAAATTTTCCATTCTTCAGCTATTCTGTTATTTACTTTTTATTATTTTATTTTAAGGTAAATTTATTGGTTATATCAGCTGTAACCTGGTACTAATTAGCTTTTTATCAGTTAAGGTCTGTACCTTCAACCATCGCCTGACTAGTCACCAGTTATCGTTTATTGCTGGTTAAGTTCAAGCTGACATTCTACCAAGGCCTAAGGCTTAATACAAAAAAATGATTTCTCTAAAACAGTAGAATTTAAAATAATATCACAAAAGCTGGGGGCCTGGGTAATTTCCCCCACAATCCCCCCTTTTTATAATAGTCCATGCGAGGAGATGTTGTGGTACTTCAAGGAGGGTAGAACCCTCCGAGCCGGACTTTTCCCAACTTTCTCTTCTTGCTTCGGTCTGGATTCCCACCGATACAGTAATTTCCCCCACAGCTGCCCTGGGCCTTCTGAAGAACACAGTGGTCTATCAATAAATTTAGTTTTTACAGATCAAAACATTTTTAATTTTTGTCTGCACTAATACTTCATGTGTGAATTTTTTACTTTATTTTAGCTTGTGTCCCTGAGCCTGTGTGTGAACCAAAAGTCCCTCCACAAGGTGAGCGCAAGCAAGTGCTTGCAAAATGCAAGAATTCTTTACATTAGATAGTTCATTGAAAAAGTTAGGGGGGAGGGGTGGGCAACCTTCTAGAGCCCTAAAGCTGCCTGTCCACGGGCGTTGCGGTATCCCGCCGTGGATTTCCACCGTGGGAGCCGGCGCCCGGGAGCAGGAGCCGGCAGACGGATCTCCGCCAGTCAGTCTTTCTGACAGATAGGCTGACTGCGGAGGACTGAGGAGAATCGCAGCAAATCGCAGCATGCTGCGATTTGCCGGCTGTGAGCAGAGAATAGCAATGATTCTCCGCTCGTGGACAGGGGGGAAGCGCTCTCCATATAAACGCTATAGAGAGCTTTCACTGTGTTCCCCGTGGCGATAATCCAACCGCGGGGAATGCAGTGAAAACCCGCCCGTGGACAGCAGCCTTAGTAGTTCTCAAGTGCACATAATGCAAGACTCTATGATCAAGATTGGAGATTTTGGATGCCTTGTACTTGTCAAATTGAGGGTCCCAGAGTAAGGACCTTACTTTTCCGAACTGATTGTTAGATTATAAAAATAAGAAAAGGTTTGCTGTGGGACTTCCCCTTCTATGCATGTCTATGGGTAGAGGGCAGGCTATATATTTTAAAAGTACAATGATGAAGTTAGCTGTGAGACCTGAAGACAAAGGCAAACTCACATGAAACTGCCCAGCATTGTTAACAGGGGAGATACTGCAGACATCGTTTTATTTCACATGCAGTTGTACATCTTCTATTACATTATGCAATATATGTGTGTATATATATATATATATATATATATATAATTCCTATATATATATATATATGGAAGAAATACTGTTTTTGGCTTTAACCATATTTAATGCTTCTCAAACTCTGGCTAGAAACTAATATATCTTACTTGTACTTTCTTGCAGTGATTTCTCACCAGAAAAAGGACAACGTGGGTGTCAAGAAGTAAAAAAAACCGAAAGACTGAAGAAGGATCTAACGCTTTAGGAAATTCATTATGCTTTACCTACTGCTAAATCTATTAATTAACTTATATTCTGCACAGATGCAGAAACAATGTCATTCAATAAATTTGGAGACATGTCTTTAAGCCTGAAACTACAGTATGTTGTATTGATTTCTGAGCTGTCAATATATACAGATATTCCTAACATGCACATATCTGAGATGAGATTTACAGTAGTTAAAAAATATTTAAAAGGAATCTGTCATCTCGGATCAGCACCATAAACTGAGTTATGGTGCATTTCGGGGAGGTGATGGGGAAACATGCCATATCTTTTTTATACTTACCCGCTCCCCTTTTCGAGGGCTGTCCTTCGGTGAAGTCTGCATGTGGTCAGAAAATTTGAGTCTTTGCAGACCGCTATCAGCGCGCTCTACTAGAAATGCCTAATTTTCAGACCACACGTAGACTTCACTGACAGACAGCGCTGGAACCGGGGAGTGAGTAAGTATAAAAAAAACGTCCCCAGCTCCCTGTCACCTCCATAACTTACTTTATGGTACTGTTCCAAGGTGTAGGGTTTGCTTTCAGGCAAATCACTGATTTAAGATGATGACACCTTTCAAATGGGATGGAACAGGCTGCATGATGTGCTGCAAGCCATGATAAATTCTGCATCAAAAACCCCAGGCCACCTGATTTGGCTGCATCCTGAGGTGTAATTCTGTCCCACGTGAAAGCTCTTTATTTAATATTCCTAATAGACAGTATGGCTGAAACAAAAAGGAGAATCAGGACAGCGCCTCCACCAGAAAATGTAGAAATATAAGAGGTGAAGTACAAAAGAAAGGACTCACCTGAAATGTAGGGCACAACCTGGAAGGGTTAGCCATCACCCCTTGGGTGCAAGTGAGCAGAACAAGTGTGAGAGGTGGATGAGACACTCCATCCAAAGGACATCCAATAAGGAGAGCAGATGCGGGAAGAATCCTGATATGCCAAAGTCTCAGACAAAACTGAAGGAGAGATTAAGAAAAAAAAGGTTTGCTGCACTAAGAGGTCAAATCCTAAGTATTAACACAAAAGATGAAAAAGACACTTGAGGAAAAGGGGCAGGGGGATCCGGTTCTGGAATATGGTGCCAAAAAAATCTCCTCTCACTAGCCACGGAAACAGTATATAATCAAGGCTGATGTTAATGATGTCCATTCCACATAGGTTGAAGAGGTCCAATATAGTTATTTACTGGACAAAATGTCAATAAAGAAATAGACAAATGCACACAAGTTAAAATAAAATGGTGACGTACAGTGCAATGCATTTTAGAGCAACAGAATGCTACTTTCTCAAGGATATGTCAAAAGGAAATAGAAAAGAGGGTTTAAAAACAGTAGAATGTTGGTGTGGCTTATTGCTATGTCCAATAGTGGTCTGTGTTCAATGGTCTTAATGAATAGCCCACCTGGCGTGTGATCCAAGTAAACGCACAGACGTTAAAGCCTATAGCAATGCTTATCTATAATCAATAGTTTTAATGGATAGCATACCTGGCGTGTAGTTTGATGTAAAATGTGAGCTTAATGCTTTTGGAGCCGTGTCTTAGGGACGCAGACGCCACCTCCAGCATGGTAATGCCAAAAGGTCCAAGCTCTTGCTGGAACTGAGCGTCATCCATGATGAAGTGATGCTTTGCATTCCACCTGCAATGGCGGTGCGTTCCAAATACCGGAAGTCATCGCAAATTGATAGTCTATACAGAATGTAAAGAAGAATGACCAGGAAAGTGGAATATTGTCCAAATCAGATAAAGAGTGCATATGTATTAGAAAAGTTTTAATTAGTAGGAATTGTTAGAAAAACCCAAATACCCTGTTTGCCCCAAAATAAGACAGTGTCTTATATTATTTTTTGCTCCAAAAGATTTCACTTTTTTACATGTATAGCTGCCTGGACACTATTTAAATTGTCCTTTTTTAACTAGGGCTTAATTTTGGAGTAGAGCCTATATTTCAAGCATTCTCAAAAATCCTGAAAAATCATTCTGCATTCTTAAAAATCCACTGGTCCTGCCGCTAGGGGGGTGTTGGTCTGTCACTGATTCTGCCGTTGGGGGGGTGGGGGGGTGTTGGTCTGCCACTGGTCCTGCGGGGGCGGTGAGGGGTGTTAGGCTGTCACTGGTCCTGCTGCTGGGGGAAGGAGGTGTCGCGCTGTCACTAATCTTGCTGCTGGGGGGTGTTAGGCTGTCACTCATCCTGTGGGGGGGGGGGTGTCGGGCTGTCACTGGTCCTGCTGCTGGGGGGGTGTCGGGCTGTCACTGGACCTGCCAGGGGATGTCGGGCTATCACTGGTCCTGCGGGGAGGAGGGAGGGTGTGTCAGGCTGTCACTTGTCCTGTGGGGTAACTGTCGGGGGCTGTCACTCTTCCTGCAGGGGGGTGGAGGTGCTGTCACATAGTCTTGTCGTTGTGGGGTTCTGTCATATACACTTGTCACCGAGGTGGGGGTTCTGTCACGTAGACTTGTCGCCATGGATGGGGGTTCTGTCACATAGACTTGTTGCTGATAAGGGAGGGTTCTGGGGGTGCTGTCACATAGACTTGTCACTGTGGGGTGCTGTCACATAGACTTGTCACCGTGGGGTGCTGTCACATAGACTTGTCGCCAGGGGTGGGGATGCTGTCACATAGACTTGTCGCCGGGGGGTGGGTGTGCTGTCACATAGACTTGTCGCTGGGGGGTGGGGTGGGGGTGCTGTCACATACACTTGTACCTGCTATGGGGTGCTGTCACATAGACTTGTCGCCAGGGGGGGGGGTTCTGTCACATAGACGTGTTGCTAGGGATGGGGGTTCTGTCACATAGACTTGTCACTGGGAGGGGTTCTGAGGGTCCTGTCAGATAGACTTGTTGTTGTGGGGTGCTGTCACATAAACTTGTCGCCAGGGGTGGGGGTGTTATCACATAGACGTGTTGCTGGGGGTGCTGTCACATAAATTTGTCACCGGGGGTGGGGATGCTGTCACATAGACTTGTCCCTGGGGGGGGGGGGTTGGAGGTTCTATCAGATAGACTTGTCGCTGTGGGGTGCTGTAACATAGACTTGTCACTGTGGGGGGCTGTCAGATAGATTTGTTACCAGGGGGTGTTCTGTCACATAGACTTGTCACTGGGGGTGGGGGTGCTGTCACATAGACTTGTCACCGGGGATGGGAGTGCTATCACATAGACTTGTCGCTGGGGGAAGACGGGGGGTGTTGTCACAGTAATTTGTCTCGTGGGGTGGGACGGGGACTGTGACAGTAATTTGTCACGCTGGGGGATGGGCGGGGGACTGTCACAGTAATTGATCATACACGGTGTAATCCTGCCTGTGCAGGCAAGAGAGGAGGTGAGCTGTGATTATTGTGAGTGGGGGCTCATGTGTTCTCTACATATGGGTGTCACCTCTCAGTGTAAGCCTGCCTGTGCAGGGAGGGGAGGAGGTGAGCTGTGTCTATTGCAAATGGTGGGTCCTGTGTTATCTATATTTAGGTTGTACTTGTGTGGGGGAAGGGCAGGAGGTGCTGTCACTATACTTGTGTGGGGCAGGGTGCAGCCAGTGTGCTTGTGTGGAGGAGGGGTGGGGTTGCTGTCATCGTGCTTGTATGGGGGAGGGGAGTGGGGTGCTGTCAGTGTACATGTGTGTGGGCACTGTGGGGGGCATTGTGGGGGGCACTGTGTGGAGGCATGTTTTCAGTTTGTATTACTTTCAATTGCATAGGATCACGATTCTCTGCCATTGAAAGTAATGATAGAGATCGTGATCTCCTGCTACTGCTTTGACAGCTGTAGCAGGAGATTCCTTCATCTCCCCAGTGTGACCCCTCATCACTGGACACTGTGACAGTGCTGTCACAGTGTCCAGTGATGAGGGGACATGCCGGGGAGATGAAGGAATCTCCTGCTACAGCTGTCACAGCAGTAGCAGGAGATCGCGTTGCTCTCCCATTGCTTTGAATGGGGACAGGCAGCTGCCGGCTCCATTGAAAGCAGTGAAGGGATTCCCCACAGGGGACTCGCACGGAGGGAGAGAGCTATATCGGACTGTTACTCACAGTCCGATATCACTCTCCCTATCACAGTGTGAGTCTCCCATAATGGCACCGGTGTTCCAGTTATGTGACCAGCGTCATCGGGAGCGTGCACGCTGAGGGGGAGAGAGAGCAGTGCATCATGGGAACTACCCGGGCAGCGCCATCTTTGAATGATTTTACAGGTCAGCTTTATAAGGAGAAGATAAGGAATAAAAAGGTTAGCAGAATATCGATTTTTATGTGTAATGCTGTATTGTATGATGCTTTTACTGCACTGGGCATTAATGGGAAAAAAAATCACTTTGGGTGCCAGACAACCCCTTTAAGTAAAATTCAAAGAAGAGCAGCAAAGCTGGAGACAGAGAGACTCATTTTCAAAGAGAGTAAAATTAACTCTAAACTGTTCTTCAACTATATAAATAGAAAAAAGATTAATATTGAAAGTGTTGGCTGTTTCAAAACTAATGTAGGAAAAATTGTAGAGGGTGATGAGGAGAAAGCAAATCTATTAAATATCTAAATATTTTTTTTCACCAGCGTATTCACTGAGGAAAATAAAATGTCAGGTGAAATATAAAGTTATAAAGTAAACTCTCCATTAAATATCACCAGTCTTCCTCAGGAGGTAGTGCAAATCACCTTAAATTGATTTTAAAAAAGGAGAAATCACTGGGTCCCAATGGCTTCTTAGATTCTTGAGTTCTAAGGGAATAAAGTAATGTGAGAGACAGACCATCGTTTCTTATATTTGTAGACTCTATAGTAGTGGGGTCTGTTCCATTAAATTGGCATATAGCTAGAGATGAGCGAGCATACTCGTCCGAGCTTGATGCTCGTTCGAGTATTAGGGTGCTCGAGACGCTCGTTACTCGAGACAAGCACCACGCGGTACTCGTCTCGATTAAACGAGCACTGACCATTGAATTCAATGGAGCCGGCATTACAGCCGGCTCCATTGAAAGCAATGGCCTGCCGGCGAGCGTGGGATGAATTGTCGGGAAGGGCTTAAATATATAAGCCCTTCCCTGCAATTCATCCAGAGATGTGTAAAAAAAAAAAAAATATATACTCACCTTGTCCCGGCAGAACGATGTTAGCCCATTGAATTCAATGGAGCCGGCAATACAGTCGGCTCCATTAAAAGCAATGGGCTGCCGGCGATCGCAGGATGAATTGTCGGGAAGGGGTTAAATATATAAGCCCTTCCCTGCAATTCATCCAGAAATGTGTAAAAAAAAATATATATATATATACTCACCTGGTCCCGGCAGACGGAGTTCAGCGCAGCCAGCGGCAGTCCTCCTGAACTGCTCTGAACAGCTGTGAGTAGTATTCAGCAGCCGGGGATTTAAAATCCCCGCCTGCTGAATGAGCTGCCTCTAATTGGTCACAGCCTGACCAATCAGAGGCAGATTCCACTCACACACCCATTCATGAATTTATGAATGGGTGTGTGACTGCTACCTCTGATTGGCTCAGCGTGACCAATCAGATGAGAGGGGCAGGGCGATAGCCCACAATGCTGTACAGAAGCAATGAGAAATCCAATCCTGTGCCACCTCCGTCAGGAGCTGCAAACGTGGGCATAGCAATGGGGAATCCATGTGCCACACAGTATTCATTCTGTCAAGGTGTTGCATAGCTCAATCGACACTGCAAGGGGAAAGCCGTCTGCGCTCTGCCCCCTAGCCAAGTCAGTCAGTGTCTTTGTGCCAGACAGGTCAAACACCGCGATGGGAACTAAGTTAGCACCAACAGCATAGGTGGGTCCTAGGAAACCAAAGACATGAACAAAAAATTTATCTGAGCTGCCAAACATGGCAGACTTGCACAGCGCCCACGGCATAGGCCTCGGCCCACAGATTCAGCAATCCAAGCAGGAAGCGGACTTTCACTGCACCCAGGACATAGGCCTCTGCACAAACCCTCAGCAATCGCGGGCCTACAGCGGACTCCAATGCTAGCGTAGCTGTGCACGTCTCATTAGCGCTGTATTGCTCCTGCATCTTGTCCCAATGCAGTGCCCCGGATAGTAGAGCTAACGTCAGATTAAATACAGGTGGGCTTCGGCCCACACTGCATGCCCCAGTCAGACTGGGTTTTTTTTATAAGTATACACAGGCAGGTACAACTCCCTAATGTGAAGTCCGTGTGGTCCCACAGCATGGGTGTGTCCCAGGAAACCACCGGCGGTACATAAATAAATCCCATTGCATTGCCCAGCACAGCTGAGGTAACGTCAGATTAAATGCAGGTGGGCTTTGACTCACACTGTATGCCCCAGTCAGACTGGGGTTCTTTATAAGTAGACACATGCAGTTACAACTCCGTGTGGACCAACAGCATGGGTGGGTCCCAGGAAGCAACCGGCGGTACATAAATAAATCCCATTGCATTGCCCAGCACAGCTGATGTAACGTCAGATTAAATGCAGGTGGGCTTTGGTCCACACTGCATGCCCCAGTCTGACCGGGGTTTTTAATACATAGACACAGGCAGGTACAAATCCCTAATATGAAGTCCCTGTGGACCCACAGCATGGGTGGGTCCCAGGAACCCACCGGCGGTACATAAATAAATCCCATTGCAGTGCCCAGCACAGCTGAGGTAACGTCAGATTAAATGCAGGTGGGTTTCGGCCCACACTGCATGCCCCAGTCTGACCGGGGTTTTTAATACATAGACACCAGTGCCAGTAACCGCGTTAGTGAGATAGTGGTCGCAACTGTGGACCTATTAGCACGGTTTTATTGCGTTGGTTTTCGGAATGTGGCCAGGATTAAGATGGCCGTGGTGGGGGGCTTTCTTATTGTGTCGTTTAAGGTGAAATTCTTGGACTGCCGCCAGAATTAGTAACATTTCAGCCGTAAGAGTATGCACAAACCCCTGTAACATTTCATTGGCAGCAGTGACGACAGACCCCACTAACATTTTATTTGCAGCAGTATACACAGACCCCAGTAACATTTCAGTAGTATCTGTATAGACAGACCCCAGTAACAGTTCAGTAGAATAAGTCTAGACAGACCCCAGTAACATTTCAGTTCCAGCAGTATTGACAGACCCCAGTAACATTTCAGTAGTATCAGTTGCAACATGCCCCAGTCACATTTCAGTTCTAGCAGTGCAGAAAGACCCCAGTAACAGTAACGTAGAAGCAGTATGGGCAAAGCAGCAGATTCACATTTCCCTGGCAGCAGTGTAGGGAGAGCATAGTATTGATAAGATTTCAGTAGTAGCAGTAAAGACAGGCCCCAGTAACATTAAAGTAGAAGCAGTATGGCCAGAGCCCACTATTAGTTACATTTCTGTTATAGCAGTATAGACCTGCCCCAGTAACATTTCCGTTGAAGCATTATGGGCAGAGCCCAGTATCAGTAAAATTACAGTAGTAACAGTATACACCAACCAAGGTAACGTTTCAGGAGCAGAAGTATCGGCAGACCGAAGTAACATTTCTGTTGCTGAAGTATAGTCAGACCCCTATAGCATTACTGTGGCAGAAGTATAGGTAGGCAGAACAGAGTTACATTTCTGTAACAAAAGTGTAGGCCAAGCCCAGACACAGTGGTGTACCATGAGTGCAGGCGAAGCCCATAAAAATTACTTGGATTACATTGTAGGCGAGGGCCCGAAAAATTGGTGTACCGACAGTACAAATGTACCCCAGAAAAATTGCCCATGCCCAACCCAGAGGGCAGGTGAAACCCATTAATCGCTTAGCGTACTGTGGCTTACTTTTTAACTAGGCCTGGAGGCAGCCCAGTCTAAAAAACAATTGGTTCAGGTGGAAGTTTCAATGCTTTAATGAGAATTGAAACAGATAAATATTATTTAGAAAAGTTATATGAGCCTTTTGGCCCACAGAAAAATTGCCCGTTCGCGGTGATTACGAGAGGTTTCAGGAGGAGAAGCTGGAGGAGGAGGACGAATATCATACACAGATTGAGAAAGGTCTTTAGGTAGCGCTGCAGTCCGCTGGTGGAGAACAGAAGTCTGGGGAAATCCAGGCTTTGTTCATCTTTATGAGTGTAAGCTTGTCGGCGCTGTCAGTTGACAGGCGGGTACGCTTGTCCATGATGATTTCCCCAGCTGCACTAAACACCCTCTCTGACAAGACGCTAGCTGCAGGGCACGCCAACACCTCCAGGGCATACAGCGCGAGTTCGGGCCTTGTGTCCAGCTTTGACACCCAGTAGTTGTACGGAGCAGAGGCGTCACGGAGGACGGTGGTACGATCGGCTGCGTACTCCCTCACCATCTTCTTACAGTGCTCCCTCCGACTCAGCCTGGACTGGGGAGGTGTGAGACAGTCTTGCTGGGGAGCCATAAAGCTGGCAAAGGCCTTGGAGAGTGCTCCCCTCCCTGCGCTGAACATGCTGCCTGATCTCCGCGCCTCCCCTTCTACTTTGCCCTCGGAACTGCACCTTCTGCCACTAGTGCTGTCAGATGGGAAGTTTACCATCAGTTTGTCCACCAGGGCCCTGTGGTATTGCATCACTCTCAAACCCCTTTCCTCTTCGGGAATGAGAGTGGAAAGGTTATCGTTAAAGCGTGGGTCAAGCAGTGTGTACATCCAGTAATCTGTAGTGGCCAAAATGCATCTAACACGAGGGTCACGAGAAAGGCATCCTAACATAAAGTCAGCCATGTGTGCCAGGGTACCTGTACGCAACATATGGCTGTCCTCACTAGGAAGATCACTTGGAGTATCGTCCTCCTCCTCCTCCTCAGGCCATACACGCTGAATGGATGAGAGGCAAGCAGCATGGGTACCCTCTGCATTGGGCCCAGCTGTCTCTTCCTCCTCAGGCTCCTCCCCCTCCTCCTCCTCCACGCACTGAGATATAGACATCTGGGTGCTCTGACTATCCAGCGACATACTGTCTTCCCCGCCTCCGTTTGCGCCCGCAAAGCATCAGCCTTTATGCTTTGCAGGGAACTTCTCAACAGGCATAGCAGGGGAATGGCGACGCTAATGATTGCAGCATCGCCGCTCACCATCAGGTTGGACTCCTCAAAGTTTCCAAGGACCTGGCAGATATCTGCCATCCAGGCCCACTCCTCTGTAAAGAATTGAGGAGGCTGATTCCCACTTCGCCGCCCATGTTGGAGTTGGTATTCCACTATAGCTCTACGCTGCTTATACAGCCGAGACAACATGTGAAGCGTAGAGTTCCACCGTGTGGGCACGTCACAAAGCAGTCAGTGCACTGGCAGATTAAACCGATGTTGCAGGGTGGCAGCATCCGTGCTGGACCTGCGGAAATGTGCGCTGACCCGGCGCACCTTGCCAAGGAGGTCTGACAAGTGTAGGCAGCCTTTAAGAAACCACTGAACCACCAAATTAAAGACGTGGGCCAGGCATGGCACGTGCGTGAGGCTGCCGAGCTGCAGAGCCGCCACCAGGTTACGGCCATTGTCACACACGACCATGCCCGGTTGGAGGCTCAGTGGCGAAAGCCAGCGGTCGGTCTGCTCCGTGGGCCGTGTGCCTCTTCTCTCCTAAGCTGAGTAGTTTCAGCACGGCCTGCTGACGCTTGCCCACCGCTGTGCTGCCACGCCGTGCGACACTGACTGCTGGCGACGTGCTGCTGCTGACAAGTCTTGATTGCGAGGTAGAAGTTGCTTTGGAGGAGGAGGAGGAGGAAGGTTTAGTGGAGGTGGCATACACCGCCGCAGATGCCAGCACCGATCTGGGGCCCGCAATTTTGGGGGTGGGTAGTACATGAGCTGTCCCAGGCTCTGACTCGGTCCCAGCCTCCACTAAATTCACCCAATGTGCCGTCAGGGAGATATAGTGGCCCTGCCTGCCTGTGCTTGTCCACGTGTCCGTTGTTAAGTGGACCTTGCCAGTAACCGAGTTGGTGAGGGCGTGTACGATGTTGCATGAGACGCGGTCATGCAGGGCTGGGACGGCACACCGTAAAAAATAGTGGCGACTGGGAACTGAGTAGCGCGGGGCTGCCGCCGCCATTATGTTTTTGACCGTCTCAGTTTTCACCAGCCTGTAGGGGAGCATCTCCAGGCTGATCAATTTGGCTATGTGGACATTTAAAGCTTGAGCGTGTGGGTGCGTGGCGGCGTATTTGCACTTTCGCTCCAACGATTCTCTTAGCGACAGCTGGACGCTGCGCTGTGAGACATTGCTGGATGGGGCTGACGACAGTGGAGGTGAGCGTGTGGGTCCTGGCCAGGAGACGGTTGTGCCTGTGTCGTGAGAAGTGGGTTGGATCTCAGTGGCAGGTTGGAGCCCAGGGGGAGAGGCAGTGGCGCAAGCTGAAGGCGGTGAACGGCCTTCGTCCCACCTTGTGGGGTGCTTGGCCATCATATGCCTGCGCATACTGGTGGTGGTGAGGCTGCTGGTGGTGGCTCCCCGGCTGATCTTGGCGCGACAAAGGTTGCACACCACTGTTCATCGGTCGCCTGCCGTCTCAGTGAAAAACTGCCACACCTTAGAGCACCTAGGTCTCTGCACGGTGGCTTGGCACGAGGAGTGCTTTGGGAAACAGCTGGTGGATTATTCGCTCTTGCCCTGCCTCTACCCCTGGCCACCCCACTGCCTCTTCCAACCTGTCCTGCGGCTGCAATTGCCTCCCCCTCTGAAGACCTGTCCTCAGTTGGCTTATTACACCAGGTGGGGTCAGTCACCTTATCGTCCAGCGGCCCTTCCTCCGAATCCTCTGTGCGCTCCTCCCTCGGACTTACTGCCTTCACTACTACCTCACTGATAGACAACTGTGTCTCATCGTCATTGTCCTCCTCACCCACTGAAAGCTCTTGAGACAGTTGCCAGAAGTCCCCAGCCTCATCCCCCGGACCCCGGGAACTTTCCAAAGCTTGGGCATCAGTCACGACAAACTCCTCCGGTGGGAGAGGAACCATTGTTGCCCAATCTGGGCAGGGGCCCGAGAACAGTTCCTGGGAGTCTGCCTGCTCCTCAGAATGTGTCATTTTCATGGAGTGAGGAGGCTGGGAGGAAGGAGGAGCAGCAGCCAGAGGATTCAGAGTTGCAGCAGTGGACGGCGTAGAAGACTGGGTGGTCGATAGATTGCTGGATGCACTTTCTGCCATCCACGACAGGACCTGCTCACACTGCTCATTTTTTAATAAAGGTCTACGACGTGGACCCAAAAAGTGCGATATGAAGCTGGGGACCCCAGAAACTGTCCTCTCTCCTACTCCCGCAGCAGCCGGCTGCGATTCACCTGGACCAAGAACTCGTCCTATGCCCACATCCTCACTTGGGACTCCGCTTCCTCGACCGCGACCGCGTCCACGCCCTCTGCCGCTACACCTCAGCATGCTGGATTTAAAATCGAGCAGAGACAGAGCGGTGTAAAAATGTTTGTGAATTATTATTATCGCGCAGTTGGTGGCTGCCAGCGGTAATATAACGCAAAATGAAGCCAGAGATAAATTATAAGGAAGGCTGCACTTAGGCCTTACTGTGAACTATGCAGTTTGGATGGACGTGAAGTCCCACAGGCCACGCAGGTAAATGCACTGGGTCTCCGGTAGCCGTAAAAAGGAATTTTTAAAAAAATCTCCTTATTTTACTATGCAATGAAGGCTGATGCTATGCAGTGTGTATTGCACTTTCAGTCTATGGGCGTCGGGCAGACCGTAAACCTCTAAGACAGCACACGTATAACACAGAGCATTGTAGAAAATGTGTGGTTTCTTGGCGTACACTTAGAGGCAGACTGCAGTGAGGCAACGCAAAGTGCGGACAGAAATATGTTTAAATGAAGGCTGCATGCAGGCCTAGCTGTGAACTATGCAGTTTGGATGGACGTGAAGTCCCACAGGCCACGCAGGCAAATGCACTGGGTCTCCGGTAGCTGTAAAAAGGAATTTGTTTTTAAAATCTCCTTATTTTTCTATGCAATGAAGGCTGAGGCTATGCAGTGTGTATTGCACTTTCAATCTATGGGCGTCGGGCAGACCGTGAACTTCTGAGACAGCACACGTATAACACAGAGCGTTGTAGAAAATGTGTGGTTTCTTGGCATACACTTAGAGGCAGACTGCAGTGAGGCAACGCAAAGTGCGGACAGAAATATGTTTAAATGAAGGCTGCATGCAGGCTCTGCTGTGCAATACAGAGGTACTACAACTCCCAGCAACCACGGAGTTAAATGCACACGGTCCCAGGTTGCCCTAAGAAGAACCGTTCGGGTTCTTGTAGACAGGATTCTACACTACCACTGTCTCTGCCTGACCAATACTGCCCCTATACTCAAGTACAGACTGCAGCCTGAGAACGCTACAGCCTGCACGCCCGATATACATTAAAAAAAAATTGTGCAAAAGTGCTCACAGCAGCCACTACAGGTACTACAACTCCCAGCAACCACGGAGTTAAATGCACACGGTCACAGGTTGCCCTAAGAAGAACCGTTGGTGTTCTTGTAGACAGGATTCTACACTACCACTGTCCCTGCCTGACCAATACTGCCCCTATACTCAAGTACAGACTGCAGCCTGAGAACGCTACAGCCTGCACGCCCGATATACATTAAAAAAATTTGTGCAAAACTGCTCACAGCAGCCACAACAGTAATGCACTAGGTGAGCTGTGCCCTAAGAAGACCGTTGTGGTTCTTGAAGACGCTAACACTGTCCCTATAGCATCAGCAGCACTTTCCCTGATCTCTCTCTCAGCCTGTGTCTGTGGTGAGCCGCGGGCGGGGCTGATTTAAATACTCGGGGGTCACTTGATCTCGCCAGCCACTCATTGCAGGGGGGTGGGATAGGGCTGGAACGTCACAGGAGGAAGTTGTAATGCCTTCCCTGTGTTTCTATTGGCCAGAAAAGGGCGCAAATTTCTCAGGGAAGGAAATGTAATGGAGTCGAGTGCCGCGTGGTGCTCATCTCGAGTAACGAGCATCTCGGACACCCTAATGCTCGAACGAGTATCAAGCTCGGACGAGTGCGCTCGCTCATCTCTAATCAACAATACAATCACACAGAGGAAGGTATTTCAAGTCTGACTATGTCTTCTATGTCCTTGATTTATTTTTAATAATGAGTGTACATAATTATTTCATTTTAAAGTAATGTCATTTGAGTGAAGGGATTCCTCTTTTCTTTTTATCTTGTCACTACAAGTTTTTGACATTTTTTAAAACATGAAAAACTTGCTTTCAAGGTGTTGGTGTCATTTATAGGTAATTTTGTCTAGGTTATTGCATACTTTTCCTTAGGTGTAATTGGATGCTTGTGTTATTACACTTTGAGGAAACAGCATTCCCTTATCATTGTATGACAAAAACACAAAAGGACAACACCCTCTACAGGGTCTCTGACTAATTAGTTATGAGGCGAGTAAAAATTTTTCAAAACTGGTTTGATCAAATCTCAAGCATATAAAAAGCCACTCAGCTGAATGAAGCCAAACATTCACATAGAGAGATCCTTTGTATACAATTTTGTCCAATATCTAACATATTCAACCCTTCAAGAAGACAATGTCTGGAGTAAAGGGACAACAGAAGAAATGCCCAGAGCCTTGCGCACCACCCCAACAGCACTGCCAGGATCGTAAGTGACTCAACTATTCAATGCATCTTCTATCAACTTATTTTATTTATTACTTTACATTGAAATATTTATGAGCTTCTTTTGGGAATAGAAATAAGAGACCTATAGGGTCCAAAATAAAATAAAAAAGATTTCTTTAAAAAGCTAACATTTTAAATTATTTAGTAAGTTGTCCACTATTTTATGAAAAAGGGATAGCTATCCTTCCAGAAACAGCGCCCTGTTCAATTATTGGCCCTGTTTGGTATCTCAGATCAGCTACATTTACTTGATTAGAGATAAACTATAATATCAGATAAAGTCATATGGATAAGAGTGGCCTGCTGTTTCTGTAAGAATAACTGGCCTTTTTTGAGAAAAATGCTGATATTTTTTTGAGTCATGGATGGCCATTTAAGGCAAAGGGTTCAGGGGTTATTCAAATGATATTTATAAGGCTGAATGTTTTTTCTTCAAAAACATTGAATGATGCAAGATATATTTTTTCAAGATGTACAAGATGTAGGCAATTTTATTTAAGTTTTACAGATTTGGCAATGATCTTGCAACTTCTAATTTTTCAACATGCTGTGCTCCAAGGAACTTAATTTGAAACAATAGTGCAATGAAAAAAATCCCCACAAGCATGTATTTGCATAAGACAAATTCAAGTTTTTTTTGCAGTCTTGGCCTTATTATAGCATTATATTTTTCCTTCAGCTGACCTTCTTTAATTCCCCAAATTGGATTTAGGGATCTCGAAGTGTTTGGCATCTGCGCCCCCTTCTTCCTCCACATAAAAAGTATGTTGCATCTATCAGATATTACCAAATTAGCAATTGAAAAAAATAAATAATGCCATCACCCCTACTGAACATCAGTTCCAGTATTTAAAACATAACTATATTTAACAACAAATCTTAAGAAAAATGTAGCCATAATTTTCCTGTCATTGATGGAAATTCCCAGGCTGCTACAGGCAATCTCAGAGGTAACCCCTGATGTCTGTAATTTGCTGCAGCAGCCTGTAAGGTTCCGTTCGCAGGCTGACTGCAGCTTGTAAACAGGCCTGGCAGAGTGGATAGGGAAGAAGCACTGTAGCAGTGGGCAGATGGGATGGGTGAATATAGATTAGTTTATTGTTTTTCCACATGGACATCATATTTGGAGAGAGAAATATAACTCAGAAAACTTTTTGTTGCTTTAGTTTAGAAGATGCCACGCTGCTTGGTATTCTGTGCAGTAATCCTGTTTAAACTACTTATGGTTGCCATCCAAGTCAGATAAATGTCAGCCAGATCCTCTGAATTTTCAGTAGAATTGGTCAAATAAGTAATTTGTATAGGGTCCTCCAAATCTTCCCCAACACCTAAAAACCTAATTGGGCATGTTGGATTTAAAAATGCCTGATATGCCTGATCCTTTGTTCCACTTCCTACTGAAAAAAACATACACACAAGGCCAAGCATGCATAGCTGTTGGCCTAATGAGCATTCAGCTGACAGCTGTCTTAAGTGCACGGCAATATTTTAAAACAGATTTATTATTTTTAAGGGGAAAAAGTAATATTGGAAAGTATGAGGAATTAGTATATAAGCTTATATGATATTTGCTGCTAAAATTGGATGTGATCTGAAATCAGGAATTTTAAGCAATAATTTAAATTAACTAATTCTCTCCATAATATCATGGTTAAAGTAATTAAAGTGATTAAAAATACATCTATATTTATTTTTCCAGCTTGTGAACCAGAGCCAGTGCAATGCCAGGCACCACCAAAGTGTCCCTCTCCACAAGGTAATGTCAAAATCAATTTGCCTGAATCTATCTACAGTCTTTGCATCTGTTTTAAAGGGAGTTTCCCACCACTTCAAATTGCTTCACAACCACTATGTCCTTCCTGGTTGCTGCTGACCAGGGCATGTGACTGCTGCAGCCAATCACTGCCCTCACCAGTAAACTTCTATAGCCAGTGATTGGCTGGAGCAGTCACCTGTCTTGGTCAGCCACAACCAGGAAGTTGTGGGAAATCCAGTTTAACCCATTGAATGTAAAGGTATGTCCTCCAGCATTGAGGATTGTATAGAATGGGATTGGAAGCCGATCTCACTCGGCTTCCAATACATAGCAGGCTAATGGCTGTCCTTGACAGCTGACATTTGCCGAAAACAGCCTCCTGCTGATCTTGGCTGTTAACTCTTTTTAATGCTGCTGTCAATTCTGATAACCACATTTAAATGCTTTTATCAGAGTTCAGGGGTCGTGAATGACCCTACTGCGATTGTCATAGATGCCCAGTCGGTTGTTATGGCTGCCCAGGGACTTCTGAAGGACACAGTGGTTTTGAAGCAATTTTAAGTCATTGGAATACCAGTTTAATCTACCAAGGAATCCAGTTGTTACAGATCAAAACATTTTGAATTATTCTCTGCACTAATACTTCATGTGTTAATTATTTTTACTTTATTTCAGTTTGTGTCCCTGAGCCTGTGTGTGAACCAAAAGCCCCTCCACAAGGTGAGCCCAAGCAAATGCTTGCAAAATGCAAGAATCATTTACTTTAGATAGTTCCTAAAAAAGTTAGGGGGAATAGGGTGGGGTCAACCATCTAGGACCCTCAGGGTCATCTGGATGGAAAGCGATAGTTCATGCTCGCTAGACTCTCTGACCCAGAATGGGGGATTTTGGATGGCTTGTACTTATCAACATTGAGGGTCCCAGAGAAAGGACCTCACTTTTATGAATTGATTGACAAATATAAAAATAAGAAAAACCTTATTGTGGGACTTCCACTTCTATACATGCCTATGGAGAGAGGGTAGGCTAGATATTTTAAGTGCCCTCTTTCCTAAAAAGCCATTATTGTAAAATTTTGTTTTTATAGACAGGCATTAGAGATGAGCTAGCACACTCGTTTAAGGCTGCTACTCGATCGAGTAGCAGTCTTATCGAGTAACTGTGTACTCGCCCGAGCAGCATGTAGGGGGGGGGGGTGAGCAGAAGGGAGCTGGGGGAGAGTGAAAGAGATCTCTCTCTCCCCCACCCTTCCCGCTCGAACCCCGCTGGCCCCTGCCGCCCCCCTGCATGCTGCTCAGGCGACTACACAGTTACTCGATAAGACTGTAGCAGCCTTAAACAAGCGTGCTCGCTCATCTCTAACAGGCATTCATCACTAGTTTGTATATATCTGTGTAATGTAAGTACAATGATGAAGAAAGCTGTGAGACCTGAAGATAAAGGCAAACTCACATGAAGCTGGCCAATATTGTTAACAGTGGAGATACTACAGTCATCGTTTTATTTTACATGCAGCTGTACATCTTCTATTACATTATGCAATATATATATCTGTAAGAAATAGCGTTTTCGGGTTTAACCATATTTAATGCTTCTCAAACTCTGGCTAGAAACTAATATATCTTATTTGTACTTTCTTGCAGTGATTTGCTCACAATCTAACCAAAAACAGGACATGGGTGTCAAGAAGTAAAAAACGAAAGGCTGAAGAAGCATCTAACGCTTTAGAAGATTCATTATGCTCTGTCTACTGCTAAATCTATTAATTAACTTATACTCTGCACAGATGCTGAAACAATGTCATTCAATAAATTTAGAGACATGTCTTTAAACCTGTAGCTTCAGTATGTCGTATTAATTCTTGAGCTGTCAATATTTAGGGCTCAGTCAGACAAGCAAATTTGTCACACATATATAGGCGTGTTTTCAAAATCGATCTACTAGAACCAATGCTTTTCAATGAAAGTGGTCACATGTCCGTTTCTTAGAAGCGGAAAAAAATTGTACCTGCAGAAGATAGGACATGTGAGCGCAAATGCACCCGATCATGCAATTTTTTTCTACACGTGATGTGCAACTTTTTTCCCACGTCTCTAATGTGTGAAAATTTCACTCATATAACTAAGGCCTTACAGATATTCCTAATAGGCACATATCTGAGATAGGATTTACAGTAGTTAAAAAAATGCTTAAAGAGAACCTGTCACCTTGGATCAGCACCATAAACTAAGTTATGGTGCTGTTCGGGTAGCCGATGGGGAGACAGGCCATGTCTTTTTTATATTCACCCACTCCCCTATTCCAGTGCTGTCCTTCAGTGAAGTCCACATGTGGTCAGAAAATCGGAGTCTTTCCAGACCGCTATCAATGCGCTCTACTATCAATTTATGGTGGTGTTCCAAGGTATTGAGTTTGCTTTAAGGCAAATCATTATTTCAGATGATGAGGCCTTTTAAACCTGATGGAACTGGCTGCACGATGTGCTGCAAGTAGAGATGAGCGAGCACGCTCGTTTAAGGCTGCTACTTGATTGAGTAGCAGTCTTATCGAGTAACTAAGTACTCGCCCCAGCAGCATGCTAGGAGGCGGTGGGGGCCAGCGGGGGGGAGAGCTCTTCCGCTCCCCCCCGCCCCCTGCCGCCCCCCCCCCCCCCCCCCGCATGCTACTTGGGCGAGTACACAGTTACTCGATAAGACTGCTACTTGATCATCTCTAGCTGCAAGCCATGATAAAGTCAGCATCAAAGTCCGCAGATGATCTGATTTGGCTGTGTTCTGAGGTATAATTTCGACCCATGGGAAAGATCCTTATGTCATATTCCTAATAGACAGTATGGCAAAAACAAAAAAGAGAATCAGGACAGCGCCTCCACGAGAAAATGTATAAGACTTGAAGTACAAAAGTAAGGACTCACCTGGAGGGTACAGCACAACCTGGAAGGGTTAGCTGTCACACCTTGGGTCCAAGTGGGCAGAACAAGTGTAAGGGGTGGATGAGACACTTCGTCCAAAGGACATCCAATAAGGAGAGCCGATAAGGGAAGAATCCGGATATGCCAAAGTCTCAGACAAAACTGAAGGAGAAAATTCTCCCCTCACAGAAACAGCGTAAAATCAATGGTTGATATTAATGATCTCCATTCCTCATAGATGGAAGGGGTCTAATATATTTATTTACTGGACAAATGTCAATTTAAAAAAGGATCATAGATACCCGTTACGATACTCGTTACGAGTACGTTCGCTCATCTCTAATCATAGATAAATACACACAAGTTGAAATAAAATGGGGAAGTACAGTGCAATTTGTTTCAGAGAAGCAGAGAGCTCCTTTCTCAATCATAAGTCAGAAGGAAATAAAAAACAGAGTTTAAAAAGAGTAGAGTGGCGGGCTGGTGAGGCAACATTGACAGTGGAATCAAAGTGGCTAACTCTAGCTATCAGATTGCAGCCATTGAGACATATCAGTTGTTTCATACACCCAGCAATCTCTGGATATTAAGTGGGTTTAGCACCAAAGCCAACTTCACACCCACCCCACAGTTTTATGACATACATGGACTTCATGGAGGGCAAGTGGCTTGAACAGTGTTTACACTGAAAACTTGAAAATGGCCACTTAGAACAAAGTAATTCACCTTACTGATGTCATTTCTCTGGTTTTCTTTGGTGCTTCAATGCAGGGAAACTTGCTCAGCTGTTTCCATAATTCCCATTGACTTGAATACAAAAAAGAGCCACAAATATGCACAGTCACCTTTCTATTCATTGTTCTCTTGGATGTGATCGTCGCCTCGTCTGGCAGATAGGATATGTTAGGAAATATGCCATATGTGAAAAATGAAAATAACATTTTAAATTTGTATTTAAAAATACTTATATTGAGCCAAGTACTGCATACAGCACATAAAGAAATGTACTGGATATGGAAAAAAGAAGAGTTAAAATGAGTGGTAACATTATCTAAAAAAAGGCGTTTTCCAATATTTTATGTCTGTTTAAATTAGAAACAATACTCTGGTACTTCTATGGATTCCAGAATAAAAACAGCATTCAGTAGAAGTCCTCTCCTATCTCCACCTGTCTCAACCCTCTATGTCAATTATTTGGCAAGCTGATGTATCTCCCTAGTGCACCTCCTGAAAATGTTTGGAAACTGCTAATGCATTAACTGACTGACAGAGCCTTACAGATCCGAACCTTCAAGGCTTATTTTTATGTCAGTATTTTTCATCAGTATGTTGTAAACTAAAACTAGGAGTGGAACATACAAAGAAAAACTATAATGGAAAGTTCTGCATTTTGGACATGCCGCTGGTTTTGGCTTACAAAATACTGACATGTAAATAAGCCCTAAGGGAACATGTTGTGCAACCCACATATTGTATCTTACATATCCCACATGTGATTAAATAAACCACAAATGTAGTGTTGCAATCAATATAAGATGTTATTTTATATGGTTTATCATCACTACAGGATGAATAAGTGTCAGTTTTACCACATGCTTACACACCTTACAATTTTTATGTCCACACATAGGGCTTCTTCACATGATTTTTGTCTGTGATAATTACGGTCGCACTGATTTCAATGGTTTTGTATTCAGTAGCGGGATTCTCGCCTGTTAATAGATAAAAGATAGGGCTTCCCTATCTTTCCTGAATGTCATATTAACTATGCGAAGGAAGGATAGGGCAGGACCTATCTCCCAGCCGTTTTTTTTTTCAAACTCATACACTCTTGCATGGAGTGTAAATGGCCTAATAAAAAAATAAACTTTTCCTGTGCAATTACACTCAACGAGCGTAGTTGCGTGTACGCCAATGTGTTTTTGCCCTCATAGCATCTTTTCACCGATAACCATATTTTGTTTCCTTTGTTCTCACAGTACAAACTTGGAGTCAACTATCCCGCCAGTAAAGGAGCGCTTTAAGGTACATATCTCACTCTATCCTTAATCAAAATATCAAGGATCCTGTCCTGGCATAAAATTGCTCATAAGTTCAAAAAATATTTTTGGTGCGGCCAAATTCCGAACTATATGCAATTGAAAAAATTAACCCGATTTTGCAATTTCTGGGGCCTGTCTATACTCCTACTACTGAAATCTTACCAATACTATGCTCTCCCTACACTGCTGCCAGGGAAATGTGAATCTGCTGCTTTGTCCCTACTGCTTCTACGTTACTGTTGCTGGGGCCTGACTGTACTCCTACTACTGAAATCGTACCAAAACTATGCTCTCCCTACACTGCTGCCAGGGAAATGTGAATCTGCTGCTTTGCCCATAATGCTTCTACGTTACTGTTGCTGGGGCCTGACTATACTCCTACTACTGAAATCTTACCAATACCACGCTCTCCCTACACTGCTGCCAGGGAAATGTGAATCTGCTGCTTTGTCCCTACTGCTTCTACGTTACTGTTGCTGGGGCCTGACTGTACTCCTACTACTGAAATCGTACCAAAACTATGCTCTCCCTACACTGCTGCCAGGGAAATGTGAATCTGCTGCTTTGCCCATAATGCTTCTACGTTACTGTTGCTGGGGCCTGACTATACTCCTACTACTGAAATCTTACCAATACTATGCTCTCCCTACACTGCTGCCAGGGAAATGTGAATCTGCTGCTTTGTCCTTACTGCTTCTACGTTACTGTTGCTGGGGCCTGTCTATACTCCTACTACTGAAATCTTAGCAATACTATGCTCTCCCTACACTGCTGCCAGGGAAATGTGAATCTGCTGCTTTGTCCCTACTGCTTCTACGTTACTGTTGCTGGGGCCTGACTGTACTCCTACTACTGAAATCATACCAAAACTATGCTTTCCCTACACTGCTGCCAGGGAAATGTGAATCTGCTGCTTGGCCCATACTGCTTCTACGTTACTGTTGCTGGGGCCTGTCTATACTCCTACTACTGAAATCTTACCAATACTATGCTCTCCCTACACTGCTGCCAGGGAAATGTGAATCTGCTGCTTTGTCCCTACTGCTTCTACGTTACTGTTGCTGGGGCCTGACTATACTCCTACTACTGAAATCTTACCAATACTATGCTCTCACTACACTGCTGCCAGGGAAATGTGAATCTGCTGCTTTGTCCCTACTGCTTCTACGTTACTGTTACTGGGGTCTGTCTATACTGATACTACTGAAATGTTACTGGGGTCTGTGTATACTGCTGCAAATGAAATGTTAGTGGGGTCTGTCCTCACTGCTGCCAATGAAATGTTACATATGTTTGTGCATACTCTTACCGCTGAAATGTTACTAATTCTTGGCTCTGCCTATACTGCTGCTACTGCAATGTTACAGGGTAGTGGAAACGGAGGCTTCCCAAAGACATGATGGTGGCGAGGCCATGCTACTAGGTTCCACAGGCGCGACAACTTTTCAGCGACGCGGTCACTGGGAAGGTGCATATAACCACGGACACGGGGACAGGACACAACCTGCCTCAAAAACTTTCCCGTCCTCCTCCTCCAATAATGAAAACATTCTTGGCCGAAGCCCACCTGCATTTAATCTGACGTTAGTTCTGCTGTCTAGGGCACTGCAATGGGATATATTTATGTACCGCTGGTGGCTTCCTAGGACACACCCATGCTGTTGGTCCACACAGAGTTGTAACTGCATGTGTCTACTTATAAAGAACCCCAGTCTGACTGGGGCATGCAGTGTGGGCAAAAGCCAAACTGCATTAAATCTGACGTTACCTCAGCTGTGCTGGGCACTGCGATGGGATATATTTATGTACCGCCGGTGGGTTCCAGGGAGCCACCCATGCTGTGGGTCCACAGGGACTTCACATAGGGGATTTGTACCTGCCTGTGTCTATGAATTAAAAACCCTGGTCAGGTTGGGGCATGCAGTGTGGGCCGAAGCCCACCTGCATTTAATCTGACGTTACCTCAGCTGTGCTGGGCAATGCAATGGGATTTATTTATGTACCGCCGGTGGCTTCCTGGGACCCACCCATGCTGTTGGTCCACACGGAGTTGTAACTGCATGTGTCTACTTATAAAGAGCCCCAGTCTGACTGGGGCATGCAGTGTGGGCCTAAGCCAAACTGCATTAAATCTGACGTTACCTCAGCTGTCCAGGGCACTGCAATGGGATATATTAATGTACTGCCGGTGGGTTCCAGGGAGCCACCCATGCTGTGGGTGCACACGGAATTCCCATTGTGGAGTTGTACCTGCCTGTGACTATTTATAAAAAACCCCGGTCAGACTGGTGCATGCAGTGTGGGCCGACGCCCACCTGTATTTAATCTGATGTTAGCTCTACTATCCGTGGCACTGCATTGGGACAAACTACAGGAGAAATACAGCGCTAATGAGACGTGCACAGCTACGCTAGCATAGGAGTCCGCTGTAGGCCCGCGATTGCTGAGGGTTTGTGCAGAGGCCTATGTCCTGGGTGCAGTGAAAGTCCGCTTCCTGCCTAGGATTGCTGAAGCTGTGGGCCGAGGCCTATGTTGTGGATGCGGTGCAAGTCTGCCATGTTTGGCCGCTCAGATCAATTTTTTTTTTTTTAAACTCGTTTTATTGACAGGTTAACAACATATCAGATACAGTAACAAAACATTATGCAGTACATATTCTTAAGTATGGGGTATAAGGTATAAGCCGGTCAGGCCTGTGCTTTACAATGTACCTCATGTCTGGCGTTTCATTAGTCAGAAGTGGTAGGGGGGTTGGTTAGGATTAACAAAAAGAAACAAGGGCATACTGACATGGGGTGGGTGGGTATGCGAGGGAGGGTGGAAGCGTCGAGGGGTCTATACAGAAAAATGTAGCCGTGCTGAGACATATTTTAAAGCATATGTCTGCTATAGGAGTCGCCATAAGCAGACACATGTTCCCTTACACCAAGTTATAGTTATTAACCGGTTATATTGCGGTACGGAGCCGGGGCCATCAAAGTACCCCCCCACCATAAAAAAAGGAATAATAATAATAATAAAGAAAGGGGGGGGAGCACCACTGCACCCCGGGTGGCCGACCGAGCGCAGGGCAGACTCTCCCGATCCCATCTCGACCCCTCCGGGGACTTTACCTTCTTTGTAACGCCGATATGGCTAGTGAGAGCGGCTGCGGAGGGAATAGGGTCAGTGAGGAGTCACACCACCGGCCCCACACCTTCTGGAATTTGTCCGGGCATTTGCGGGCTTTGTATACTATATTGTTGTAGGGTATGATCGAATTTGTGGTTTTCTTCCACATCGTCACGGTCGGGCCTCTCTGGTCCATCCATCTCATTGCGATTACTTTCCTGGCTATGAACAGGACCTCCCGTAGGAATATTCTGTGGTAGTGTTGCCACTGCTCCTCATCAAGGATTCCAAAAAGGCAGATTTCTGGGGTGGCGGGGACCAGGATATCAAGGACCGCGGAGAGCAAATTTATAACTTCGTCCCAATATGATCGGATCCGCGGGCAGTCCCAGATCATATGCCAGAAATCGGCGTATGTGCAGGTGCATCTAATGCAGTGTGTGGAGGGGATCCTGCCCATCTTATGTAGCCTCGCCGGGGTGAGGTAACATTGATGAACTATGTACAGTTGGGTTAGTTTATTATTTGCTGAGGGGGAGACAGATAGGGGCGATTCTAATATCTCTTGGAAGGTTTCTTCCGTCAGCGTTGGAATCAAAGATTTCCACTTAGTCAGGGCGGGAGGGATTTCCCTAGCGGCTTTTGAAGTGGTTAGGTGGGCATATAGTGTCGAGGTGAGTCCTCGGGGCCCCCGCGATTTTAATATTCCGATTAACGGGTAATGAGATATGGTGCTACTCATTGGCGGGAATTGCGCCTGGAGCGCATGCCGGATCTGTAGGTATTTGTAGAAGTGGGATCTGGGTATTTGGTATTGGGCCTGGAGTTGCTCGAAGGATATCAGGATATTAGAATTATATAGGTCTCCTAGATGAGCTATCCCATGCTGTTCCCATACCTCTAGGTCTGTTAATAGCCGCAGTTCCCCTAGCCCTGGGTTCCTCCACAGCGGCATGTCGGCGGCTATGTCAGAAAATCCGCTCGCCTCTCTAGCCTGGCGCCAAACTCGCATTGCCAGCCTATGGATGGGTAGTATTTTACCCTTCACTGTGGCGGGTAGTTCCAGCAGTGGCCAGAGGCTGGAGGTGTTTAGAGCCTGGGCCAAGTGAGCCTCTGAGTTGGGCAGTGGGTTGTCATTCAGCCAGCATTTTAAGTGTATCAGCTGACCAGCAAGATAGTATAGGAATAAATCAGGGAGTGCTGCCCCGGCCTCATCCTTGGGTCTCTGTAGCGTGGAGAGCTTGAGTTTTGGGCGGGAACTTCCCCATATGAAGGAGATCATCAGGGAATTCATAATGCGAAAAAACTTCATTGGGACTGGTACCGAGATGTGTTGCAGGGTATAAAGGCACTTTGGTAGGACTATCATTTTTATCAAATTAATACGACCTGCAACTGATAGGGGGAGTGATCCCCATGTTTTAAATTTGGATCTATAGAGGTCTATTAACGGGTATACGTTCAGGTCTAAGGTTCGGGAAATTATGTTGGTGATCTGGATACCCAGATATTTGAAGTCTTTAGAGACTCGTAACCCACACAGTGAGTCTGTGCGCTGTAGGGGGTTTTGTGCCGAAACGAACATTAGAGCGGATTTTGACCAGTTGATCTGCAGACCTGAGAGGGTTCCAAATTTATTAATGATGTCTATGGCACAGGGCAGGGAAGTTGTTGGGTCCGACATAAAAAGCATAAGGTCGTCGGCGTATAGCGCCACACGATCCTCCCGATTTCCTATTTTTATCCCGTGGTACAATGGGCACGTCCGTAGCATGATGGCCAGCGGTTCCATGGCCAGGGCGAAGAGAAGCGGGGAAAGAGGGCATCCCTGTCTAGTACCTCTGCACAGGGGGAAGTACGTAGAACAAGTGCCATTCACAGAGACCGCTGCCAGTGGTGTTTTGTAGATTAGGGAGATCCATTGGATGAATCGGTCTCCGAACCCGAATCTCTTCAGCACCTGGAGCAAGAAGGGCCACTCTATGGAATCAAAGGCTTTAGCTGCGTCTAGTGAAGCCAGGGCCCAGTCCGTTTTGTCTACCTCTCCGATTTGTGTTATTGCCTGAACTCTTCGCAGATTTTCTCTTGTAGATTTACCCGGCATGAATCCGGTTTGGTCTGGGTGTATCAGGTCTAGAATAACGCCATTAAGGCGTCGAGTTAGCATTTTTGTCAGGAGTTTATAATCCGAGTTAAGGAGGGAGATGGGTCTGTATGAGCCGCAATCGAGAGCGTCTTTTCCCGGTTTTAGAATCAGTACAATTGTGGCCTCATAGAAGGATGGGGGCAGAGTCTTGTTGTCGTAGGCAGCATTGTACGTATCAAGTAGTATGGGTAGTAGTGTCTCTTGGTATTTTGCAAATACCTCTATTGGTAGGCCGTCTGGGCCTGGGGCTTTACCGTTGGACATCTCCTGAAGGGCTTCTGATAGTTCAGTCAGTGTAAATGGGGCGTCTACTAGGGCCTGTTGGTCCTGGGAGAGTGTGGGGAAATTAAGGTTAGATAGGAGGCTTGTTAGCTCTTGTTGTGTGGCATGGAATCCAGTGGCGTACAGGTCCCTATAGAAGCGTTGGAATCTTGCTCCTATCGAGTTTTTTTCATGGAGAATTTCTCCTGTTTCCGATGCGATACGGAGTATTGCCGGTGATGCCGAATTTTGATGCACCAGGGTGGCCAGTAGGCTGCTGGATTGGTTGCCCAGTTCATAGAATCGCTGTTTTACAAAGAAGGAGGCTCTACGGGCCTTCTCTTGTAGGTGGGTTAGGTATTGCCTGCCCTGTCTTAGCCACTGCTCCCTACGTTCGTCCGTTGGGTCTGCGATGTAACTTGCCTCCAGGCGTTCATATTGTGATGCCATCTCGCGCTCTAGCTTAGAGGATTCCCTTTTGATATATGATATAGATGATTTCAAAGCGCCTCTTAGGAAGGCCTTTAGGGTCTCCCACAACACTATCGGGTCGGTGTCCGGCCGATTAAGTTCTAGGAAAACGGAGAGTTGATCGGGGATTCTATCATTTGCTCCGAACAGATTTAACCAGAATGGGTGTACGCGCCAGTTATGCCTATGGGCATGTGTGTCAGGGGTGGAAATTTCTATAAGTATAGGGGAGTGATCTGATATGCCTCTGGGGAGGTAGTTAATATGGGTTATTGCAGTGCATAATCTGGCGTTCCCGAGGCAATAATCTATCCGGGAAAGAGTATTCCTGCCAGCAGAGTGACAGGAGTATTCGCGGGTCGCCGGTCGCCTAACTCTCCAAACATCTCGCCACCCAACCTCTTGCAAAAATTGCGCCAGAGGTGACGGGTTGGTGTGGGCTGGATGAGCGTGCGGGGCGCTGAACCTATCCAACTGGGGGTCCAGTGTCAGGTTTAAATCACCCATGCATATTATGGAGGCATTGGGGTATTGGGTGGCGAATTGGGCCGCCTGGTGTAGAATTGTTATATTGGCCGGTGGGGGAAGGTATATCCCGATTAGTACATAGGGCAGGGACTCTATCCATGCCTGGATGAACAAGAATCTGCCCTCTGGGTCTCTAACTGTGCGTCCCGGTTCCCACCGCAGCCGCTTGTGGATTAGTATGGATACCCCTCTGGCGTATGAGGAATAGGTTGAGTGCATAGCCCATTGGACCCATGGTTTCTGCAATTGCCCTGTTTTCTCAGAGATCATATGTGTCTCCTGGAGGCATACTATGTGTGGGTTATGGTTTCTGATGTAAGAGAAGATCATAGATCTTTTCCTAGGAGCTCCCATCCCTCTCACGTTCCAGGAGAGAATATTTATATTGGCCATTTGGTTCGTGTGGTTCTATATTTATGCGGACGGGGGCTCCCCAATATATCAAGCTGAGCCCACGCTCGGTCCGCCACCCGGCCTCCCCGAACAAAGGTCGAGGGATGTGTCCCCCGGCTCCGACCGAAGCAGATTCCATATATTGTACTGCAGTAACTTAACCAAAACTTTACAATTGTGATTACATCAACGGCAGGTTGCCAGAATGTTACAAACATCATAACCTTTAACTTAACTTAAACGTGCGTGTGATAACGGGGAAGACTGTGCACCCAATAAACGATGGTAGATCTGGGCACAGTCAGGCAGATCAATTCTGCTTAGAGCTCTAGGTCCCCATTATCCCAGGTACATATGCTTCTCTACCCGACTGGAGTTTCTTGTACTTGACTCAACCGGTAAGAATTTTTCTAAATATGTAGCAGGTTCTTTCTATAATTTCCCCTATTTAGTTAGATCCTGCTGCCTAGGAGTGGCACTCAGGGGGGTGGAAGGGTGGTGGTGGCAGGGAGGGGGGAGAAAGAAGACAGACCGGGAGCAGACGCCGGTGTGTGCGTGTACGATCTTAGAGGCCATGGGGGGCGTTAAATTGATCGTGGTCCGGCGTCCAGGCCCCCCATCACCCCTCCCCCCCCGGCAAGCCTGTTAAGAGGTCGCCGACGTCTAGGTCCAAGGGGGGGGTGGGGGGATACCGGCAGTCAAGAGGGTGAGAGGTGGGGCAAACAGGAAACGGGCTCAGGTGTATACATTTGCGTTCTTAAAAAACATAGGGGATATCAGACTGACCGTAACCGAGTGCCCAAGTCCTTCGTCCCCCCTCCCCCTCCCAGGTAAACCTGTCAGAAGATCATTGACGTCTGGGCGATCTTGGCATGCGGTTGAGCCAGTCCTCAGCCTCCCCTGGAGTGGAGAAGAAGGTGGCCCGTTCATTATGCACCACGCGCAGGCGAGCTGGGTACATCATGGAGTACGGTATGGCGGCCTCTCTCAAGCGGCGCTTGACAGCCACGAAGGACGCTCTGGTTTTTTGAAGGGCGGCCGAAAAATCTGGGAAAAGAGAAATGTTAGCGTTCTGATATTGGAGGTTCTGCACTCGTCTCGCCACCTGGAGGGCAATATCTCTATCCTTGCTGCTGAGGAGTCTTGCCAGCATCGGTCTTGGGGGTGCTCCTGGAGGTAGGGGGCGGCCCGGGACCCTGTGGGCCCTCTCAACGGCAAAGGCCGCGGTAAATTTGGCCTCTGGCAAGAGTTCTTTCAGCCAGGCTTCCATGAATGAGCAGGGATCTTGACCCTCGGCGCGTTCCGGTAGTCCTATTATTCGGAGATTGTTTCTGCGCAGCCTGTTTTCCAGGTCGTCTGCCCGCTGGGACCAGGTGTTCACCGCTTTGTTGAGTTCTGTGAGTTTGTCTGGTATTGGAGCCATGATGTCTTCGAGTTGCAATATACGTGTCTCGGCCTCTCCTACTCTGCTGCTGAGGTTGTGCATATCTTGTCGCAACAGTCCTACATCGATTTTAACCTCCTCGATTTTACCGGTTAGGGAGGTAGTGCTGGTTTGTATGGCCTCTAGGAGCTGCGCTGTGACCTGTCTGAGCGTTGGTTCCTTTTCGGTCTCTGGGGAGAGGGCGGAGCCTGAGGCTCCACTCGCATCTTCGTCTGATCTGGGTGCTCGTCGCGGGGTGTCTGCTATCGGTTCGAGTGCGTAGGCTTTGAGGCGCTCCGTTATCGGTGGAGGGGTATTGCAGCTCATCTTGGAAGACTTGCGGTTGGCCCGCCTGCGGGAGGAGAGCGGTGGCGGTATGTTTGCGGTCTTCGTGTACCGGGAGGTCGGTAGAGGTCCTTCTTGCGAGCGAGGGTTTGAGATGTATGAGTACTCTCCGTTGCGTCGGGGTGGGAAGTTTGGAATTCAGGGATTTCTGAGCTGGCCCGCTTGCGGGGGGAGAGCGGTGGTGGTATGTTTACGATCTTCGTCCACTGGGAGGTCAATAGAGGATCTTCCCGTGAGCGAGGGTTTGAGATGTATTAATACGCTCCTTTGCGGTGGGGTGGGAAGTTTGGGGTTCAGAAATCGCTGAGCTGGCCCGCTTGTAGGAGGAGAGCGGTGGTGGTATGTTTGCGATCTTCGGCCACTGGGAGGTCAATAGAGGATCTTCTTGTGAGCGAGGGTTTGAGATGTATGAATACGCTCCGTTGCGGCTGGGTGGGAAGTCTGGGATTCAGAAATTTCTGAACTGCTTGCTTTGGTTAGTTGTCAGTGGAGTATATTCAGTATTTGCTGTTTGTCACAGTCAGAATTACGGCCGAAGGTCGCGCTGGATTGTGAATATAGCGGCTCTGATGGTCAGAGTTCAGCTGGTGTGGCTGCGTTTTCGCAGGACGTCGGTATGTCGTTGATCGTGCCTCAGCACCTCCTTGCAGGGAGAGATGGGTACACCCGAGTTGTTCCGCGTGTTAGTATTCGCCCGCTTCAGGGGCAGGGTGGCTGCGGGGTCGTCAGCAGTCGATGCGCGCGGCCTGGTGGCAATTGCCCGCTCCGGGCTGGAGTGGTGTACTGACGGGTGAGGTGCCGCCTTACCCCTTATGCTGGGGTAGTATGGGTTGCAGACGGTGCCTGTTGCGTGCTGATTCCCTGCTTCAGGGTTGCATACGTTGTAGGGTGGCTGGCAGTCACTTTGAGTGATTTAGTGGTACCCAGGGCAGTGTCCAGACGGATGGGGTCCACCCTGCACCTTATATTAAGGTGGTGCGGGTAACCTATGGGCCCTTTTTTGGTTGTGAGGGTTCTTGCTCGTTTTGTCTGTAGGGTACTTTTTGTGCCGGGCTACTGTTGTGGCTGGGGGGGGGGGGGGGGGGGCGCACTCCCCTCGGCCCCCGTTGTGCAGAGGGGGCAGTACGGTGGTCGCTATGCCGCTTCCCCTCTTCCTTCCCGCACCCCACCGTCTCTCACCGTTGTACCGGGTGCCCTCTATGTCAGGGTGTCAGGTCTGGAGCCCGGCACCGGCCGGTCGGTGTCCGCCTCTCTCCGAGGCTCCTCCTCCCTCTCTATGCTACGAGGAGCCTCTGGGTATTCGGGGCCGCCAAGTCTCGGCTCTCCCGCGGCTCTCGCCGCTCCGCTCGGTCTCCCGATCCCGCGCCCCGCCGCTGCAGAGGATTCCGGCGTCCCGCCGGGTCTTCCTGTGTGAGGGAGCCGTGGAGCGCGCTCCATCCGCCGCGACCGGAAGTGCCGGGGCCGGAGTCCAGGGAACAGGCCCGCGGCCGGTATCTGCCGATTTCGCCGTCGGATGCACGCCAAACCTCTCCTGTCCTTGCTGGGGGTGATCACCGGCGTCCGGGTGAGTTCTTTTGCCGTTTATTGCCGTCGGGCAGTCAGGATGGGTTCAGGATAATGGGGATTGTCACGGAGCTCAGGCTCTGTGCGTCTTCACAGCATGGCTGCTAGACACGCCCCCACCAGATCAATTTTTTTGTTCATGTCTTGGGCTTCCTAGGACCCACCTATGCTGTTGGTGAAAACTTAGTTCCCATCGCGGTGTTTGACCTGTCTGGCACAAAGACACTGACTGACTTGGGTAGAGGGCAGAGCGCTGACGGCTTTCCCCTTGCAGTGTGGATTGAGCTATGCGACACCTTGACAGAATGAATACTGTGTGGCACAGGGATTCCCCAATGCTATGCCCACGTTTGCAGATCCTGACGGAGATGGCACAGGATTGGATTTCTCATTGCTTCTGTACAGCATTGTGGGCTATCACCCCGCCCCTTTTAAAGAGGGTCGCTCCCTGCCCCTGCCAACCCTCTGCAGTGTGTGCCTCCGGTTCCTCCTCATGGCTGACGCACTTATAAATAGACATGAGGGTGGTGTGGCTGTGAGGCCAGCGTGTGGCATGAGGGCAGCTGAAGGCTGCGCAGGGACACTTTGGTGTGTGCTGTGGACACTCGGTCGTGCGGGGGGTTTGGCAGCATGTAACCCAGGAGAAGAGGCAGGGGTGTGTCCCGCAGGCAGTGCTTGTGCTTAGTTGGAGGTAGTGTGGTGCTTAGCTAAGGTGTGGCTTACTAATGAGGGTTTGTCCGAAGTAAAAATTGTTAGGGGGGGGCCCACTCTTGCCGCTATTGTAGCTGAATAGTGGGACCTGGGAACCTGAAATGCAGCCCAGCATGTTGCCCCTCGCCTGCCCTATCCGTTTCTGTGTCGTTTCCATCACTTTCTTGGGTTTTGCAGATTTTCACCAATGAAAACCTTAGCAGAGCATGGGTGATATACAAAAATGCTTCAGTCGCCCATTGACTTCAATGGGGTTCGTTACTCGAAACGAACCCTCGAGCATCGCGGAAAGTTTGACTCGAGCAACGAGCACCCGAGCATTTTGGTGCTCGCTCATCTCTAATCAATGTTACAATCACACAGCAAAACTTATTTCAATTCCAAAAATGTCTTCTAGGTAATTGATTTTTTTTAGAATGAATGTACATAATTATTTCATTTTACAGTAATGTAATTTGAGTGAAGGGATTCCTCTTTTCTTTTTATCTTGTGACTACAGATTTTTCAAAATATTTAAAACATGAAAGGCATGTTGGGTAGTGGCTGCTTTAAGGTGTTGGTGTCATTTATAGGTAATTTTATCTAGGTTATTGCATACTTTTCCTTAAGTGTAATTGGATGCTTGTATTATTAACACACTGAGGAAACAGTGTTCCTTTATCATTGCATGACAAAAACACAAAAGGGCAACACCCTCTACAGGGTCTCTGACTAAGTTATGAGACCAGTAAAAATATTTCAAAACTGGTTTGATTGATTCTCAAGCCTATAAAAACCCATTCATCTGAATGAAGCCAAATATTCACATGGAGAGATCCTTTGTATACAATTTTGTTGAATATCTAACATATCAAACCCTTCAGGAAGACAATGTCTGGAGTAAAGGGACAACAGAAGAAATGCCCAGAGCCTTGCCCAGCAACACAACAGCACTGCCAGGATCGTAGGTGACTGAACTATTCAATGCATCTTCTAAACAACTTATTTTATTGATTCATTTACATTAAAATATTTATTAACTTTAAGAAATAAGAGACCTATAGTCGAAAATAAAACAAAAATATATTCTTCTAAAAAGCTAACATTTCAAAGTATTTAAGTAAGTTGTCCACTATTAGATGAAAAAAGGGATAGCTATTAGAGATGAGCGAACACGTTCGGCCCCGCCCCTTTTTCGCCCGAACACCGAACTTTGCGAACACTTCAGTGTTCGGGCGAAAAAAGTTCGGGGGCCGCCGTGGCAGCGCGGGGGGGTGCGGCGGGGAGTGGGGGGGAGAGGGAGAGAGAGAGGGCTCCCCCCTGTTCCCCGCTACTGCCGCCCGCGCCGCCGCGCATCTCCCCGCCCCCCGGCGGCACCCGGACCTTTACGCGCGAACACTGCAGTGTTCGGCAAAGCCGGTGTCCGGGTGCGGATGTGTCCGTAACGGACATGTTCGCTCATCTCTAATAGCTATATTTCTAGAAACAATGCCCCATCTTAATTATTGGCTCTGTTTTGTATCTCAAAAAAAATCACAGAGGTAAAAGAAAAAACAAAGGCATTCACTGAAAAAGCCCCAAAACCCGATAGGCTGTAAAGCAGGCATAATAGGTGCAGAGGAGGCACAGTTGCTACAGGCACAATCGCCATAAGGCAGGCACAATCGCCATAGGGCAGGCACAATCCCTGATAGAATGCAGTTAGCCATAAAATGATATGGAGGAGCTAATTGTTCAATGCAGACTAATATGCAGTCACCACTTAGCCTAGCTCAGATTGGGGAGGAGTGACTGTAAACAATCTGGACTGGGTTGAATGGGTGACTGCACATCAGTCTGCATTAAACAAATAGCTCCTCCATATCATAGTCTGGCTAACTGCATTTTATTAGCATTAACGGCGATTGAACCTGCCTTAGGCCTCGGTCACACGGGCGTTTTTCCCCACGATTTGCGGATCGCATAACGGATGCACATCCGCAAATCGCGTGACTGGGGCCGATGATTCGCTGAGAAAGCTGCACCTAGCAGCGTTTTCAGCGAAAGGGCCCTGATCAAAGGAGCGCTGCCCGCTCTCCTCTGCCACAGCTGTGGCAG